>NC_063338.1:10152386-10234130 GCF_021869965.1 Rhincodon typus
CATTTCTGATGAAGGGTCTAGGCCCGAAACGTCAGCCTTCCTGCTCCTATGATGCTGCTTGGCCTGCTGTGTTCATCCAGCTCTACACCTTGTTATCCTGGGTAAAGGATAGATTTGTGTGCCCTGATCCTTGAACGTTTGTGTCCTCAGTATGTCTATGATTCACCCCGGCCATCGCTCTAACCTTAGCCACAGGGTGCTCTGGGACCTGTGAAGTATTTAACCATGAGGGCTCATTTCAAAATCTGACAAACATCAATTGCATTCGAAAGCAATTAATCAGCCTTTGTTATTTCTGAATGCTGATGAATCAGCCTGTGGTTAACATTGTCACAACTCGCCAATTGAAATGAGTGAAGACTTGGCGTAAAAATGGTCAAGTTTATATCAGATCCAGTGGCTGCGATGTCTGAGAGGGCAAAAGCACTTCTGTTCAATCTAATGTCCTTGTACATGTCTCACAGTGGATGCTGGGCCTTTTCGTCTCACTGGGACTGCAATCTAGGTCAGTGTTCCTTCTTTTCGCAAGTAAAAAGAGAAAGCCTCAGTGTTCTCAATCAGCCGACCTTGGCGAATCTGGAAAGGTTGATTCTGAATGGGGCTGGAGGTGGCGTCTTTGGTGCGGGGCAGTGGGGGAAGGGACTAGTAGCAATGTCTAAAGCTCAATGTCATTTTGAGGTTGTACAGGACATTGGTGAGGCCTCTTCTAGAGTAGTGCACCCAGTTCTGGTCTCCATGTTACGGCAAGGATATTATTAAACTGGAGAGGGGTCAGAAGAGATTTAGCAGGATGTTGCTGGGAATGGAGGGTTTGAGTTATAAGGAGAGGCTAGATAGGCTGGGACTTTTTTTCACGGAGAAAGCTGAGTACTGACCTTATAGAGGTTTATAAAATCATGAGGGGTATAGATAAGATGAATGGCAGATGTCTTTTCCCTAGGGTGGGGGATTTCATGACAAGGGGGCGTACTTTTAAGGTGAGAGGAGAAAGAATTAAAAAAGACATGTGGGACAGGTTTTATACACAGTGACTGGTTCGTGTGTGGAATGAACTATTAGAGGAAGTGGTAGATACGAGTACAGTTAAAATGCTTAAAAGACGTTTAGATAAGTACATGAATGGGAAATGTTTGGAGAAATTTGGGCCAAATGCAGGCAGGTGGGACCAGTTTAGTTTGGGATTACGGTCGGCATGGACAGGTTAGACCGAAGGGTCTGTTTCTGTGCTGTGTGACTCTATGACTCTATATGCAGAGGACCTGGGTTCGATTCCAGCCTCGGGGAACTGTCTGTGTGAAGTTTGCACATTCTCCCCGTGTCTGCGTGGGTTTCCTCCGGGTGCTCCAGTTTCCTCCCACAGTTCAAAGATGTGTAGGCTAGGTGGATTGGCCATGCTAAATTGCGCATAGTGTTCAGGGATGTGTACATTAGGTGGGTTATAGGGGGATGGGTCTGGGTGGGATGTTCTGAGGTTCGGTGTGGACTTGTTGGGCTGAAGGGCCTGTTTCCACACTGTAGGGATTCTATGAAAAAAAAGTAGAGTAGAGGCTGCACAGACAGACTTCTCCACTTTGTTCCTCGTGCCTCTATGACTCAATGGCTTTGGACTGGGGAGGTCAGGGGATGTGCTGGAATTTGTTGTCTCTGATTGCAAAGGAGACCATGCAACGAATTCTGCCCTCACTCAAATATAATTGTATGCTGCACAGGAAGAAGTTATTCCGCACAGGATGCCAGCGGCCGCTTTTTATCGGCGCTGACCAATTGGTCTCGCTCTCCTATGCTTTCCCTACAGTATATGCCCTTCATCAGGCTTCTCTTTCAATTAGACAGTCACAGATACCTCCCAGACGCATTTCACTCACGAACAATTTTTTGACCTTGGAAAACACTTGCTGTGTGGAGGCCTGACAGAGGCGAGGTCGCGTCACTGCGGGTGTTCGAGCTTTTCAGGGCAGAGGGAAAGTGAAGAAGCTTGGAAGGCCAATAGGATTCATTAGTGAGGGGAGTAAACAGGCACTTCCCTGGCAGTAGACGTGACTCCAGGATGGTACGCTGCCTCACACTGCCAGGGTCAAGCTGACCACAAAAGGCTGCAGGGCACTCAGAAGGAAGAAGGTGAGCAGGAAGAGGTGATGGTCCATGTTGCGTCGGGAAGAAAGAGAACTGAGGTCCTGAAAGTAGGCTTTCAAGGAGTTAGGCATGAAATTGAAAAGCAGGACTTCAAAGGTAGTAATCTTCAGATTACTTCTGGTGCCACGCAGTGGTGAGGAAAGGAATAGAAAGATAGAACTGATGAATGCGGGGCTGGAGAGATGGTGTAGGAGGGAGGGCTTTATATTCCTGAGGCATTGGAACCGTTTCTGGGAGAGGTGGCAGATAGCGTCATAGAGTCAAACAGCATGGAAACAGACTCTTCAGTCCAACCAGTCCATACCAACTATAAACCCACACTAAACCTGTCCCACCTGCCCGCTCTTGGCCCATATCCCTCCAAACATTTCTTATTCATGAACTTATCTAAATGTCTTGTAAATGTTGTAACTGTACCTGCATCCACTACTTCCTCTAAAAGTTCATTCTACTCATGAACCACTCTGTGTAAAAACAAAATTGCCCCTCATGTCTTTTTCAAATCTTTCGCCTCTCGCCTTAAAAATATGTCGCCTAGTCTTGAAATCCCCTACTCCTAGGGAAAGACACTTGCCATTGACCCTTTCTATTCCCCTCATGATTTTATAAACCTCTAATAAGATCAACCTCTCAACCTCCTACACTCCAGTGAAAGAAGTCCCAGCCTCCCTTTATAACTCAAACCCTCCATTCTTGGCAACATTCTGATAAATCTCTTCTGAACACTCCCCAGCTTAATAATATCCTTCCCATTAACTGGGAGACCAGAATTGGACACTGTATTCCAGAAGAAGCCTCACCAACAATTGCATGAGTTAGATCTGAACAAGAGCAGGACCAACTAGATTGGAGGTTTGCAGAAGCGGCTGGGGTGGATTTAAACTAGATTCGCAAGGAAATGGGGTCCTGACAGGTAGTTCAGAGGGAAGAGAAGCTGAGACAGTCACCTGAGGGTGGAATAAACCCAGACCCCTGGCGCTGTGAGGCAGCAATGCTAACCACTGAGCCACCGTGCCATCTGCCACTCTGGCCGAGAGACCTGGCCTTAACCTGCATCCTTTCCAGCTTGAGGTCAATTGCAGCTTCTCTAGTTGCTCAATGCAACTCAAGTCTTTCTAGAAAATCTCTTCTGCATCCTCTAAAATACCTAAAATCCTTCCTATGATGTGGTGCCCAAGAAACGGGTACTTTATTGAACGATGGAAGGACAATCTTAAACTGTAGGACCTTATCCAGGATGGGGAAGAAAATCAAGACAAGGTTTCTGGACTCTATCATTTAATCCACCAAACTACACAACACACAGTTGAGCACCATGCTAAAAGTTACTGAATATATTCTCTGTCCAGAGCCTATCCTGGTCCAGCTTAAGTATTCTCTTAGCTTCAGAATTGCTGGTAATTCCTGTAAACATCCCCCTGTACCTTCTGAGGAAGGGTCACCGAACCCGAAACGTTAACTGTGTTTTCTCCTTCACAGATGCTGCCAGACCTGCTGAGCTTTTCCAGCAACTTTGTTTTTGTCCCCTGTACCTTATGTTCAGGAGAATGCTCAGTATCTATCAAAATGGTGTAACAGCAAGTCTACCCTTCTGATCTAAACTATATTTTGAGTTTTCACTGGATTCTGTAGACTTTTGATAAACTTAAAGCACTTTAATTATTTTGAATTAGATTTTAATGGGTACCTTGCTTCACTTTACAAGCAACAAGTAAACATACAAAGGGACAATTATAACAGTATCAAAGCTTAATTCAATTTGTATTGATGAGCAGAGGATTTGGATCTGGGACAAAGCACAGAAAGTTATCAAACAGCCACAAACCGGGAATTCTCAGGATGTCATTACTTTTTTTTTTATTCATTCACGGGATGAGGGCATCGCTGGCCAGGCAGCATTTATTGCCCATCCCTAATTGCCCAGAGGGCAGTTAAGAGTCAACCACATTGCTGTGGGCCTGGAGTCACACATAGGCCAGACCAGGTAAGGATGGCAGTTTCCTTCCCTAAAGGGCATTGGTGAACCAGATGGGTTTTCCCCTCTGACAATCGGCAATGGATTCATGGTCATCATTAGATTCTTGATTCCAGATATTTATTGAACTCAAATTCCACCATCTGCCATGGTGGGATTTGAACCCAGGTCCCCAGAACACTATTTGGGTCTCTGGATTAACAGGCCAGCAATAATACCACTAGGCCATCGCCTCCCCATTACTGGAGGAGCGAGAGATCATGGAGGATTGCAGCAACTGGCAGAGCTTACTGAGAAAGATAGAAAAGGCTGAAGATATGGAGGGGTTTGAAAACATTTGAAAGCATTGCTAGACTGTGAGCCAATGTAGGTCAGTGAGCAGGAGGCTTCACGTGAGCTAGGATTCAGGTAGCAGAATCCTGGACAAACTCAAGATCCAGAGGGCACAAGGTGGAAGATTTTCGTGGGGGGAAATGTTGAAAAAGAATACTGGAGTACAGAACAAAGAGAAACAAAATCAGATTTACTTAAAGGATCAAACACAAAATGAAAATTGCAGGCTTGCTTAAGTGATTGTGCTCCCTTTTCTACTGTGATGGCTTAACACCATTCTTTCAGCAAAGTGAATGTGCTCACTTGGGAGATACTAATGCTCATACATTTTTCATTACAGTGTACATGGAATGTCAGGATCTGAACCTGGTTATGGGTGGGGAGGGAGGGGAATGATGTGGGTTGCAGAAAATAACAGCTGGGGCTACTTGCATTCAGTTAGACCTTCAAAAAATGAGAACCGGGAACGGCAGGTGTAACTCCTGTGGGTCACTGGTAAGAACAATCGGAGACAGCACACTTGAAAAATTTCTGACTGGCTTTGTCTGTATGAGTCCCTCGCCTGCTCCATCACTTTCCAATAAAGGGTCCAAGTGTTGCATTAATGAGACTGGGCTTCGATTAACTCATCCTCTCTACCTTTGGGGAAAAGCATGGGCTGTATCAGGAGAAATCATTGTAGCTCTGTGAGGAAGCAGAGTAGTTTGAAAAGAAAAAGCAACAACAAGCTCACATTTGTGCAGCACCTTGCAGACCACCCCGAAGCCATTCACAATTACTGACTTCCCTTTGCACCACACCATTGTGATGTGCAAAACACAGCAGCGAATTGTGCACAGTACGCTCCCACAAACAACAATGCAATAATGGCAGGCCTTCTGTTTTAGAGGTCACAGAGAACACTCCTGTTAGCTAGCTCCCTGGGATGTTTCCTATTCACTTGAGCGTTTGGTTTGTCTTTTGATTTGAAATCAGCGCTTCCAACATTGTGGCACTCCCTCAGTCCTACACTGGCATCTTCAGCCTAAATTATAGCATAGGACATAGAACAGTACAGCACAGAAACATTCCCTTTGACCCATGATGTTGTGCCAAACAGGACGATAAAGTTAAGGATCATGAGAGGAACTCAGATATATAACTGTAAAGTCTACTGAGCCACAGCTCATATGGGTCTTCTGCTATTGCTTTATAGAGACTGTTCTCATAACCGAAGAGGACACATTGGCATAGAGGTAACCTGTTAGTAATCCAGAAACTCATGCCATACAGCATATGGGTTCAAATTTCTCTACAGCCGGTGCAATTTAAAATCAATTGATAAATCTGAAATATAGAGCTAATCTCAGTAATGACAACCATATCAACTTACATTGATTGTAAGATCCATCTGGGTGACTCCAGACCCACAGCAATGTGGTCGACTCTTAAGTACACTCTGAAATGGTCTAGCTGTCCACTCAGTTCAAAGGGAAGAGGGATGAGCAACAAATTCTGACCTTGCCATTGATCCCCATATCCCAGGAAAGGGTGGAGGGTGTGGTTGGGGCTCAGGCAGGTGCTGTTTTGTCATATTCTCTGATGCCAACACTGCAGTGTTCTGTGGGTTAGCCTTTACCTTGGTACTCTTAAGAAAGAAAAATGATGACCTAAGACAGGGCAGCTACAGAAAGGATGTTTCCCCATTGGCAGGGAAGGTGGTGGTCTACAACCAGGGGGCACAGTCTCAGGAGAAGGCATAAGACATTTGGGATAAAGATGAGGAGGAATTTTTCCATTCGGAGAGTACTGAATCTTTGGAATTCTGTGGAGCTGTGTATTTGCCACCATTGTGTATGTTCAAGATAGAGATATGCATGAAATCACAGACTAGAAGGATAGGGGGCTGGTTAGTTCAATTGGCTAGATGGCTAGTTTGTAATGCAGAGTGATGCCAACAGCAATGGGTTCAATTCCTGTATTGTCTGAAGTCACCATGCAGGTCCTGACCCTGAACCTAGCCTGAGGTGTGGTAATCTTCCAGTTAAACTCACCACTGCTCCATCTCTCTCTATTGAGAGAGCAGCCTCTGGGACTACAGTCACTTTCACTTACTGTGATAGTGAGGGAAAATTGTGTTGAGGTAAATGATCAGCCATGATCTAGAAAGCTGGAGCAGGCTCAAGAGGTCGAATGGCCTATTCCTGCTCTTATGGATTCTCCTAATCGTGGTGGGTTGCCCAGTCGTTTGGCATTCAGAGGCAGCTGGTATGGTGAGGATCTCTGCTCAATACCTTCTGCCGATTGCTGCCTTATCACTTATAATTAGCTGTGATCAGAGTGAATGGGGAGAGCAGGCTTGAAGGACTGAATGGCCCTCTCCAGCTCCGATTTTCTATGTTCCTATCACCCATTGCCAAATCCATTCTGCTTAGCTGCACGGGAAGTCAGAGTTGGAGGTGGGCACAGACCTCGAAGGGCTGTGGGGCTGAGGGAGTTATGGCAACTTAATCAGCGTAGATCAACGTGTCCTGTCCATCCACTCCCATTTGACTGAGAGATGGTGGCAGAGTAGCAACATGTCTGATAAAGGCTTCTCCCGGAGGGAGTTAAGTTTGAGCTCCCGGCAGTAGCGACTGAGGAGGGAGACGAGAATGTGTCCCTGGATGGAGGTGAGTTTGGGCCCAGTGCCCGTTGCGGGATCTGCAGCGGCTGCCATTGCCAGGGTCAGCCCAGCGTGGACTCATGGCGGCGGTGTCGTCAGTAGAGTCAAGATGGCGACGGGCAACATGGCAAAGGGACTCAACACTGGGATCTCCTACCCTCCGGCCCCTTCTCACTTCTCCGCCCCAATCTGCCTCTCCCCTACTTCTTCCCAGATGGCAATCCTGTCAAAAACTCTATAGGCAAACAAACAAGGACATGGTGAGGGAAGTGGATTTTCCTGTGAATCTTTTCAGAATCAGACCCATTACAAGAATGGGAACATCGAAGAAAAGTAAGGCTACATTGTGAACCACAAAAGGGATATCAGTCTGGAATGGCCCACTGCTCCCTGCTGGTGTCAGTCTCTGCCTCGGGATGGAAGGGCCAGATCCAGGCCCATGGATAAGCATTTCAGAAGGACTGTAATGGTGAACTTCTAACTTATTCCTTTATTTTCTACCTTATACCTAAGATTTTGTATCTAAGCACGTTTGTACCTAAGATGGCGCCAGGAATAGTGACTTTGTACACTGTTCACTACACTCATGTATCCCCATGTTTGAGTATATGTGACAATAAAACCTAATTCGCTTATTCACTAGTGTGGTCAAGTATCCCAAGGTGCTTCTCTGGTTTGATTGTCAAGTGAGACTTGACACTGAACAACAAGGAGATACTGAGGGAGGTGACTGTAAGTTCAGTTAAAGAATCAGGTGATAAGGAGTGTCTGAGAGTGAAAGGATTTTTGGGGTTGGGGCGGGTGTGGGGGGCGGGGGGGGGGGGGGTGGAGATGATGTAGGAAAGGAATTCCAGACTGATATCTCTTTTGTGGTTCACTTACTTTTCTTCGATGTTCCCATTCTTGTAATGGGTCTGATTCTGAAAGGATTCACAGGGAAATCCACTTCCCTCGCCATGTCCTTGTTTGTTTACCTATAGAGTTTTTGACAGGATTGCCATCTGGGAAGAAGTAGGGGAGAGGCAGACCGGGGACGGGGAGGTGAGAAGGGGCCAGAGGGTAGGAGATCCCAACGTTTTGCAAAGGTGGCTTAAATCCTGACGAGTTGTTAATTTTCTGGGAGGCACAGAGTCTGTCTAAAACTGTTTGAAAGCCATAAAGGAATATGAAGATTTTGTACAATCACTTTTGTTCAATAAATCTTGTTAGTGGGTAGAAATCAAAAATCACCTTTTAAGAATCTAAATGACACCATTCTTAAAAGCAATTAAAAATTTATAGAGTGGGGAAGGTTTGCTTAACAATTAACATAATCTATAGGGACCTCATTAACACTCCAGGAAGTGGCCATTATTTGAACTCAAGCTGGTAAATAATTTCATAACTCAATAGGCTACAAATAGCCTTTTTCTTCCATACAAGATTTTTAATTTGCCTATAACACCTACGAGGACAGAAGTATTTCCTCTTTTAATAGAATCGTAACTTATTCCAGATCTTAATTACTTTCGATATTGTGTTTCAATGTCACATTTGGACAGTTAGTCTTGCAAATGTATCATACACGGGCCTAAATGTACCAGGTTCATTCCCAACCTGTGCTAGATCCATTAACCTACCACATTGTGAGGAGTCTTAACACTGTATGCTGGGAAGATAGCTCCCCTCCACAGGCTGACATTCCCAATGCAGTACTGAGGGAAGGCTGCACTATTCCAGGGTGCTGGATGAGGCTTTAAGTCTTGTTCAACTAGATCATAGAATCCTTACAGTGTGGAAGCAGGCCATTCCACCCATCTAATCCACATTGACTGTCTGAAGAGCATCCCACCCTTGCCTACTACCCCCCCCCCCCCCCCCCTTCTATCCCTGTAACCCTGTAACCCTGCATTCCCCATGGCTAATCCACCTAGTCTGTACATCTTTGGACTGTGGGAGGAAACCGGAGCACCCGGAGGAAACCCACACAGACACAGGGAGAATGTGCAAATTCCACACAGACAGTCACCCGAGACTGGAATTGAACCTGGGTCCCTGGCGTTGTGAGGCAGCAGTGCTAACCACTGAGCCATGGTATGTTAAATATCGAGCAGAGAATTTTACCGTTGTATTGCCCCAAATTCCTCCTTCCATGTCACAAGCAACATCAGATTGCTTTCTGTGTTTGTCTTCATTTGTGGGCCGTGCAAAACGGCTGCTGCATTTGCCTACACAGTGGTGACTGCACTTTTAAATTACATAGGCATTCTTTATTCTTTATTCATTCACGGGATGAGGGTGTCACTGGCCGGGCAGCATTTATTGCCCATCCCTAGTTGCCCAGAGGGTGGTTGAGAGTCAACCACATTGCTGTGGGTCTGGAGTCACACGTAGGCCAGACCAGGTAAGGATGGCAGTTTCCTTCCCTAAAGGGCATTGGTGAACCAGATGGGGTATTTCCGACAATCAGCAATGGATTCACAGTCATCATCAGATTGTTAATTCCTGGTATTTATTGAATTCAAATTCCACCATCTGCCATTGTGGGATTCAAACCTGTGGCCCCAGAACATTATGTGGGTCTCTGGATTAACAGTCCAGCAATAATACCACGAGGCCATCACCTCCCCTTTGAGGAGTTAGGATGTAAATAAGAATTGTAGGAGCATGAGTGCTGTCCCTTGTTCTACCATTTCATTAAATGATGGCAGATACGAACATGGAAACAAGGAGTAGGAATAGGCCCATTCAGTTCCTCAAACTTGAACTGATTGTAACCTCAAACCTACAATCCCCCATGCGCTGATAACCTGTCACTCACCTTGTTTATTATCTACCTCTGCCTTAAAAATATTAAGTATTCTGCTTCCACCTCCTTTTCAAGAAAAGAGTTCCAAAAGACTCACGACCATCTATGAGAAACAAATTAATCTATTTTCTGTTTTAAATGTGTGACACCTTATACTTAAACAGTAACCCCTAGTTCTAGACTTTGCCACGAAAAGAAACATCTTCACCTCATCTACCCTGCGAAGACACCTCAGGATTTTATGTTTCAATTAAGCCACCACTTACTCTTCTAAACTCCTGCGGACAAAGGCCTAGCCTGTCCAACCTTTTCTTATAAGGCAACCCACTTATTTCAGGTATTAATCTGGAAACACTTCTCTGAACTGTTCCAGTGCCTTTACATCCTTCCTTAAATAAGGTAACCAACACAGCGTTCGCTATTCCAGATGTGGTCTCACCAGTGCCCTGTATAAAAACGAACATAACACCCCTACTTTCACAACATGGATAGGAAGAGGGCTGCAACAAGAATTTAGGATCTTGTTGTAGATTGAAAAGCAGGACCTGAAAGGTTGTAGTCTCTGATTTACACCTGGTGCCATGTGTTTGAGAGTACAACAACAAGTGGATAGAGCAGATGACTGTGTTGCTGAAGAGTTGGGAGCAGTTTGGCCTTTAGCTTCCTGGATCACAGGTTCCAATTCTGGGGAAGGTGGGAGCGGTACAAGTCCTAAAGGTTTTACCTGAACTGGAATGGGGGACTGCTAGTGCTGTTGGTGAGTGTTTCATCTAATTTGGCAAAGGAATGGTATACAAAAGTACAATGGTACATTATACACAGACAAGTATAGAGGGAAAAAAACAACTCAATTCAGCAGGCAATCGAGTTAAACACATGGGAGCTTGGCAAAGCTGGTTGGCATTTATTTTAATGCCAGGAGTCTTGTGAATAAGGCAGATGGTTTGAGGATGTTAATGAACACAGGGGATATGATATCATTGTTATCACAGAGATGTGGTTGAGTGACGGGCAGGACTGGCAGCTCAATATGCCAGGGTATTGAATGTTCAGGTGAGACAGGCAGTGGGAAGGGTGTAAAAGAGTTGTTGTCTCAATATTGATCAAGGAGTCAATTACTGCAACCCATCCCCCACCCCTAGTCAAGAAGAGATAGAAGGACAGGTATGTGGGC
Organism: Rhincodon typus; assembly: GCF_021869965.1. Lineage (NCBI taxonomy): Eukaryota > Metazoa > Chordata > Chondrichthyes > Orectolobiformes > Rhincodontidae > Rhincodon > Rhincodon typus. The sequence continues at coordinate 10,163,434 of NC_063338.1, forward strand.
AAATCTTACAGAAGCGTAAGGATAACAGGATAACAAGAGGGGATTTCAACTTCCCCAATATTAACTGGGATAAACAAAGTGTGAAATGCTTAGAGAGAGTGGAATTCTGTATCCAGGAGAGCTTTTTAAGTCAGCATGTAGGAAGTTGTACAAGAGACGGAGTGGTGCTGCACCTATTTTTAGGGAACGAAACCAGGCAAGTGCAAGTGAGAGAGCATTTTGGTAATAGTGACCATAACTAAGAAAGATTTAAGGTATTGCTGGAAAAGGACCAGACTGAAGGTTATGAATTGGGGAAAGCTGATTTTAATAAGATAGGACAGGGTCGTGCCAAAGTGGACTGGAAGCAGCTACTTGTAGGAAAATCTACATCCGGGCAGTGAGATTCTTTCAAAAAGTAAACAGTGAGAATTCGGGGCCAACATGTTCCTGCAAAGATGAAGGGAGGAACCAACGAGTCCAGAGAACCCTGGATGTCAAGGGATGTACAGAATTCGACAAGGAAAGGAAGGGAAGATTGGTCAAGAAGGTAAGTGCCAATATGATCCAGAGCAATTTGGCAAATTGGTTCCAAAACTGGGTCAGTAGCAGGAGAAAGAGAGTGATGGCTGAAGAGTATTTTAGTGATTCAAAGCCTTTGTCCAGTGGTATACCGCAGGTTTCGATAGTGGGACCTTTGATATTTGTAGTCTAAGTAAATAATCTAGACATGAATGCAGGAGGTATGATCAGTAAGTTTGCAGATAGCAATGAAAAATGATGGTGTGGCAAATAGTGAGGAGAAAAGCCTTAGGCTACCGAACAATATAGACAGGCTGGTGAGACAGGGTGAATAATGGCAAATGGAATTTAATCCTGCAAAGTGTGACGTGACATATTTTGGGAGGACTAACAAAACAAGGGAGTACCTATTGAGTGGTTGGACCCTAAGAGGCACAGAGGATCAGAAGGACCTTGGTGCACAAGTCCATAGACCCTTGAAAGTAGCAGGAGCAAGTTGGTTAAGAAGGCATATGGGATACTTGCCTTTATTACTTAGGGTACTGAGTACAACAGCAAGGAGGTTATGATGGAGCTGTATATAATGTCAGTTAGGCCTTGACTGGAGTACCGTGTGCAGTTCTGGTCGTCACACCATAGGAAGGATGTGATTTAGTACAGAGGGTGCAGATGAGATTCACTTGCATGTTAACTGAAGTGAGATTAGATAGGCTGGGGTTGTTTTCCTTAGAGCAGACAAGGCTGAAGGGAGACCTGATTGAGGAGTTCAAATTATGAGGGACATAGACAGAATAGCTAGGAAGGAACATTTCCCTTTAGTAGAAGGATCAATAACCAGACGGTGTGGACTTAAGGTAAGGGACTGGTGGTTTAGAGGAAATTTGAGGATTTTTTTTCATCCAGTGGGTTGTTGGTATCTGGAACTCAGGGCCTGAAACAATAGTAGAGGCAGGAACCCTCAAGACATTTAAGAAGTCTTTAGATGAGTATAGCATTCGAGGCTATGGGCCAAGTGCTGAGAAATGGGATTAGAGTAGACAGGTACTTGATGACTGACACAGATACAATGGATGGAAGGCCCTCTTTCGATGCTGTAAAACTCAATGATTCTATGATTATCTTTGTATCAGCAAGAAGTTTGGAACCATTTTGAACAGTAAGCTGAATACTCAGCACAATCTTTTTCATAGGATGTGGGCATAGCTGTCAAGACCAGCATTTGCTGTCCATCCCTAATTACTCTTGAACTGAGTGGCTTGCTCAGCTATTTTGGGGGATAGTTAAGTGTCAACATGTAGGTCAGACCAGATAGGGACGGCTTCCCTAAAGGTAAACTAGATGGGAACGGATGTTGATGAAATGATTGGTGATGGTGGCCATCACCAGGATAGCTTTTAATTCCAGATTTGTTCATTGAATTTAAAAGCCGCCTGTTTCCATTGGTGGGATTTGTACCCATCTACCCATGGTATTAGCCTGGGCCTCTAGATATCTAGTCCAGCGAGATTACCAGTAAGTCACTACCCCATCTTAACTCCATCAGCTTTGCTCAGTAAACCTTAGCATAGGAAATAATATGTTTTGAATCAAGCAAGTCCAAATCCTGCTGCCTATTGGTGCATCAGGATCTAAAGAAAGGAGGACTTGCATTTATTTAACACCTCTCACGATTAAAGGAGCCACTGAAGCTAATGAAATTCTTTTATTGTCGTAACATAGGAAGCATAACAATTTGCGATCTGCAAGATCCCACAAAGAGCAATTGATGTTCTGTTTTGGTGATGTCGATTGAGAGGTAAATTATAGGCCAAGTCACTGGAGAGAGATCTTCTTTAAGATAATGTCACAGGGTCTTTAACATTCAGCAGAAAGGAAAGACCAGGCTTTAGTTCGACGTCTCTCACTAGAGACAGCATCTTTGATAGAGATCTCCCTCAAGCATGGGCTTGACTTTTGCGCTGAAGTCTTGCATGGGGACTCGAACTCAGAACCTCCAGCTACTACCAACTGAACCACCTGGACACAAAGGAGGAGACTTGTGTTTCTGATATTAGGTGAGGACAAGGTCAGCTGGAATTCCATTCATGGTAGAGTGACCTTTCTACATTTCACTGCCCCAACTCATGCATGAATTAGGATCAAAGCAGAGTGAGGAACTGGAGAACAGCATTCTGACACTGAGCTGTACCTCAGAACTACAAGAGACATTTGCAAAGCTGGACACTGAACCCTCCTGTTAAAGTTGCATTCATCTGTGGTTACCATCACTGTAATTACAAGGAGCAAAATATAAATAATAAAAATTCCCCTGCTGGTCTGCCACACTGCAGCCCATTTTTCAAGGTTAATAACAAACAGCAAGATTTTTCAATAAGACCTATTACATATTAAAAAAAAAGGCACGTACTTGAGAGCAAGATAAAAATGGTAATTGAATCTCAGTCTAGACGCTGTCTAAAGAGGACTCAAGGTACATCATAAATGCCATTTGGATTCTCCGATTAAATTATTACCTCTTGTGCATCTCAAGCATGCACGGTTAGATATTTGGAAGTACGGTCTTGTAGAAAGCAATAAAACATGTTATGAAGTGTAACACAAGAATGTCAGTTGCAGCACTTGGTCTTTGGGCGTTTGATTACATTAGAAATGGATAGGAAGGGCAATTAGTTTTGATAAGCAGACAGCAGATAAACTCAACAAGCTGAATATTGATCTAAACAAGTTTCTGGGCATGGAGTTGCAATCTGTGACCTGTCTATACCTGTTCCTGTGAGGCAGGTCGCTTACAGCTTAATGCTGCTTCCTCACTGGCCATCCAGTTTGATCCATGTTACTGGCTAGCTGTATGCACACCAGAGATTGGAATAGCATGCAAGGGCATGCGCGTGTGGCACTTAAACTTCCTGCACTTAAAGGCAGTCTGTCCCACCTAAAGGAGGGCTCTAAGAGACTGCTGTTGAATCCCACTGAAGTACTGGCAAACAAAATAGACGGAATTATAGGGGTGAGAGACAGCTTTTCCATCCTGGAGGCCCTTAGCATGGAAGTTGACCTAAGGAGAGAGGCCACATTTTCATAAGTGGCCCAAGATTCCTGAAGGACTGCCCTCCTAAGGGAATAGGAGCAGATCAATTTCCAGAATTTGATCTCAAAAGTTTGGCTACACTGCCACAAGACGTTTAATGACCTGACAAAGGTGATCAAAGTTAGTGAAGGAAATCTCATCCCATTGTAACACTAATCACTCACGCCGTTGAATGCATCACCCCTGTGGCTTTCAGGACTCAAATCTAACATTCAAATATTGCATCTCACACTTATACACCTCTAACCAGTGTTTCCAGCCTCACACCCACCTCTCATTGCCTCCAAGTACCTCCAGCTACAATGCACTTATGCCAAGCAGGGTAGCACAGTGGCTCAGCAGTTAGGACAGCTGCCTCACAGCACTAGGGTGCTGAGTTCAATTCCAGCCTCACATGTCTGTCTGTGTGGAGTTTGCATGTTCTCCCTGTGTCTGCATGGGTTTCCTCCCACAATCCAAAGATGAGCATGTTAGGTGGACTGGCCAAGGGAAATGTGGGGATATTGGAAGAGGTCAGGGTGGAATGCCCTCCAGAGTTGGTCCAGACTCAATATGCCAAATAGCCTCCTCCTGTACTGTAGGGGCTCTATGACTTGAGTGCAACACAATCACTGATATTCCACTGTCACAGGTTTTAATGCCAAGCAATAAGGAGGAGCAGCATAGAACCAATAGGGCAAGCTTTGTGTGTCTATCCCTTTATCTCTGTTCCCTCACATTTATTATCCCCCTAAGTATTTTCAGCTCTGTCACTTACCCTTCGTGCTATGTGCTAATTACTTGCCAAGGACAGAAAAATACCACGAAGCAATAAAAATCCACCACTAAGAAATATGGGATTATTGACCACAGGTGTAGAATGTGCTTTGGTTCACAAGCTTTACATTTGGAGTTGTATGTAAATGGAATGCAAATTGCAGGCAATGCTAGACTGTAACATGTATACATCGGTGTGTGAAGCACTTCTGGCCATTGCAAAATTCACAGACATCCCTCCTGTTATTGGTAAAACTCTGGAGGATCAACTTCATGGAGGGCCTATAGCCTGGCAAGTAGCTGAAAAGCTTGACTTAACCCTTCTTACCTATCACAGAGTCCATGGTGTGAAAGTTTCTGCAGGGATAGGGTTGCCAACTCTGGCTTAATGCAATTCTAAAAGTTGCAACATATAAAAACCCATCTCCAACTTGCTTAGACAATCCAAGCAGCCTTTGTTTCTTACCCCCACTACTTTTAGAAGTAAAACAAAGAAACACAACACACAATAATGATTTTTCTCCTGGCTTTCATGTAACAACATCCAGGAATACCCAAGAGGTTAAAATCCAGCAAATCCTAAATGAGGTTTGAAAAAACATAGCTGCTGAGATAGAGGATATTTGAGCAATTTTCTAACATTTCCTAGATTCTAGAATGGACCCAACAAATTAGAAGTTAGTCAGTGTAGCACCACTATTGAGGGAAAGAGACAAAAGACAAAACAGGGAACCATAGGCCTGTTGGTGTGATATCAGCCATCAGTATAGCACTGGAATCTATTAAGGAAATCCAAACTGGGTACTTTAAAAATCGTTGTCTGATCAGACAAAGTCAGCATAGGGTTCTATGAAATTGTGTTTCACAAATTTATTACACCCATCCAACAATGTAATTTGTTGGGGATTTAAAGGGGAACTGGTAGATGATACCGTATACTTCGATTCTAAAAGGCATTTGATAAAAGTGCCAGACCAAAAGAAATGAAAGGGCTCACGACGTTGGGACTAATATATCAACATGGTTGGGTGATCAGTTTAGGAACAGGTAGCAAAGGGTAGGATTAGACAGCACATTTTCAGGTTGGCTGGCTGTGACTAGTGGAGTGCTGCAAGGATCAGTGCAGGGTGTCCGCTATTTATCTTGTGATAAAGTCAGATTGTGTTCTGAGTATTTGAAGCTGGTGAGTTAGCTGAAAATTGTTATGTAGGCATAGGATGTTCCAATAGTTGCTGTATTCAATTTGCCTAGGAAAAAGGAAGGAACTTGTTGCATGGCTTTTAACAGGTCACTCAAAACAGTTCAAATTTTGATGGGCAGGTAGGTGTTCAAAGACCAAAGTCAGTTTTAGTCAGTTAGTTAGAATCAATCAAGGTAGAAATTTGCTACCTTTGAGCTGTGGGTCAGTCAAGCAGAGAAAGAAAGGCCCTTCATTGAAAAGGTGCTGTTATAGCACACCTCAGGCAGTTAAGGTTTACAGAAAACAGAAACAGCAGACCTGCTGGGTTTTTTCAGCAATTTCTGATTTTGTTTCTGATGCCAGAATCCGCAGTTCTTTGGGTTTTTTCAGAAGTTTGCAGAAACCCTGCAAGTAATCTGGTGCCGCTAAGAGATGGGAGTCAGGATTTAGGAGACGCCTGGGAGTCATCCAAATTAGTGAGGGGTTGGAAGCAGCTCTGTGAATTATTAATAATTCAGAGAGCTGAAATCTGAGGTGAAAGAGCCCAAAAGAAATTACTTAGTGAAACTGAGAAAGATTGAGGTTCAGAGAAATTCAGGGGCAGCAGCTGCAGCTTGTTGAAGTCAAACGTTCAGTAAAGAGCTGAAATTGTGCTGTTATTAGATCCTTGCAAACTGCCTCAGGAATTCTGAAGAAATCAGTTTCAGAAGCAATTGAAATACCCAGACAGAAGCAGTTACTGAAGCATTATGAATTAAAATGGCATTTGTGGGAATTTCATGGTTAGGTCATTCAATGTGAAGAATTAAGATTTTCAATGGGATTCGGTGACCCACAGTATCACTAACAGCAAGGTCGGTTGCTGAGAAATCCTTGCGATCTGTCAGGACCCCTTTTGCTTTTTGATGCGTTCTACACAGCATTTGATCAAAGTTAGTTTGTCATTGTTAATTCTGAATATTAGAATACAAGTTGTGTATATGCTGTACATGTAAATTGTTGTAACTCTTTTAAACTCAGTACAGTATAACTTGTTTGCTCAAAACTGTGGAAGCTTGTGGCTTTATTTGCTTACTAAGTAGCTAGAATCTCAAATGTCATCTCGTTTAAACAAAACATTACTAGCCCATAACTGAATTATCACGAATTGGGATTATAACAAAATTAAAACTATGGTATATGACTCTATGAAACTTTGTTCTTTGTCCTATGTATCTAAGTTTACTGATGATGCAAAGCTAGATGGAAATGCAAGCTTCGAAGATGGAGAGAGGATGCAAAGTGATATAGACAAGTAAGGTGGGCGACAACGTTGTAAGTACAGCAGATAAAATGGAGAAGTGCGGATTATTCATTTTTGTAGAAAATTCGAAAAGCCTAACACTTTTACAAGCACACAACTTGCTAATATTGGTAATTGGAGGGTCTGGTGTGTACTTGTAGAGGAATCAATGTTAGCATCCAGCTAGAGAATACAGTATAATGAGGCCTTGTTACTGTTTTTTTTTTAAAAAAACAAGGTTTTGGTGATACCACAGCTAAGAAAGGATATGCACATGACTGAAGCAGTACAGACAGATCCTTGGGAATGAGAGAGATCCTATAATGAGGTTCAAGTAAATTGGGGCCTATATTCTTTGCTGATTGCAAGAATGAAAAGGTGTACTCATGGAACTTGAAGGAGCTTGAAAGGGCAGGCAGGGGAGTTGTTTCCTTACTTGGAATCTGGAATGAAGAGATAGTTTCAGGACTGAGATTAGGATAAATTTCTTCACTCAAAAGGTTGCAAATTTTTGTAACTGTTGTTGAATAGATAACTTTTGGTAGCTCAAGGAAAAAGAGGATATGGGGAGTAAGTAGTAAAGTTGAAGTATAAAATGAGTCACGATTGCACTAAATGATGGAGCAGGCTTGAAGGACTGGACGAGCTACTTTAGCTTCTCGCTGTTTTTTTTTTTGAGATTAACTTTTTAATTCCTGGAAGTCCATTTTGCCCAACCACGACATCCGATGTTGAGGTAACAAGATGGATAAATCTTCAGTAATGATAGAGCAAAACTCTAAACTATAGCCACAATTCCACACTTTGTCACCTCGCCAGAGACTTAATTCAACTCTTTGCTTCAATCGATTAGGGACAGCATTTGCTTTGCAGATCTGCATTTGAAAATAAAACCACCAACCCTCTAACAGGTCAGGACTCTCTCTGGTGTTCGATTCCACAGCCATTGATACACTACAGAGTGACCGGTTACGGAATGCACCGCCCAAGTACATGGTGTGGTGAAAACTGATTTAATTGTGGCTTTCGGAAAGGTTATCTCAAGGAAAAAAGTTGAGGGACTACAGGAAAGGATAAGGAAGCTGTGCTGTCTAGGATGCTCTTGTTGCTAGCTAGCTTCGACAGAATGGGTCAAATGGTCTCTTTCTAGACTGTAACCATTCCCTGATTCTATTCCAAGTGAGGCGATTTGCAGGGGGTTCAGCTGCAGGGAAAACAGATCAGCAGGGACTAGATCCTTCCCTCATTTTCTTTCAGGGGTGATAGGGAACAAATAACATGCCCTCTCCCCCTCCAAACTGTTGTGGCTGTAGGAGTCAATTGAAAATTTCAAAATAGAGATTAACAGATTTAATTAGGTCAGGGCATTAAGAACTAGGGAGCCAAGGCAGGTAGATGGAGTTAAAACATAGTTCAGTCATTATCTAATGGAATAGCCTACTGCTGTTCCTCTTCTCCTAGCTACAAGTTTCTTTGCAACACTCAATAGGACTGATATCCAGACAACCAAGACTTAAAAGGAAAGAAATGGCAGACATTTCTTCAGGAGAGGTTGCAGCATTGTTTGCATTTTTTTTAATTACGTGTTCATAAATTGCACATCAAAATAAAAAAAACACAAGCCATATATCCCAGGCCGAGCATATTCTACTGTATTCTACACATATTACATTCTTAAATAAAAATGCTCCACATAACAAATTTTGCATAGATATCTTACAATACCAATTTAAAAAAGAATTAGGAAACAGACCAGTAACAAAAATAAATTTTTCTTCTGTTAATAATTTTGTAACATTAACATACTACCATCATATAATACAAAGAATGTTTTTCCTTAAGACTCTTTGTACAGCAAAACTGAAACAGCAGAACAGAAAAGAACAAAAAGAGGTAAGAAGAAAGAAAAAACAAACAATACCCAAAATTTTCAGGGGCAAGTGCATGGAACTCTGAGAAGGCCTGAGAAATGGCACCTTCCTCACTCAGTAAACAATCGGTAGAACTTGGGCCTAACAAAGCTGGATGTGGATCCCCAACATCTCAATCCCCCTTTAAACCATCACATACATCATCTGGCCCGTATTAAAATTCCTGGCTAACTGAGCAGTTTTCCATCCCTAGTCCTTTTCAGGCCCAGAGCTGGTTAACTGACCTTCCACATGTTTAAAAAGAACAGCATATGGAAATAAATTGTTGCAAGGCGGGTTTACAAGTGTGAATGACTGGAACTAGCAATTGAGAGAGTGTGCACAGAAAGCTGGCCCCAAATCATGAGAATCTGGGCATAGGAAGCAGACTTTATAGGGCTAACGAGCAGGACTCAGCCCAGTCATGACCAAGAGACTGCATGATAGCCTGCAGAATAAGCCCCAAAACTGAATTTTTGAATTGCCCCTTCCCTTTAGAAAGATATTATCCCCTCTATCACATTTGGGAGGAGTGGAAGCATGTTACAATAGAGGAAGGTTATCTATGAAAACAAGGAGAATGTGCACAAAAGGTAATCTCCCTTGTGAAAGGGTTACCATTAGATAGTCAAAGATAGTCACACCTCCAGGATTGTCCTGGAGTCTTCAGGAATGACAAACTAATCTACTGGACATTGCCATAAGCAATCTTGGAGAAGAATCATTTGTACTCACTTCTACATATCTAGATGCTCTATTTTAAAGTAACTGCCAAATCAGAGGTCAGAAATCCAAACCAATGCCCCTCTTCCTGGATTCTACCTCCTCAACACACAAATAGGGAAAAAAAAATCAAACATAACATTATTACAGAGGAGCACAAAACATGGGGGGGGAGGTGGGAAAAGACGGTTAGGGGTCAGATTGGAGTACATACCCTGTATAGAACAGACCCCTAACCCAGAGCAGAAAAAGAAAAATCACAATTAAACAGCAGAAAGACATGGGGCACATTTGATCCCTTTGGTGGTAATGTGATGCCATGAAGCATGTTGGCCTTGAAGATTTCTATTTCAGCATTCTAAAGGTAAGGCTGTCAGCAATAGGGTCTCCACGGTTACAGTATGCTTGGAGTCACAGTCTAAATCTGAGAAATTTGAGACTAAATACAGGTGGGGTGTTGCGTTGGTTTTTATACACCAATATAGTATTTGCAAACTGTGATTATTAGTTGCAAAAGTCTACTCATTCACCCCAGTTGTTAGTGCAATGGTTTCTCCATTGGCCTTACACCCCCTCTGTTACTCTGGCCACTACCAAAAGGCTGTACCACTTCTCCCTGCGGAAATAGGGGGTGACTACCTAGCTTTCTGGCACCCGTCTCACACAAGACCCCTAGAGTCTGGGCACCAATCTTTCTGAGTGGTGTGGGACAGTTGGACACTGAGGATGGGATGCATCAGGAGCATGAAAGCAGAGCAGTTTCAAGTAGGATGTCTGGGGGAAAAAAAACTAAACCAGACTTGACAACCAAAATTGCCGCATTCCACAACACTGCTCGCTAGAGATTCAAACACACGGAAGACTAGTTGTCTTTTCATTCCAATGGAAGCCCATCACCAGTGAATGTATTATTTCAGAAAACTTCCCAGTCAATGGCCAACCCCACATTAAATGAATTGTATAGGCTCAGTTTCACTCAACCCAAGTCAGCTCTCCAGTAGAAGACTGACCTAGGAATTGGAAATTGCAATCAGGTCTAAAACCATCGCTTTTGCAGTGATGAGCGCAACGCTGCCACAATTACCTTGGGATTCATATCTTTTTTAAGGTCAGGTATGCAGCTACCATCAGGCATGGAGGCCTACATACCAAGCATCTCCCTACATGGGCAGGATGTGACCCAATGCTGTCCAGAGATTGCTGACCTGGAGGTTAAGTATGTCACGATGGTCAAACTGTAGAGCAGGAGTGAAGGCAGAACAAATGCTCAACAAAGCAAGCCCTACAACACCGTGAAAGCTTCCCAGCCTCTCCCATCACTTAGGCTACCGTGAACTATGTGGGAGAACCTAATAACAGCAGAGAGGCAGAGACCAGTCCAAGTGTTGGAGGAACTTTGGAAGCTTTTACAAACATTTTGTTGATAATGATATATGATTTATGTGGGGGGCAGCACTATCATTAGGATAGGCTAATGACATGATGGAATGAACTCTTGCCTCTTAACACCTTGCAGAGTCATACTGGATTCAATTCAAGATCCATAACCAAGAAAGACTAGATAATGAGACACCGTGCTGACATGGAATCCAGAGTTTGCTAATGACTGGAATATTAAGTGATGGAGGCTGGATGAGGAAAATATTGGTACCTCTGTTAATGAGATATTGGCAGTGAATAGCCCGGTCCTCAGCCATATTAAGAGGGAAAGGGCATTCTGGCACAATTAGTACTATCACGATGAAACTTTTTTTCTCAACCAGGAAAACCAAAGAAACACAAATGCTCATCCTTATCCTGATTATCAATCTCCCTTCTCAACCCCATCCCCAGAAAACATTTGTTGTAAAAAATTCAAGATGCAGATTCCGGGTAGTCAATTCACAATGTCTATATTCAGAGATTTCGGGTGTTCTGTCTCATAATGGCAGTGCCCATTCCTCTGGATGTATCTTCATTTTATTGATATTGTGCACTAGATATCGGCAGTCTGGGCACACAGACCTCAATGAACACCAATATCTGAATTCACACCAATTGAACTGACTGGTAATGCACAAAGAAGAAAAATATTCCAAATATGGTGTATAGGTGGTTAACTGGTTGGCATAGAAACTTAAACCCTACCACTTGAGTGGGAATTTTATAGTGACAATAGACTTTGGATAACTCTCATCAAAGTAGCTAGAGCCAATCAAGCAATACAACGAGAACGAAGTGCATTGATCAGTCAGTTCAAACATGATCTGGATAGACCATCTGAAAAGAAAAAAAACTGTTCATGAATGATTAAAAAAACTGCAAGAGGGAGGCGTGAAACTACAACATGACAGGACGTGGAACAGACAGCTCTATTCATCCCTTGATTTCAAACTAGAAGTGTCTGCGATCATCTCCAACACAAGACCTTTCAGTTATTTCTACAAGGACACATTAAGGACATCTTCTTCATCCCAGCTTTATCTCGGGCAATATGTTAATGCTATTTTGGCAGAACATGGCAGGAAAAGAAAGAAAAAAACACAGCAGGACAGAGATAATGCGAGAGAGAGAGAGAGAGAGAGAGAGACACACAATAAATATTCAATCTATACAATATTATAAACATTGGAGTTCTGATTCTCAGATCACTGAGAATGGCAATGAAACAGTTCTAACCATTGTTCATCTGAAACAAAATGATACTTTCAAAACAATATATTATATATATCTATATATAAAACTAGCCTGTATGGATTTATTTGGCTAGTTACAAGTCACCACTGAGCTAGCAGAGTGTAATTTTAAAAAAAAATTGTCAGCGTAATTCCCACCAAAGGACTCTCCCATCCCCCAGTTTTCACCCACCCCACCCCAAACAAAAAGATATGCTACCGAGAACAGACTATGCTGCAAAGGATTAGTAATGGTAAATCAGATGATGATTCACCGAGGTGTATTTTCAACTGTTTGACAGGCACTGTAGCGTCAAACTAATTGACCAGGAGAAGAATGCTGGAGTGCTTCAGAGGAGCTGATTGGAGAGCAAAGTGAAGGTCACGTGGCGCCATGTAGATCGATGCTTCCAAGGATGAGGGATAGCAGCCAGCACGATCGAGGCAAGGGCAAGCATCTACATAAGGCACAATTCTCAATGCATCAGGGCCTGGTCGTACATTCACCGCTTAGACAGAGAGTGCACAGTGTTGGGTTGCGTTGATTTTCCCTTCCGAGACCCTGGTAAACTGCCAGTAACTGTACCCTGTGCTGTCAATATCAGAAATCAGTGGCAAGTTGACTTGGGGCAACAAAGTAAGCCGGTCAGCAATGAGAGAGCTCATATGTGGTCATCTGGTGTCCAAGTACAGCTACTGATGCGAAATAGATTTACTCTTAAACACTTGTGCGATTTGGAGAGACAAGACTATCTCATTTATCCCATGTAAAATAAATTACTTATTAAATCTTACCTGCTTCAACACATTCTTTTTCTCCTTCAACTGCACCCATCTCCCCAACTCCTCAGCATCAAATTTCCCTCTTCCTTGCATTAAAAGCTGCCAGCTCAGGGTGCCTTTCCTCTAGTTTAGGCCATATCTACCACACTTGCCTGGTTAATGCTGTCCCTCAATTCATTAGAGGGAAGTATGAAAGTCCATATTCTTGTCCCACCACTTCCCAGCTGTAGAAAACCCCATTTCCAAGATACAGGGCCACTTCATTCAATTGAGAAGAGACTGTGGAAACAAGGTTGGAACAACAGACCATGTTGATTAAAGGATTTGCCATAGATGCACAGATTGTCCATGGTCTAACTCCCATACAAGCTTGAATCTCAAATATGAAAATTATCAGGCTTCTTTCTACAAGTCACCTTCCCCAAATTCTCACATGACATAACCAGAACACAGTGCACCTTCAATACAATGGCGTCAGGGTCAACTCTACAAGAAGTTGCATAGACATGGGTAAGTCAGACATTTGCATGGCCAAGGGTGGGTCAAACGGTGAAAGGCCTCAATCAGGCATCAAAACAGATGAGCAAGCTGAAAGTCACACTGAGAAAGTCAGTCTAGCACAAATCTACAGGAAGCTGCATATCAGACCATGAGTTCTTCCAACCATCAGAACTCAGCATGAAACAAACTTACTAAACTACCACTGGACATGAGTGGAATCACCAAGTTGTGTCACTGTGAAAATGCTCATTAAATAAATAATCTTTTAAAAAGGAAGAGAGAGAAAGTGGTGCTCTTCATTGTCAGAAGTCTGTCCCAATCTTTGGTTTGTCTCGTTGGCCATGAACAGTGCGTTGAGAGAAGACAAGGCAGTCAGCTGGAGGGCGGCTTAGCTTGGCACTCCTTGGCATTGGCTAGACAACGAGGCCAGTAAAAAGACTCCCTCCAGAGCTACAGCGAGGGATAAAAGGCCGATAAAGTGATTTGACCGTGTCGACCCGTATGTATCTCAAGAGCTCAGAATTATTTCATAGCATTGCAGCTGGGAAGAACACATGAATATCTGAATGGGAGGAGAGTGATTTCACCAACTTTAAACTAAATTCACCTAGTTACCATTACAATAGGCCCTCAATCTGCATGGAGGGTCAATTAGAAATTGTCATTTACAAACCAATTGTTTACAGTCAAGCTGACGTGGAGTTACAATCCTCCCATCAGCCTTTTCAGCAAAATAAATCCCTCTCCTGCTCCCTCCTCCCTTTCATACCCCGGCCCCAAGCTCAATACAACCCCCCACCCACCCAACCCCTTCCTCCCACCCCACAACCCTGACCCAAGTCTGTGCAGTCAGCCTACTGTGTCAATTTACATCTATCTCAGCCCAGTTCAACACAAACATTTGGGAGGAGCACGTTCGAAGGGGTGGGGATGGTTCAGCCAACTCCCATGAGCCTAGCTGCGGCTGTACTTTGGTCAGCCCAGAATGGTGCCAACAGCCACTGATCCTTCTAAATGTGCAGTGTGTGGGGACAGGCATTGGGTATGCAAGCGAAAGTGGACAGGACGCCGTCAGCAACCATTTGTTTGTATCATTCAAACTTCGTTATACTGGGTGTTCTTTTCGACAAAGGTGCAGGTGTGACTCTGCTGTGTTTAAAAAAAAAAAAAAGCCACTCAGCTGCAACTGCTGAAAAGGCCCACGATGGGTTGGCATTGGGCAAACTTGACGATAACCAGGTTACACATGATAGAAACGCAGAACTGAGTTCTGACCACCATTTCCTTCTCCTTGCAGGCTGTCTCGATTTTTACTTCCCCAAACACCTATTGTCTGAACAGCAGAACACTGACAATGTGGAGATGATCCCGGTGGAAGCTGGACATCCACGAATGGAAGGCCAATTGGCTTGCGAGTAGACCAACTGTTCTCACTGTGAAGGCTTGGAAGGTGGTCTCAAGTTTCTAATCCCCTTTGGTTTCCATGGCAACAGAAATCCAAATGCGATTTAAATCAGTAATCATTTGGCAGTGTCTAACTGACCGATAGACTGGGTAAGGCATAACCAAGATATAGAGTGTGTGTGGGTGTGTATACATCTATAGAGTGTGTGTGTGCGCGCGCAAACATGTATGCACACATGCTCACTGCAACATGGCAACAAGTCGACCACATGTCTGTGTTCTTGAGGAACAGGTCATTTCCCCGCTAACAGTCATGTCATGGTGTTGTGTAGAGTTTGGTTTCTTCTCAAACATGTCTCTTCATGTGAAGAGCGAGGTGATCAGATCGGGAAAAACACCTGGAAACGGGAAGAGAGAAAATTGATCCTGTTAAAATTTAATGCAGCCTAATCATGTCTGTGTCTCACCATCCTACCCAAGCATCCAGGTCCACATAGAAGCCTCGACACACTTCTCCAGATAAAATGCAAACATTTTCTCCCTCTCCCTCAACCAGGGAATTCTTTCCCGTGATTGCTTCATGAAAAGTTTTGTAAACATCGTACATATATCAAAACCAAAAACCGCATGTGAGAGGAACCCAATTCCAACTTTGCATCCTTCAGCAGTGGGAGGAATGTGGAACCTAGGATTCAGGAAAATATTTTAATATTGTACAAAGTGTAACATCTCCCCCGCAATTCCCCCAATTGAGTTACAAGTAAAGAGCAAATTGGAGGCAACTTCATTACATGAACTCTGTGGCTCAGAAGGCGATGGAGGCCAAGTTACTGAATATTTTTAAGGCAAAGGAATCAAAGGTCATTTGGAGTGGGTGGGAACATGAAATTCAAAACAAATGCAGATGAGCCACGATCTCACTGAATGGCAGAGCTGGCTCAAGGGGCTAAGTGGCTTATTTCTACTCACAATTCATTTGCTCAAAGATAGGCCTTCACCTCACAAGGCCTTGGTCTCTTTCTCTCTCTCATATACCTGACTGAACATGGCTCCACAAGTGTCAGATGCCACAGTACAACAGCCTAAACTACTGTGTGTCTCAATGAAGACTGTCAAATTCATGTAATCCTGCCCTCATTGTCCAATGCAGTGGTATCCAACTCAAAGATGGAATCATTGGGAACAGTTTCTGAAGCTGTCACGTAGAATTTGGGTCTAGTTGGCATGGGGTAGGGGAGGCAAAGGCAGAATAATGTTTCACAATTTGTGTTCCAAGCCACAAACCATCAGCCTGAGTCAATGGACAATACTCAGGAGCAGGAAAGTAGATTAATATCCCCAATGTATCTAAATGCAACTCTGCTAACCAGTTACGATGCTAGGAGCATGCCCAATCTGATTGAAATGGTTGTGGTACTTTGGAGAACATAGTTATTAAGAATAATTAAAGAAGCCTCTGAAGCACATCAATAGGTAATGAAGTAGATTTGCAAGAATCCATCCTTTAAACAACACTCACAATCACAAAACAGTTCAAGGTAAGTCCAGGTGAGGACTGTCATTTGGCTCATTATTATCCCCTTTTCCCTAGTCTCCAACCCCATTCCTGAAAGATCCCAAGGTTCTCACAAGAAATTGGACCCGTGCTCCATCATTCGACATGATCACGGCTGACCTTGTCTCAGTTTCGTGTACCTGTCTGCTCCCATACATCTTAATTCCCCGAAATATCAAAAATCTGTCTCTCATTCTTTGCTTTTTCAATGGGAGCATCCATAACTATTTGAGATTTCCAAAGACCTGCATCCTTTGTGTGAAGACATTTCTCATTTCAGTCATAAATGATTGTTCCCTTATCACAAGACTGGGCCCCCGTGTATTAGATTCTCCAGTCAGCAGAAACAACCTTTCAGTGTCCACCCTGTCAAGCTCCTTCAGAATCTTGTATATCAATGAGATCACCCTTCACTCATCTAAACAATAGAGAACATAGGTTCAATTTACTCAGCTTCTATCATAGGGCAATGCTTTCCCTTGTAGTAACCAATTGTTTAAATGGGTGCTGCCTTTATTGCTCTAACTCAGATTTAGTCCAAGTTTCAATCACTCCTTGAGAGAAGGCCAATTTTAGATTTACCATTTGCTGGTATGAATCCGTTGGCCCTTTATCAAGCTTTTCCAACTTACTTTTCGTGTAATTAGCCATATACAGTTTTTCTACATTACTAATGTACCTTAAAGTCCTTCACAGTCACCACTCATATAGTGTCTCCCAAGGAAGATAAGTTCCTAGGTTTTCCACATAACTCTTCACAACCTCCCTGGTACCTGAGTCAACAGTTCAGGACCCAATACTCAAGGTGTGGGTTGGCCAGACCAGTTTGTATGGTTAACAGAATCTCACTCTAACTCAATGTTAGCATGCTCAGTTGGCAGCACTTTTGCCAGAAAGCTGAGAGTTCAAGGTCACAAAAATACACTGCACACCCAAAGCAATACTGAGGGAGTGCTAAGGTGGCAGGATTCCTTGGCGTTGGGACCAGGTTTTGGAGGTTGCTCCTCAATAGGAGCAAGACCAATGTCCTTGTGGCACAACTGACTAATACTGACAGGGGTGTGGCCACCAAGCTATAAAACCGGAAGGGTGGAGAAGCTGCAGAAAGGATTAGGTGAGACAGATAGTGTAAGAGATAGTAAAATATTAGGTGGGGTCAGAATCAGAGGAATGCAATATCATCAAAATAAGGTTTATAGCTATGTAAACACACAAAGTGTTGTATATAAAATTAGTGAGCTGTAGGCACAGAGAGCCAAAGGGGAATATGATGTCGGGGTAAGTATGGGGAATTGGCTCTTAAAAAGGGCGTGACTAGCACCCACTATTCCTGGATACAAATACTTCAGTGTCTTTGCTGAACAAAAGAAAGGAAGAGAGGCTGCAGAATTGTGCAAGGAGATTATTCCAATATTAGAGAATTTTTAGATGGGGCATGAATGAAACTATATGGTTAAGAAACAGAGGTCCATTACACTCCTGGGGCATTCTGTAGGCCAACAAATAATGCGAAAAAGATACAGAAAAGCAAATTTGCAGGGAAATTTTAGATGGGAGCAAATGCAGAACATTAGTGAGATTGGTGACTTTAAGCTCCCTATTATATAAGCCGGATAGTAATCGTGTAAAGGGCAGAGATTTTGAAGTGCCTCCAGGAAAATTTTCTTGTCCACTTTGTTTCCAGTCCAGTGAGGAAGACGGCAATAGCTCAGTTTGGTTCTGGAAAATAGGTCAAGCTAAGGGCTTCAACTATCAATACAAGAACATTCAGGGATCGGTAATCATGGTAACATGTGGTTTAAATTATTTATGGAGAAGGACCAGCAGTACTATAGGGTAAAATTGGAAGAATGCCAGTTTCAACAGGATGATGAGCAGAGCAGACCTGACCCAGGTAAACGGAAACCTGTTACAGTTGTGCCTGTAAAGTGGAGACAATTTGGGGTACACTCAAGGTGCAATGCTACAAGGGGGAAAGAAAAAGAGTGTATAGAATCAGAGATACCTTCAGGCATATGTGCACAGGTCATTGAAGGTCATGGAGCAATTTACAAAAGCGAGTAAAAAGGTGTATGGGATCCCCGACCTTATAAAATGGAAATTAACGTATAATAGCAAAAATTTTACATTGAACCTGTGTTTTACAATGGTTCAGTCTCAAGGTGTTCAATTCTGGGCAACATACTTTATGAAGGACACAAAGACGTGAGTGAGGGCCCAGAAGATGTTTATGTGAATGGCTCAGGAATGAGGGACTTCAGTCATGTGACTAGGTTGGAGAAGTTGGGGCTGTTCTCTTTTGAGAACATCGAGAGATTTGACAACATTATTCAAACTCATGAGGCACGTATACAGAGCAGGTAAAGGGAAATTTTTGCCATTGGCAGAGGGTTGAGAACCAGAGGACAACAAATGTTGTGTGACTGACAAAAGAAGCAACAGCATTATGTTGAAAAACATGGTGTGGGGTTAGGATCTGGAATGCACTGCCCGAATGCGTGGAGGAGACCAATTTAACTGCAGTTTTCAGCAGGAAGTTTGAAGAGAAAGTATTGCAGGACAATAGAAAAGGGCTGAGGAGCCGGACTAGAACTGCTTTTGAGCAAAACTAGAATGGATGTAGCAGATCAAATGGTTTCCTGCTAAGCTTTGACCATTCTGTAATTCTAGATGATTACCATACCACAGGACCTTGCTGTGTACAAATTAGCTGCGGTTTCTTCTACTTTACCACATGATACCATGGCAACATTTCAATTGAAAAATGTCTTGGGATGTCAGAGTTGTGAAAGGCACTAAATAAATGCAAGCTAATGCCTCCATAAAGGAAGATTAAAACAATAGCGACCAAAGGTATTTTGCTTCACTGTTTGCAGAGTCCAGGAGGTTTAGCCAGGAGGCTTTGAGTCTGATGGTCAAGGGAACACATGGGTGAGGCCACAGCCAAGGACAGGGTCAGACTCAGTAGGTACACTCATTCCAACCAGTGAAGTGTAGAGTGGAGTGACAAATTTAAAAAAAAGAGATTTAAGGACATGGGAAATATGACAGAAAGTGAGAGATGCAAGAGAGGAAGTGAAAAAAAACAATTGAGGTAGACACAAAAAAAGCAAGAAAATGTACAGAAAAAGATTGAATACGGTGAGAGCGAGTAGAGAGACAGACCAAGATTCTCCTCCATCAATGTTCACAGGATCATACTTCTGTAGGAGCTTGCAAGAAGTCGTCTGGTGTCGGCGCTTTCACTCAAAAATCAATTCTACGAGATGTCACCAGTGATCAGAAATGGAAACATGGCCAACTTGAACTTATTAAAGTGATTCCCCAGTATGATAGTGCGAGAACAAGTGAAGCATGGAAAAAGGATAAGAGAGACAGAGAAACTGTAAGAAGAGAAAAAAGGGTGAGAGAGCAAGAAGTTAAAGACACCAGGAAAAAGTGAGAAAAAGAAAAAAATTGCAAGCGTGGCATATAGGAGAGAGAAAGAGGGATACAGAACAAGAGGATGAAAGGACTGTGGGAACAACACAGTGAGAGAGATAGAGAGACAGACAGGGAGAGACAAGACAGACACTGGAGCCGATACTCTGTGGATCTGATGGGTGAAAGTGGCAGGTGGGTGGCGATCTGTTCAGCAGATGGCACCACGAGCAGGTGTGGATATGGCTCCTCACCAGCTGGCATGCCGACTGCAGTCAAGCAGTCAGCAGGACATCTGATCAGAGCGCCTCCTCTCCAATCCCTCACCCACCCCTCCCCCTCCCTCAGCTTGACCTAGCCTGCCACCTCGACACCCGATTAAGTTATTAGACCGAATTAATGACAGGCTGCACAGTTGTCGGCAGGGAGCTCACGCCACACAATGCAGCCCTGCCAGTTCAGGGCTGCGCTCATGGCTTCATTAACTGAACTCGACTAATGGGAAATAAATGACAGCACAAGATGAGAAGAGTCAATAAATTATTCATAATCGTACCCGTGCATTAACAGCCCCACAGGCAGTGGTTAGATCTGCAGAGGCAGCAAAGAGACTAGACAGTGTGAATGAAAGAGAGAAAGAAAAACAGTGAATTATAGAGATGGAAGTAGAACAGATTGGCAGAGAAAGTAGCGATATTCAGCAAAAGAATCAGTGAGAGAAAAAAGAATGATTATTAGAGTAAGTGATAGAAAACTGATAAAGTGAGAGAGTCAGGATTGGTCATAGTCAGACAGAGACCAGGCCAATGATGGAAAGCTAGACACTGAAGGGTGGCATAAAGGAGCAGTCTGGTCCCAGTATGATAGCACAGCTATTGGCCAGCTGACTTTCTGGCACAATGCCATTGGAAGGCTCCAAGGTGTCAGAGTTGGACATCTGCCAGGGCAATGAAAATACTGCTCAGTGATGCTCTGATAATGTGCTGTTGGCTTACTGCATCTTGTTTACTCCTTGGGTTGTGTACAGCACACAGGATTTGGGGTGGCTGGGGTGAGGAAGAGAAAGAGATCCATTGTACCTCCAGCTTGGCTCTCTGATTAAACCTGAGGTTTGAAGTGCACTGGTACCTTTGAGATGGTCCAGCCAATACTCTCCATTTGACAGGCTGCAAGGCAGGCTGCACTTAAATATAACCTGAAAGCTCTCCAGCAGAAAGGCAGATTTGATCAGAACCATTTTCAGAAAGAGCCGGCTGGAGCAAGTGTTTGGTCCAAAGGACAGGAAGGGCTTGGAAGAAAGAGATTGATCTGTCCAGGGTGTTAATTGGAGGAGGTCAATCAACTTCTTCTGCACCAAGGTCAAGAGCTGAGGTGAAAATGATGAAAACTCTGAGGCTCTATTCCAACACCAAGATTCTCTCCACCCAAAGCACAAAGCCAGTCTTGACAGGAGAGGTGTCCAATTGTCTGCTCTGGTTGGCTATACTCCTGGAACTTTCATCACATGACTACCTGGTGCCAACCACCCTGTCCCGAAAGGTCACCAGAATTATCTTCCTATGTTTCATTCTGTCGCAGTCTCCAGTGAAGACAAAGATGAGGGGAAGTTTCTTCCGAGGTTTATTAACCTAGGGATTTCTCTTCCTCAGAAAGCAATATATTAAAGACCGAATTAGACAGATTCTTGACTAAGAAAAGAGTTGACGCTTATGGGGGACAGTAGAGTTAAGATCACAATCAGATCAGCCAAATCTTATTGAACAGAATAGCAGACTTGAGGGGCCAAACAACCTACTTCCTGCTCATCGTTCTCATGATCTTCGGATTGAAAAGTGACAGACCCCTCCAGATCAAATTGAAGTTTTGAATATCCTTCCCATTCAAAGATCAGATTAGCCGCCAAAGGACTGCCTCTATACACTTAAACAATCTTCCTTAATTCTAAATATCCACGTTTACATAGCTACACAAGTGCTGAAGAAAAATGAATTTCAAGAGAAAATGTTCTTGTTTTGCTGACTAAATTAGATCTGAATGGATTCAATGTTGAATTCTATTGCAAGCAACCTGGTTACAATGTAGAGAACTGGTTTTGGACAAGCTCAATTAGGGGAGTAGGATTGGTTCTAAAACATGGAGCTGGAGTAAGATACCAATTAGGGAGCAAGCTCTTGAGGCCTGGATTTGGAAGCCGTACATATTAATTGCCTTCACGATGCTCTGCACCATGCATGCGCACAGCCGGACTCTTATTCTCTGCTCCCCCACCGCATGATGAGGTGGACAGGTTTGTGTGGCACCTCACCTGTCGCAGTGGTTACATTTGAAGGGCTTGGCTCCCGTGTGTTTCCGGTAATGTCGGGTGAGCTCATCACTCCGTGCAAAACGCCATTCGCAACCTTCCCATGAGCACTTGTATGGCTTCTCACCTGCAAGGGAGGCAATCCAGAAAAAAAAAAAAACATTATCCAAGGCAAACAAACTCCACAGCCAGAAGGGGAGCTAACTACAGGACACCAGAATACAGACCCAGATCCACGGTATGCTGCAGACCCAGGATATAGATGTGGGCTGGCAGCACACCCACCAGAGGACATAATCTTGGGCCTACAGCACAGTGCAGTACACCAGACAAATTTCAACACATAAAATGCAAGAAACTGTCCAATACAGATTTTATTCCTTTCAGGAATTTAAGGCAACAACAACCAACAGCCTTCATTCTTGCAACTGGCCAACTGGAAAATCAAGCGAGCCAAGCAGTGGACATAAAACAATATATTTTTTCCATATTTGTATTTGGAACATTTTCTACAAATCAGGTACGCAAATTCTAAGGAGGCCCAGAAAAAGGAATGGAGTGAGACCACAGAAAAGTTTCTGCAAAGTTAGCAGGCTAACATCCTTAATCAATGTAACACAATGGAATGGCATATTGAAGGAAACAAAATAAATAGTTTAAAGAAAAAGGGTAAGACTAACACTTATACAGAGCCTTTCACAAAACTCTGGTGTGGCCGCACTTGGAGTATTGCGTACAGTTCTGGTCACCGCATTATGGGAAGGATGTGGAAGCATTGGAAAGGGTGCAGAGGAGATTTACCAGGATGTTGCCTGGTATGGAGGGAAGGTCTTATGAGGAAAGGCTGAGGGTTTTGAGGCTGTTTTTGTTAGAGAGAAGAAGGTTAAGAGGTGACTTGATAGAGACATACAAGATGATCAGAGGATTAGATAGGGTGGACAGTGGGAGCCTTTTTCCTCCGATGGTGATGGCTAGCACGAGGGGACATAGCTTTAAATTGAGGGGTGATAGATATAAGACAGATGTCAGAGGTAGGTTCTTTACTCAGAGTAGTAAGGGCGTGGAATGCCCCGCCTGCAAAAATAGTAGACTTGCCCACTTTAACGGCATTTAAATGGTCATTGGATAAACATATGGATGATCATGGAATAGTTTAGGTTAGATGGGCTTCAGATTGGTTTCACAGGTCGGCGCAACATCAAGGGCTGAAGGGCCTGTACTGCGCTGTAATGTTCTATGTTCTATGTTCAAAAGGTGATACAGTTAATGTGTCTTAAAAGGTAATCACTTGTTAAATAGAAAGTGCAGCAGCCAGGTTGTACGCAGCAAGCTCCCACAAACAGCAACAAAGTTACTGATCAGAGGATGTTTCCATGACATTGGCCAGAACATGGTGTGAACTCTTCCTCAAAATAGAGCTCGAGATCAGTTATATCAACCGGATAGAGCAGACATAGCATCTCACAACCAGATCATAGGTAATTAATCAGCATGTCCCAGTCAGTAGTTGATCTACGATACTATATAAAGGATGGCTTATGCTTCAGGTGAGTTTTGTTCTTCAACAGATTAATGATAGTTGAAAGAATTTCAGGTCATATTTATGAAAATACCCTTGAGCATTTTGACGATCACTCTGAGCCATAACTGGAACATTAAAAATCAATAGCTGTTTACTGAGAGAACTCAATATCCAGAGAGACTTCCATGCAGTTCAGGATAACTAGCAAACCATACTGATCAGGAACTCAACAACTGGCCAGAATTTCTCAAAGCTTCTGAAGACTGGACTGCAATCTCAAACTTATCTGGGATTGAGCTAATGCTCCAAGTGTGCTCTCCCATTACTATGTGGCTACATGGGGACACCCTCCTGTCACAGTACTACTACTCCTATTATATCAAAGCACTTTGGTAACACTTCTAAAATGGTGCTAATGCCCCAAAGAAACTTGCAATCCATCCCTCCCCCAGGCACAAGTCAGCTCCATACCTGTTTTAGCCATTGTATGGTGTAATCGCTACTTTATTGGAAGCTGACTACACCAGAAACAATCTCCAGCTACCCTAACTATTTGTTGGCAGCATTAATAATGTTTTAAAATTTATTCTTTCATCCAGGTGTCACAGGAATTGACAGCTAATGCTGGTTTTGCCAAATTTCCCTCAAACACAGTAGCATGCTAGGCCATTTCTGAGGTTAAGTCAACCGCAGTTCCACAGGTCTGGAATCAAATGTAGGTCGGATAAGGTAAGAACAATAGATTAACATCTCTTTAGAGAAGCTCGAGCCAACCCAAGAAGCTCGAACCAACCCAAGACAGACAGGTAAGTCTCCTGGTGTCATCTGAAGACCATCACTTGTGATTAAAATTACCTTTTCCGGAGTAGTATCAATTTTTAAAGACATCCATTAGTGAACCAGACAGATTTTTATGACAATCAATGATCACAAATTCCAGATTTATGAAGTGAATTTTAAATTCCACTAACTGTCATGGGATTTGAACATTCATCTCCAGAGAATTGGCCCTGACATTAGCTGAAAGCAACTACCTTGCCGAGCATGGACTTGGGATATTTGATCATTGCCGTGAGTGAACGCAATCAAAAGTCAGTCAAAATATAACTTTGTAGGCCACGGGGTTTCCGGGGAAAAAATAAACGGGTCAGTCTTGGTTTGTGTTGCTCTCAAGTGTTTAGTCAATAACATGGGTACAATCTAATGTCATTGAATCTTCATGAATTAACATGAGGTCTGGGAATTGGGTTTCTTTTCTGCACTCTACAAGCTGCTCTTTCAGACCACATTGTCACTACTGAGTCTGCTGTATCTCCGTCTCTGCTTTATCCAAGAGTGACTATTGCCTCACCCCAAGGAGTTCTGACAAGCTCTTCTTACTTAAATGCTAATATACAGAAATCTCATATTTGTATTTACTGCTCTTCTTCCAATCTGATTTAAAACAAACTTAATAAAGTAAATTAATTATTGTCACAAATATCAAGTGAAAGCCAAGATGCAGAGTAATGGGTAGGGGTACAGAAAGACACGAGCTTGCCAAGACTCGCCTATAGACACAAACACAAAAGGAAGCAAGAAATACAAACACGTGCAAGCACATACAAACATTGCAGGGAGTGTGAGGGGAAGGGGAACTGATGCAGACCATTGACAGAGAGCAAGCAGGATGGAGTGGGGGTGGGTGGGGGGAAAGAGAGAGAGACACAGAGAGAGACAGAGACACAGACAGAGAGCGAGAGCAAGACACACAGACAGAGAGAGAGCGAGACAGGGAGAGATGAAAGAAACAGACAAAATATGATGGAGTGAGAGCGTGAGCGACAGATAGAGGGAGAAATAGAGAGGGGAAGAGAGAGAGAGAAGAAAAATGGAAGAGAGGGTTTTTCACACTGTCGAAATTAATGCTTCCTTTCCTTTTGGGGAAAAGGAATATACTTCTGCTAAAAATTAGATGATGAATGCAGTTAGCAAGCACAGGTGCCAGACACTGTAGCACTTGTGCGCCAGCTCACTTAATTGGAGGGTATTTTCTGCTCCCCCCAAAGGAGGAACAGCAGTTGAGCAGGCCCCAACACGCTGCCAGCCAGCCAGACAGGCCCAGGCAATTACTGCTCCGTGCATGGTGCTGATGCAGTTGCCTAGCAACTCCATTTGCCCATCCTCCACCCGCACATCGACTGTAGCTATGACTAATTACAGGCTGGGCTCTTTTTGCAATGTTTCAAGCTTCTGTCATCAGCCTATCCCTGAGGGGGCAAAGGGGAGAGATACACAGAGACAGAGAGAAAGCGAGCGAGAGAGAGAGCGCGCAAGAGATTTGCATGCCACATTATAATTTTGGTTTACAGTATCTAAAAAAGGTGCCAGAAATTGATAAGATTAAATACGAAATAAAAGGAGCAAATTGCTGTGGAATTTCTCACAGCCTTTGAAAAATAATGTGAAGCCCAAATATCCTCAATCTGATCTGATAATTAAAAGTCACGCTGATAGGACCCAAATGAGTTATCAATCAGCATCTAATTTGAGAAAAGAACAAATCATGAGCTACAGGTGACCAAGGCAGATTATCAGCATCCTGCATTCAAAACGATATCTGCAAACAAGGAAGAAACTTCCATTCTCCACTGCAAGCAAAGTCCTTTCAGCAGCCACCCACTCCATACATGCACCACCTTCATCCAAGACTGCTGAATGAACATCTTACATAAAGCAAGAACTGCAGAGATCTGAAACAAAAACAGAAATTACTGAAGAAAGTCAGATCTGGTAGTATCTGTAGGAGAAAGCAGAGCTAACATCAGAGCTGATGAAACGTCACAAGATACGAAACGTTAGCTCTGCTTTTCCCTACAGATGCTGCCAGACCTGCTGACTTTCTCCAGCAACTGTTTTTACTTCAATAAACATCTTAACTGGTAACAAAAACAAAGTTGCTGGAAAAGCTCAGCAGGTCTGGCAGCATCTGTGGAGCAGAAAACAGAGTTAACATTTCGGGCCCCGTGACCCTTCCTCAGAACTGATGGTGGCTGGGAAAACGTCAGTTTATATGCAGAAAATAGGGAGGGGAATGGGGTAGGGAGTAAACGATAGGATAGAGCCCAAAGAGAGAGAGAGAAAGACAGTTGGACAGACAAAAGAGTTGCTAACGATCAGGCTGGGAGGGTGAATAGTTGTTAATGGGGACTGTTAGTGACTAACAACGGGGGGTGTGTATGGCAAGCTATGTGGTAACAAGGCCTGGTGTGTGGGGTGGGGGGCTGGGACATAGGGGAGTTTAGGCCCTAAAAATTATTGAACTCAGTATTCAGTCCGGAGAGCTGTAGGGTCCCCAAGCGGAAAATGAGGTGTTGTTCCTCCAGCTTGCACTGGGCTTCACTGGAACACTGTAGCAAGCCGGAGACAGAGATGTTGGCCAGGGAGCAAGGTGGTGCATTGAAGTGGCAGGCAACAGGTAGTTCAGGGTCCTTTTTTGCGAGCAGAACGTAGATGTTCTGTGAAGCGGTCACCAAGTCTACGCTTCGTTTCCCCAATGCTCAGAAATAGGGCACCACCAAATATTATTCAGTGTAATATGTTGTATTAGTAAAAGAGCTCCTCGTTTGTATATCAAGACACCACTTCATTTGCTTGCATCCAGCAACATCATCCATCCAAAATATCTGTTACAATATGAGGAAGCCAGTCAGCTCATTTGTCCACGCCAGCTCATGAAACGAGCAATTCACTTAGTGCCTTTCTCCCAACTTCTCCCCAGATTCTGCATACTGTTCCTTTCAGGAAAGAGTCGAACTCTCTTTGGAATGCCTCGAATAAAATGCTCCCACCACACACTTAGACATATATTCCAGGCCTTAACCAATCACTGTGAGATAAAGTTTTCCTCAAGTCATATTGCCAACCACTTGAAATCTGTGCCCTTTCATTGTCAATCCTTTCAGCAGTAGGAGCAATTTCTCTCTTCAATCTGTCCAGACCGCTCCAGATGATAAATATACTGACAGAGCTCTCTCAACCTTCTCTTCTCCAAAGAAAATAGTCAGACTTCTTCAATGTATCTTCACAACTGAAGAACCCCATTCCTGGGACTATTCCACACTCTGATGCATTCACACCTTTCCTAAAGCAAGGTGCCCAGAACTGCACACGATACTTCATCTGAGGACGAACAGAGTCTTATACAAAACTTTATAGCCTCCTTGCTTTTGTACTCTATGCTGCTATTAAGAATACTGTATGTTTTATTGATTGCTCCCTGTACTGTGCCCTAGCCCTCCCACACTAGGAGTGACTTAGAAATTATTAACACTGCCTCTGCAATTTCCAGTCTCACTTCCCTCAGTACACTTGGATGCATCTTGTCTGGTTCAGCAGCCTTGTCAACTTTAAGAACAAACTGTATGAAGACTCTCTATTTTGGTATTTTTTGACTATGAATTAAATTGGGTAAAAGGACTGATTTAAAAATCAAGGATCATAGAAGGAATTGCTGCACTTTTAAAAAGCAATTTACTCTTTGTAAATTTTCTGAAGGTTTTCTGAAGAAGGGTCTAGGCCCGAAACGTCAGCTTTCCTGCTCCTCTGATGCTGCTTGGCCTGCTGTGTTCATCCAGCTCTATACCTTGTTATCTCTTTACTCTTTGTAAGTAGTGCTTACACTGCAGCTTCATTCAAGTAATAAGGGAGTCTGTTTGTAGACGGGCCAGAACCAGGGGTGTGTACAACGTGATAATCAGCCAGTAAGAGTTTGCTGATTGGTTGTGACCAGTTGATGATTCCAAAGGCCATCAACCTGAGAACAACCATCTGACTGATTCCTCGGTAGCTGAGCTGCTTTTGGGGGTGAATGATAGTGGCAGAAACCTTTGGACTGCTGAAGGGCAGATGACGTGTCTTTCTTTCTAGAAAAAGACCCAAAGCCTGAAGAAAGCCGGTTTATTTTACCCTCAACAGTTCTTTAAGCTATGGCCTTTAATCAGTAACTAAAGGACTTAGCAGGCATCCTGCAAAGTGAAAAGAAAATGGAGAAGAGAAATTGAAAAGCAGAAAAGTGTGACAAGCAAAAGGATCATCTCAGCAAACCCTGTAGACTGAGCCATTAAACTGCTTCCCTCCATCCATGTCATTCTTCTTCGTCTGTGTGCATTTTTTTGGGTGCGCTGCAGGGGGATCGTAAATTTTAATTAGTATACTTATATAGATAGTTCATAGCTGTTTACCTATGTTAATGTATATATTTGTAATAAGTAATAGTTCTTGTTAAGTGCAGAAACCTGGTCCATGTTTTCTATTGGCCTTGATCTATCCGACAGGTAGATTGGGGACTTTGCATACTTTGATAAAGATTTAAACTTTTGTAAGGGCTTGATATAACATAAGGATATAAAATAGCAGAACTGGATTTTCAGTGCTACCCCAGTGAGACGTGACAAGTCTACCCATTATCTCATTAATTTTAAATCTTCCTAGTGACTGAATTGCCTCCTCTGTCACCGCAGCCTGGTACCATCTTCTTTGATGAAGATTGATGCAAAGTATTAATTTAATATTTCAGCTATGACTCCTATTTGCATGATTGAATTCCTCTTTCGGTTCCTAATTGGCCCTATTCCTCATTTTGTCATCCTTTTTACCATTTATACGCAAATAAAAGTTTTGAGATTTAATATTGGCTGAGAGTCTCTTTTCATAATCCCTCTTTGGTTCTCCTATTTGTTTCATCACTACCTCTGAGATGAAGATAAAGACGAGAATGGGTGCTTATGACAGTAGAAAATACAGACCGAATACAGAAAGTTCAAAATCTTTTGTTACCTAGAGGGCCCTGGATTTGTGCGCCCTTCTTTCCCTTTGAGCAAATATGCCCTGACTGCACCAAAACTATCACTTCTTTGAAGATAGCTCATTGATCAGCTAATATTTTTCCAGTCAATGTTTCCTTCCAATTTATTTATCCAGATCCCCAGTCACTGCATTGAAGTTGATTCTTCATTATCACCAGTTAATCATTCTCACTCTAGATTGTTCATGATTCTTTTCACCCTGAACCTGGCAATACAATAATCACTGTCCTTAAATAATTACCTCACACTTGGCCCACCTCATTTCCAAAAACAAGTTCCAGTGGGGCCTCTTTTCTTGTTAAGACTGGAAACTTGCTGCTGTAGAAAATTTTGCTGGACATCCTCTAGGGACCTGTCTTTTATGTCCTTCACATCACTACTATCTCAATCTATATTCCGTTAATTAAAGTTTTCCATTATAACTATGCTATAATATTTGCGTGTTACTAATTTCTTTTCAAATTTGTTCCTCCCACAAGTCGATTCCCTGTAGACTACATGAAGCATTGTAACTGTACCCTTTCTTTTGGATCTTAGGTCTAACTAAATAGATTCTGCCCTTGACCCCTCTGGGCTATCCAATTTCTCCAGCACTTTAATGCTCCGTGTTTTATCAACACTGCTACTCTCTCCTTTTTCTTCCTTTCTGATATTTCTTGAACACCTTGTTTCTAGGAACATTAAAATATCCAGTCCTGCCCTTTCAAAGAGCTAGACCTCATATAGCCACATCATATTTCCACGTGCAAGCTCCAACTTAACTCTAACCTTACTAGCTTTGCCCTGTGCAATCACACATATCCAGTGACTCAGTATAAAATCTAAATCATTCTCCTTACTCTGACACAACATAATTCATATTTCTAATTCTGTTGCCACCCATTTCTCCCAGTTCTCTGTATACCTTGGTGTACCCTCTTCAATAATCATTTCCTGGTTTCCATACCTGTGGTGAGTTAGCTTAAAACTAGCCCCACCAGCACAAGCAAACAAATAACTCCATCCCAGTTCTGTTCAGATAAACAGTCACATCTACCCCAGATGTCCCAAAAATCTAAACTTTTCATTCCGGTTCTCTCCTTCCAACCATGCATCTATGTCTTATCTTCCTATATCAACACTCATTTGTGTGTCATTATGAGTAATGTGAAGGTGACTGCTTTTGAGGTTCTGCTTACTAATTTTCTACCCAACTCGCTGTATCCTGACTGCAAGACCATTTCCCTGTTTTTTACATATGTCATTCACAATGATGTATACCATGACTGTTAACTTGGGGTGGTGTTCTGCAGGTGTTCAGTGCCATTCTTGACACCAGCACCAGTGAGGCAGTACACCATCCTGGATTCACATCTGCAGCTGCAGCAATAGTCATTTATTCCGCTGTCAAATCAAACTGCAGTAAAAAAAGTGTACACTGTGCATTGCAGGTAGAGAGAAAAAGAAACACATGTACCGTTGTTTCTTTACTGAGAGTAATATGGCACCAAAGAGCTTACTTTTATATAACACCTTTCATAACCTCATGACGTACTAAAGTGCTTTAAAGACAATGCACTACTTTGAAATGTAGTCACTTTCCAGCCATTTTGCAGCAGACAAGATTCCACAAACAGCAACATGACATGACTTGCTAATCTGTTTCTGTGAACTTTGAGGGACGAATGAAATCTTGGCTCTGCTTTAAATTAGTGCAACAAGAATGATGTTATTAAACTAGAAAGGGTGCAAAGAAGATTTACAAGGATGTTACTGAGATTGGAAGGTTTGAGTTACAAGAAGCGATTGGACAGGCTGGGACCTTTTTTCCTTGGAGTGCAGAAGGTTTATAAGATCATGAGGGGCGTGGATAAGGTCAACAGTCAAGGTCATTTCTCCAGGATAGGGGAGTCCAAAGCTAGAGGGCACAGATTTAAAAGGAACCTGAGCAGCAACTTGTTCACACAGAGGCTGGTGCTTGTATGGAACAAGATTCCAGAGGAAGTGGT
Organism: Rhincodon typus; assembly: GCF_021869965.1. Classification (NCBI taxonomy): domain Eukaryota; kingdom Metazoa; phylum Chordata; class Chondrichthyes; order Orectolobiformes; family Rhincodontidae; genus Rhincodon; species Rhincodon typus. The sequence continues at coordinate 10,194,849 of NC_063338.1, forward strand.
AGAGGCAGCTACAGTTACAACATTTAAAATACATTTGGGCAGGTACATGGCTGGAAAGGTTTAGAGGGTTATGGGCCAAACACAGGCAAATGGGACTAGTTCAGTTTAGGAAACCTGGTCAGTATGGTAGAGTTGGGCCAAAGGATCTGTATCAAAGTTGAATGACTCTATGATCTTTTACAGGAAAGTGAGCATAATGAATGCGGAGCGCAGATTGGTATTCCCTGTACCATGTGCCTTAACTCCAAACATTGTACCAGTATGATCTCTCCTTTTCTCACTCCTCAAAAATCAACTGAAAATGAGAATTTTCAAACGGCTCCTCAGTTTCATAACAAAAAGAATGAAGCTATTTGAACTTCGTCAAGCAGATGTGTGGCAGGCATAAGTTCAGAATGACAGGCTAAGATATTGAACATGATTTATTCAGAAATGCTCTCATTAAAACTTGTACTGGGGTGTGCACTTCTTGGCCTGAAATTTAAACGATTTTCTCTGCACTGCATTATTTCCAGTTTTCCCATCTTTATATTTTCTATCACTTGTTAATTTTTCTTCTGATCATAGTAATGCTTTCAGGAAGTGAAGAGTAATTCAGAGAGTGTGCTGCAAATGTGGAACATGTTCAACACAGGGAAAGCTACATAAACACTCACGGGAGAAAGGACAGGGAGATCAGAAGTAGCAGGGGAGATACAACACAAACACCCACACAGACCAAAAGGCCTGCTTGCGTACAGTGAATCCGATCCAATAGGAAGCTCCATCTGCAGCTAGTAGCACTAGGCTTAATCACTTCCAAGTCAGGTATGAGAGAGCAGGGTACAAGGTAAAGCTTCCTCTCCATGAGTAAAATTCTCAGGACTGGAATCCTGTACTGTAAGGGTGGAGATATTTCAGTTGTGTGCCACCACAAACATGGTCAAGTCATAATCAATTGGTACAGTATCTGGGATGCTTTTTTTTTGTTTTTGCTTAGATCTCAAAAGCAGTGTACCTACCCAAACTCACTTTACATGACTACAGACGGCAGACTCAGAAGACGCAATTCAATGAGAGCTTCTGCCTCTAACATTCTTTCAGGCAATGAGTTCCAGTCCCCAACCACCCTTTGAGTGGAAGACATTTCTTCTAAACTCCTTTATAAGCATCACACCCATTAGTTTAAATCTACGATCCTAGTTATTGGCCTCTCTGCAAAACGGTAGTGAGTAGGAGGAACCTATTTAATTTCTTCATGATTTTATGTAACTAATTAAATTGCCTTTTAGCCTCCCCTATTCCAAGAATAACTCCAGCTTGTCTGATCTTTCTTCAGAGCTAAAATTCTCCAGTCCCGGCAACATCCTTGTACATCTCAGTTGTTCGACCTCAAGAACAATTGTATCCTTCCAGTAATCTGGTGTTCAAAAATGTATTTGATACTCTAGTTGTGGCCTAATTAGAGTTGTATTGATTTTTAGCATTACCTCCTTGCTATTATACAGACTGCCTTGACTAATAAAGGTAATTATACCATGTGCATTCCTAAATGCCTCAGCTAATCCTCCTAACCCTTTGGTTAGAAACATTAAAGTATTTGGGATAGGACATAATGTACTAGTATGGATTAATGATGGTCTTCTGGAAACCTAGACACAGCACATCTGCAGATTTCCCTTCATCCATGGTGTTTGACACTTCCTCATAATTCCAATAAATTAGTCAAACATGTCCTTTCACATCATCATGATGACTTTGCCTGGTTACATTGAGATTTGAGTGACCCAACTCCATAATAACTGATTCCAGTATTTTCCTTATGACAGATATTAGACCTGCTTTCTTGAACGGAGAAGTTATGTTCCTCGTTTTCCATCTGATAGTACATTTTAGATAGCGAAGTTTTGGAAAATTAAAACCAATGCATCTATTATCCTAGCTCCCACTTCTGTTAAGACTGTGGAATGAGGTCTGCTTTTAGCTCTAATAATTTTCTTAATACCTTTTTTCCCCTGTGATTACAAATGTTTTAAATCCTCCCTCTCTTTCACTTTCTGATTCAAAATTATTTCTGTGATACTATTTATACCTCTGCAGCAAAGACAGATGCAAAATACTTGTTCAATTCATCTGCCATCTCCTTATTTCCTGTTATTAATGCCTCAGATTCATTTTCTTAAGAGGAATCAAGAGTTAGTCCTCTTTCTTTTTAAAACTATCTGTAGAAATCTTTACTATTTGTTATGACATTTCTTGCTAGCTTTCTCTCATACTGCATTTGTTCTTCTTTTCCAATGTTACAGTGTTTCTTTGTTATTCTTTATGTTTTGCCACTCAAACTTTACAGAGTTGCACATTCTTCGTTCATTTAGATACTATCTTTAACTTCCTTAGTTAACCACAGGTGGAGGTGTCCTTCCCTGAAGTCTCTCTTTCCTAGTGGAATGTCTCTTGTCCGAGTGCTCTGAAATAGTTTCTCAAATGCCTATCTGTTGACCTAATTTGCCAGTTTAATTTACACAGCTCTGCCTTCATACTGTCAAATTAATATCCTCACTGTTTGCTACTCCTCCAACTTACTAGTATAAGAAAGGAAAAGAATGACGAGTTTACTCTTCAGAGGTAAGAATCACCTTGAACTCATTTTGGGAAAAGTCAATGTCTACCTCAAGGACAGAGTAAGGTATACCTGGGAAGTGTATGGTTCTGTTGTGCTAAAGATACGATGTGAAGAAGTGGGAATGTAATCCATTTGTTGGATTTAGAGTACAAAATGCTTACAATGATAGTGTTTAGTCAATAGCACTTTTAGTCTCATTACAGTAAAGTCATAAAATGTGAAATCTTGTCATGTCATCCTTTCAGCTGCTAACTGGACTTTTTTTTTTTTAAATCTTAAATCTCAGTCTCCAGAGTCTGTAACATTTAAAAGCACTTTTAGTGTAGTAAACTATTCCCCAGTGGCTCATGAGAGTGTTATCAAACAAAATTTGATTGTAAGGCATATAAGACGACAGTAGGACTGATGATCAAAAGTTTGGTCAAAGAGGCAGATTTTAAGATGGGTCTTAAGAGGCAGTGATGGAAAGGTTTAAGGATAGAATTCAAGAGATTAGGACTGGGCGAAGAACACAGTAATAGAGAGCGGGAAAGATCTCTCTTGGATCAGCTTTCAAAAACTATCATTCCAGTCATTGCCAAAGTAAAAACTCAAACCCATCTGTCACTTTTATGCTAAGAAATATCTTATTCCATTAATCAAGGGATTGTTTTCACTGGGTGAACTTCAGTACATTTTAAGCAATTTCACATATCTTAGTTATTGCCAGTTCTCTCACCTAAAAAGGACAAAGACACACTAGAACAACTCCATCTAGACACACATCACCCTGACTCAGAACTATTCCTTCACTATCAATGTAAATAGATTCAACGGCAGAGCAAAGAGAATTTCTAAGGGTCGCAACAATCAACAATGGTTTCATGTTATCATTAGAAAATTTATTTCCAACTTTTTTTTTTTTTTTTTTTAAATTGAATTCAAATTCCACCATCTACCATGGTGGAATTCGAACTTGGGTCCCCAGAACACTATCTGGGTCTGTGGATTAACAGTCCAGTGATAATAGGCCATCAACTCTCCTGGAAGTTCAAGCTTCTCCAGGATTTCATTTTGCTGATATTAATTACCCTAATTTTTACTTGTTTTTTTCAGTCCCTAGGTTTTCCTCCATCTCTAGTATGTACTTTATGATCTATTACTGCAATTTTCTAATTCCTGGTGACAATTTCTTTCCTTCTGTTTCTCAGGACGCAACATTTACTTTAGCTATCTTCCCCCTTTTTATACAATTGCAGGTGCTCTTAAGTTTTTTTTAAAAAACTCCTGGCTTCTTTAGTTATATTCCATTTTTTTCACTTTTTAACAACTTTTTGGTAGCCTTCAGCTGGTTTCTAAAACAATCCCAATCCACAGACTGTCTGCTATTATTTGCAATACTATAATGGTTTTGTTTTATCAATACTATCCTTAATCACTTCAGTAAATCCCAACTGGCTCTGTCTTGCTGAGTTTTTGTTTCTCAATTTTGCCAAAAAAATTTTGAATTAAGTATTTCTCACTGTCTGGTTGCTGCCATACTTTTAATCCTCTTTACACAATCACCTTAGCCAATTCCCTCAACATATCTACCTTTATGTAGAAGATTCTTATTTATAATTGGAGTATAGTGCTTGCAAGTGTGGTATAGAATTTAACTGTACGTAGTTACTATTTCCCAGCAGATCTTTTACTGTGAGATTATTAATTAACGCTGCGTCATTGCACAATCCTAGATTTAAAACAGCTTTAACCCCAGTTGGTTCCATAACATATTGCTGCAGAAGACTCTCGCAAAAACACCCTACAAACAGATTAGCAACAGTTTACACGTGTTCACAGACTGGACTGAAGTTACACAATCAATTCATGTACAGTTTGCTGTGCATATGTGTGTGTATCTCTCCCCCATCCAAAATAATATCTAGAATTCAAAAGTCCAGTAAAACAAAGAAAGTGGTATTAACTCCCGAACTGTTCCCCCAAAGCTCTTTAGGGAAAGAAACTCGCCGGCCTTGGCCAGACTGGGTTAATTTGTGACTGCAGTCCCATGCCATTCTTAACTGGTTTGCAGCAGGACACGAAAAAAGGCTGTGCCTGCACCACCTTCCAGGGCAAGGGCAAAAAAGGGAATTGACCGATTCATTAAACAAGAAAAAAGCTCAAAGAACTGTGAATGCAGGAAAGTTCAGCAGATCTGGCAACATCTGTGGAGAGAAAGCAAGAGTTAACATTTTGGGTTCGGTGATCCTTCTTGAAAACTTGAATTCCTTTCCACAAGATGGTGCCGACCTGCTGAGTTTTTTTGCTCCTCCAGGAATTTCTGATTTTATTTTTGAATGATTCATTGGTTACCAACAGGGGTGGGGATAGGTGGGTGAGCGCTATCAGGAAGCGAGATGGCAGGCTGGCCTTTATTACAAGGAGATTGAAATAGAACAGTAAGGTGCTGCTACTACTGTAGTACAGGGCTTTGGCGAGATTATGCCCAAGTACTATATGCTTACTGAAGATTCAAGATGGCACCAACACAGGGCGACTCTGCCAGCTAGCTGCAGCATATTTTATTTTCACTTATTTCTTACAATTGTTCTGCACTTTTAAACCTAATTCTAAGTCTGTAAAAATCAGTACCAATGTTCTCTGCTTCCCTGCTGTTATTAGGCTTTTGAATGGACCTCTCAAATTTAAAATCTAATGTTGATCTTTTTGTGAACCTTCTCTTCAGCAGTTAACTTTACGTTCCTTGCCCTGTTCAAATCACCCTATGATCTTTGTACATTATGATCCTCTTCCGTGAGGCAGAAGATACAGAAGCTTGAACACATGCACCAGCAGGTTCAGAAACAGCTTCTTCCCAGCCTTTATTAGACTGACGAATGGACTCCCTAACTTCAAATAATGCTGATCTTGCCTAGCGCACGCCCTGTGTGACGAAACCTGTACGCCTCAGTGTTTTTTTCACCCTATGACCTGCATGTCCTTCCTTACTATGATTTGCCTGTACTGCTCGTAAACAAAGCTTTTCACTGTACATAGGTACAGGTGACAATTAAAAAAAAACTGCAAGGAAAACAAAACTGTTCCATGTACTTAGGTACATGTGGCATTAATAAACCCAAATCAAGCGTATGGAATGAGGTGCCAGAGGAAGTGGTGGAGGCTGGTACAATTACAACATTAAAAAGGCATCTGGATGGGCGCATGAATAGGAAGGGTTGAAGAGGGATTTGGGCCAAATGCTGGCAAATGGGACTAGATTAATTTAGGACATTGCACTGAAGGGTCTGTTTTCATGCTGTACATCTCTGTGACTCTAAGGAGGCTTTGTGCTCTAAGGTGGAGGCACAAAATTGGTTCGAGGGAGGAGTTGTCAGATGGTGAGACAGAGAGAGAGAGATTAAACAGCGGAATTGGCTGGCTTGGGGGGGGGGTGCTGGTTTACTGCGCACCTCTCTGTCACAGGGCCTACCTGTGTGCGTTCTCTGGTGGGCTTTCAAGTGCGAGCTCTTGGTGTAAACTTTCCGGCAGCCATTGAACTGGCAGCGGTGGACCCTCTTCTTGTTGTCGGCCGAGGCGTCGAGGTCGCCTTGTCCGTTCTCACTCATGGCCTTGAGCAGGCCGAGGCCGGCTTTCCGGTGAGCGGCCTTGCTGGCCTCGAGCTCCGCGGCGCCGCCGCCGCCTCCTCCTCCTCCTCCTCCCGCCGCGGGCTTCACCGCGTGCCGGCCGAGCTCGGGCGACGACGGCGGCGTCAGTGACGTGACCGCGTTGAGGCGCGCGGCGTTAACCGACGCCGGGGCTTCGGCCGTGCTCGGGAAGGCGAACGGTCCCGGCCCCAGGCCCGCCTGCTGTTGCTGCAGCGGCAGCTCCTCCTCCTCTTCCTCCTCTAACGGCGGCGGCGGAGGAGGCGACGAGGTGGGGGTGGAAGGCAGCTCGCCGAGCAGAGGGAGGTGGCCGCCGCCCGGCCGAGGGCGAGCCGCCTCCCCGGCTTCGACGCCCGCTCCGGCCGAGGCGCTCAGCATCCAGTCCAGCTCCTCGAGGAAAGGCTCCGCCGCCAGCTTCTTGGGCTCCGTCTGAAGGTAACGCTCCAGCTCGAGGCATGTCTGGACGGGGAATGGGGTGGATATAAAACAACAAACAAAAAAAAAAACAAACAAACGTTATTGCACACTGTCATTTAAAAAAATGTCAACTCATTTAACAAAAACATAAATCAAACTCCCTCAGAGACTGCTCTCGTCGTGCCCAACTTAAGGACACATGTATGGGACTTTTGTGGTCGGCCTCGTATCCTGGGATGGGATCCCAGATCGAGTTGGTAATCCCCTCCCCCATTTCATTCCTTACTCTTCTCCCACTTTCTAGTGGGTTGTGGTACACTTCTAACCCATCAGCCAAACACTCTGCACTTAGAATGCATGCTCGAGGGTTTGACCACCAATGCCTTTCACACCTCCAAAAAAAGTGATCATTTCTGGTGCTCTGCTGGGTTGAGGTCTCTCGTCACCCACCCTCACTAACATCCAGCCTACCAAAACCAGCAATGCCCCTATCTGAACCTGCGCCATGGTCCCACTCTGCTGCGACTTGGCTGACCCACCCCTCACCCTGTCCAGCACTCTCTTCAATTTAAATTTTAACTCCTGTGCTCATTATCCCTCTTTACCCTTGCAATCTCCACTAGCTGTTGCTCCCTCTTTCAAGAGTTCAGCATTTCTCTCACTCTGGACTCTTGAGCATCTTTCACTTCCTTCACTTAATAATGACTGCACTGCCTGCCTTCAGTTATCCTAGTTTTAAGCTCTGGAACTGCCTCCCTAAACCGCTTCTCCTCTTAGAATCTTATTCCCTCTAGGAGTCTCCTTTACGTTTGAATTGCTTTTTCCTTCTGTGAACACCTTGCGATATTTACCTCCCACCCGCATCCCTACATTAAAAGCACTAGGTAAACAAGTTTTTGTTGCTACCATGCAAGGACTGGCTTATAAGAATTAGTAAACTACGCAGAGAACTTTCATCCAAAGGAGCATTGGATCTCTAGCCCTGAAGTCAACCGTTGTCAGACTGCTTCCACCCAGGTAGAAGCATCATCATCTGCTATATTTTCTCACTCATACCCAAGTCAGATGCACAAGTCATGTATAGATATAGTGAGTAATGACTGATTCTATGGTTGTGTTCAAGAGCAATAATTTACTTTGATAAAGCACCTTTAAACAGAGACACAAAGAGATAATTGGACAGATGACTAGTTCAAAAGGTGTAGATTTTAAGGAACATCACAAAAAGCAGAGAAAGGTACAGCAGCTTGGGGAGGGAATTCCAAAGCTCAGGATCTAGATTGAGGGCTATTCTGTCTTGTTAGGTGGAGTGTTTGATCCACAAGTGAGAGACAGTTGCATTTGACTGAATGTGGCAAAAATAGCCATCTCAGTTGTACCAAATTCATTCAGAACAGAAAATAAGTAACCAGCCCACAAAAAAATTCTTACATGAATTTTAAACTTGTTGTAAGATCCAGGTAAACACAGAAACAAACTCTACATTTATTTGCAAATCAACAATTTTGGGCACTTAAATAGCCTGGTCTCATTGTACTGGTGTAGTGTGACAATGCCAATCAACTTTCTGTTCATTGAAACTGGAACTCTCATATAAAAGTTAGACTATTTAGAATTGTTACTGTGTTTTCCCAGACCTTGCACTGAGTTTAAAATTTAAAGTTATGCTGGCATAATGTAACTGTGCATCCACAGATGAATCACAGTGGCCATTTTTTTAATTGGGAACATCCAACTCTAGCATTTATGCACACAGCATATGAGTGCAGAGATTGTTAAATCACAGAAGTATTACAGCACAGGAGGAGGAAATTTGGTCCAGCGTGCCTCCTGACATTAATTGAGCATCAATGACTCGTGCCAGTGTCTTGCTTTTTCACCCATTTCCTTGCACGTCATTTAGATTAAAACAATCTAATGACCTCTTGAACATCTCAATTGAATCCACGTCCACCATACTTCCAGGCAGTGCATTTCATGAGCGAACTACTCGCTGAGTGAAGAAATTTTCCCTCACTTCACCCTTGCTTCTTTTGTGGATCACTTTGAATTTTTGCTGTCTTGTTCTTGTTTCTTTTACGAGCAAGAACAGTCTCTGAGAATTATAGTTGATGAAGTAGATAGTGAGGGCACAAGGCTAAAGTTAGATTTTCTTTTAAATCAGTCTACCATACAACAGCAAACACTATCCTTTATTCTCTCTTTTCTAAACTCCATCCCAGTAATTCTTGCTTGGAGACTAGTTAGTTGTTCAATGTACTGTTTGTCACATAGCACGTGCATAAAACACATGGTTGTCCCTATTTATCAGCAAATGGAAAAGCAGGCCTCCCTAGAATAACATGGCACTGATTTTTAAAGCTGTATACTACTTCTATTTGAAATGGTAACTATAAATCAGGACTTCTGGGCTAATCTGAACTTTGAGTGCAAGTCAATCCTGATCCCCCTGATACCAGGAGTAATAGATTGACAGGCACAATGAACAGTCCTTGATAGTACACTCTAGGCTGGACCAGGCAGCACTGGTTGTGCCATAAGGACTGTGCAAGAGTTCCCATTACTGCTCAAGTCACCATTTGGACAACATCTGGAGACATTATACCACCAGTTCACAACTGGACAGGTAATTAGTTCTATCTACAGGATGCACTACTGCAACCTGCCAAGGATTTATCATATAGAAGGACCAGGGCAGTAAGTGCATTACACCACGATGTTCTCCTGCAAGTCATACACCACCTTGATTTGAACATGCATCAATGCCCCCACATAGTCACTATGTAAAAAAAGTCCAGAAATTCTGCCTAAAAGCAAATCAGGAGCACCTTCACCAGGTGATTGGTTTATCTTCCTGAACCACCACCTTCCCAAGGATTAAACTAGAGAAGTGTGATGAATCTCAATCTCAGAGAGAACAGATTGAAAAAAAAAGTGCAATGGCATTTCAGTGGTGGCTCAGCAGGGAGTGCACGCGCATCAGTCAAAAGTATATGGCTCCAAGTCACACTCTAGGACTTGAGCACATAATCTAGGCTCACACGTTAGTGCAGTTCTGAAGGAGTTATGCATTCTCAGAAATACTATCTTTCAGATGAGTCACTGAGGACTGATCTGCCTTCTCAATTAGATTATAAAAAAATGCTATTCAATGTGTGCTAATATTTATCCAACAAAAACCATGACAAGCTGCATTAAGTCACTTATCAGAGTTCAACCTATGGATCTTGTTTGAATTGACCAATAAGCTTTCTACACTAAATCAGTGATTACTTTTTGAAAGGTATTTCATTGGCAGTAAAGCACTTTAGGAGATCCCTACACATATTCATCCTAAACTTCTCACCCACGTTCCCAATAATGCATTTGTCCTTTTCTTCACGCACAAGCACACTTTCTCCCCTTTGGGGAATTAGTCAGCAAGTACGGGAAGGATAAGCAGGCTTATAGCCAACCTTTTGAACCAGGTCATAAACACTCCAAGTCCTAGCATTGGACTTGAGCCCAGAGCTTCTGGATCAGAGGAACTGGTACTATATCAAACCACAAGACATTTGCTCACAGCACATGCAGCGAATCTCACTGGTGAAGGTAACAGGAATGATCAAAAAAATGCTGGTATAAATGTGGATTAAACGGAGGTTAAAACCTAGGGTTCTGAAGAAACTTGCAGTCAGGCTGACTGAAAGCCCAAAAAATCCATGCTATCAATTAATCACCATACAGATGTTTGATGACTGTTGGTGGCTAATAATACCACCGATGTCCACATATTGGCATTGCCAATACTTCAAGAACAAATGACATGAAGTTCCACACCACATGCTCCCAGCAAAGCCCCATAACATCACGACTCACCGAACGGTACCTCACTGAAACAATTCCACATTCAGTTGGACCTAAAAATACCATACTATATCCTGGAAAATGAAGAGGTGAAAAAGGTCAAAGGTGAGGAACAATTAATGAAAGCAACAGCCTTCTGATTCCCAACAATTTCATCTGAAGTCAACTAGCCAGAATGCATCTGGCTATGTTATTCAGACTTCACAATAAACCCATTGCTTTAAACACTAGCTATATCTCACCACCTGCAACTGACCATTTTGTGTTGAAGACAGTCTGATTGCCTGGTAAAAGAACAAGTTAAAAATCAAAGGCTGTCAACCAGCATTAATGTCGGATGTTTCAAGTCGTGTGAAACTAAAGCCCCAGCTCTGAACGCAATCCAGATAGATGTAAAAGATTGCACAGCATTATCTGAAGAGCAAAGAATTCTCCCAGTGACCTGGCTATGAGAGAGTGTCACTGAAACTTGTGGTGATGTATTCACTGTTGTGACCTCCAATTTATAGAGAGCAAGATTCCTTAAACAGCAGGTGAGATAAATGGTCAGTTAATCATTTCTTGCCAGTTTAAGTGATGGTCAGAATACTAGTCAAATGAGAACACTAGTCAGATTAGAATTCACTTGCCCCTTTTTCAAATTTCCCATATGGATCATGCAAGAAGTTTAACATTTCATCCAAAAGACTGCACCTCAACAGTGCAGCATACCCTCAGTACAGTACTGCAATGTCAGTCCCTGATCATTGTTTAAGTCTTTGGAGTGGAACTTAAACTCTCAATCTTCTGATCAAAAGGTGAGACCTCTATCCACAGCTCCTTGTGACTGCACCTTTAAGGAATTGGTTCACACATGAAGTACATTGGACATTTTTTCTGGAAGACATGAGACTCCATTACAAGCTGCTAATGAGCTAACTATTGCAGTGTGTCTCTATTTGAAGAGGAGAATATTCTGACTCTCCCAGCCTAATTTTTTAAAAATTTATTCATAAGAGGAGAGTATTGCTGGTTAGACCAACATTTATTGAAAGTGATGCTGAGCTGCCTTCTTGAGCCACTGCAGTCCATGTAATGTAGGTACACCCACAGTGCTGTTAGGAATAGTAGTCCAGGATTTTGACACAATGACAGTGAAGGAATGGTGATAGATTTCCAAGCAGGGAAGTGTAGGGCTTGGATGGGAACTTACACATAGGAACACCATAACATGTATGTTGTCTTTGCCCTTCTAAATGGTAGAGATTGTGGCTTTGAAAGCTGCTATTGAAGGAGCCTTTAGTGAGTCATTGTAATGCATCTTTTAGATGCTACACACTGCTGCCACTGTATGTCAGTGGAGGAGAGAATGAAATGTTGAAGGTGATGGATGGGCATGCAGGATACTTTGTCCTGGATGAGCCCTTTGAGTGTTTTTGAAGCTACTTTCATCTAGACACCTGGAGAATACGCCTAACAATGTCTTGTGGATGGTGGTCAGACACTGGTGAGCCAGAAGATGAGTTACTCGTAACCTTTGATCTGCTCTTGTAGCCACAAAACTATGTAGCTGATTTTGTTCAGTTTCTGGTCAATGGTGACCCCCCCAGGACTTTGATAGTGGGGGCCTCAGCAGTGTTAATGCCATGGAGTGCCAACAGCAGATGATTAGATGCTGTCTTGTTGAACAGAGTCATTGCTTGGCATTTATGCAGCACCAATATTACCTGCCATCCATTACTTCAAGCCTGGAGATGTCCAGGTCTTGCTGCATTTGAACATGGACTGCTCCAGTAGGTGTGTCACAAAGGTACTGAATATTGTACTATCATTAATAAATAATCCCACTTCTGACCTTATGATGGAGGGAAGGTCATTGATGAGGCAGCTGATGATTGGTCCTCGGATACTATCCTGTGGATCTCCTGCAATAATGTCTTGGAGCTGAGACGATTGGCCTCCGACAACCACAGCCATCATTCTTTGTGCAAGGTACAACTCTAACCAGTAGAGACTCTCCCAGCGTTTCTCATTTACTTCAATTTTCGTCAAGGTAATCACTCTCGCTTCACCTCTGAGTTTAGCTCTTTTGTTCATCTTTGGACTAACACTGTAATGTAGTCTGGAGCAGTGTGACTTTTGCAGAACCCAACTGAATGCCAATAAGCACATTGTTGATAACACTGTTGACAAACATTCTATCACTTTCCTGATGTTCAAAAGATGACTGATAAGTTGATAATGGGCTGGCTGGATGTGTTCTGCTTTGTGTACACAGGACATAGTTGGGCAGTTTTCCACATTATCAGGAAGATGTCCTTGTTGTTGCTGTACTGGACCAGACTGGCTGAAGGCACAGCTAGTTCTGGAGCAAATATCTTCAAGTATTACTGCCAGAATTATGTTAGGGTCCACAGTCTTTGCAGTAACCAGCACCTTCAGCCATATATTTTTAAAAATACCTTCATGAGATACAAGCATTGCTAGCAAAGCCAGCACTTATTTCCCATCACGAACTGTCCTCAAACTGAGCGGCTCGCTATGCCATTTCAGAGGCCAAAAGTTAACCATAAGGGGTATCTGGAATCACATGTAGGCCAGAACAGACAAGGAGTGTAGGTTCCTCCCTCAAGGAGCCAGATGAGTTTTTAAATTACAACAGATGCTGGTGTCCGTGAAACTATCATGGCATTCAATTCATAGAATCATAGACTCCATACAGTGCTGAAACAGGCCACTCGGTCCAACAAGTCCACATCAACTCACCCCCCCACCCTGTAACCCTACATTTCCTATGGCTAAACCATCTAACCGACACATCCCTGGACATTCTAGATTTATTCATTGTATTTAAATTCTACCAGCTCCTGTGCTGGGATTTGAACCGCTGTATCCAGAGTATTAGCTTGGCCTCTAGATTACCAGTGACATTACCATTTCACTACGGTCCTTCCCATTTCTTCATAGCACGTGGAGTGAATTCAATTATTTGAATGCAGTCATCTATAATGCTGGGGAGGCAGAGATGGATCATCTATTCAGCATTTCTGGCTGAAGCTGGCTGCAAACACTTCAGCCTTAACATCTTTTCAACTGATGTGCCAGGTTCTGCCATTATTCAGGATGGGATATTTGAGGAGCCTTCTCCAGCGAGTTGTTTAGTTATCCATCACCATTCACGACTGGATATGAAGGACTGCAGAGCTTGGATCTGATCTAGTGGTTTTGTGATCACTTAGACCTGTCAATTGCATGAAGTTTCTGCTGTTTGGCATCTAAGTAACCCTGTGGTGTAGCTTCACCAAGTCAACACCTCATTTTTAGACAAGTCTGGGGCAGCTCCTGGCATGTCGTCCTGTACTCTTCACCAAACAAGGATTCTCTTTCTTAATTAAAATGGATATGCCAGATCATGGAGTTATAGATTGGTTGACTCCAGTTCTGCTGACAGCCCACAGTGCCTCATGGGCATTTTGTTTGGAGCTGCGAAATCTCTTCCAAAATCAATCCCATTTAGCATAGTGGTAGTGCTACACAATACAATGGAGAATATAAATGTGTAGATGAGCTTTTGCTTCCACAACCTGCTACAGGTAGAGTTATGAGAATAAAATCATGTACCTTTTCCTGTTGTTGGTTTCTTCCACCTGCCACAAATCCAGTGTAGCAGCTATACCCTGCAGTTCAGTCTGTCGTGGTGCTGCTAGGCCACTCTTGGTGATAACCATTGAAATCCCCCATTCAGTGTACTGTGCCTTTGCTACCTTCAATGCTTCTTCTAAATGGTGTTCAAGATGGAGTAATAAGATTCATCAGCTGATGGAGGGAGTTGGATGGTATGTAACAGGTAGCTTCCTTGCCCATTTTTGACCTGATGCCATAATATTTCATGGGGTGCAGAGATAATGTTGACAGTTCCAAGACCACATCATCCTGACTGTATACTGCTGCATTGCCACCTCTAGTGGATCTATCCAGGTGGCACAAAACACACCAGGAACAAACACAGAACTTGCTTGAAAAGCTCAGCAAGTCTGGCAGCATCTGTGAAGAAGAAATCAGAGTTAGCGTTTCGGGTCCAGTGACCCTTCCTCTCCGAGGTCACTGGACCCAAAACGCTAACTCTGATTTCTTCTTCACAGATGCTGCCAGACCTGCTGAGCTTTTCAAGCATGTTCTGTGTTTGTTACTGATTTACAGCATCCACAGTTCTTTCAGTTTTTATTTAGTAGAAAACATACCAGAGATGACTACGTGATAGTTATTGTTGCTAAATCCTCCAGTACAATCATTGTTTGCTTGACTACTCCGTAGTTCAGTTTTTGATGCAAGGCTACAGAAAGTAATAGGAAGACTTTGCAGGGTCAACTGGACAGTGCGCAGTTTTTGTTTCTAGTGCCTGATCACTGCAGATTGGTCTTTCAAGCTTCATTTTTGAAGCTTTTCCATGTGATAATACTGTGAGACTTGCTAGGCCATTCCAAGGACAATTAACACTCAAACTCATTGCTGTGGACCTGAACTCATGTGTAGACCAGACTGGGTAAAAGCGACAGATTTCCTTCCCTAAAGAGCATTACTGAATCAAATCGGTCTGTGCAAAAATCTGGTGGCTTCACAATGAATCATAACTCAAATTGGCTTTTTATTCTGGATTTATTTATTAATTAAATTTAAATTCCCTCATCTGTAATGATGAGATTTAAACTTATGTCTAAATCATTAGTCCAATAACATAACCACTATGCTGTGTTCCCAAAACAACCAGAGTTACATATCTGTTTTCAAATTCTACAGTCCCTGCCAATGCTGGAGTTTTAAAGATTTACCCAACCAAATCAATGTTCCTACAATGCATGGTCCACATGAAAACACAGATCTGTCCTGTTCAAGCGGATTGCAAGATATTGCAGTAACACTGATGAAAATCAGAGCAAGTGTGAGCCAGTCACAAATGCTGAGCCTCCTCGATTTTACCTGGAGGAGCTTCAATCCGCTCAGTTATTTTTCTGCTCCTGTATCAGGTCAATGATCAATGTATGTACTGTAATTGAGTGGGAACAGAATAAGCATTTCACGCACACAATTTTACAGCTGAAGAGAAGGAGGAATCAACTGGCCTCTTTGGAAAAGCACACAAGGGACTGGATGAAAGAGGCACAGAGTACGTAGATTCAGTGATCTGAAAGCCTAAAGAACAGCTTTCCAACTCAAAATAGTGCAGGAATTTAGATGCCGACTTAGCACTACAGTGAGAAATGTTTAAATTGCCTCTCTGGCAGGCAGCCAGCTGTAAAGCCCCCTACTCAGACACCCAACATAAGCGGGCACGCAGAATGCTTCCCAGCAGAAAGATTACATGGCAATTAGGAGAGAAGCCATTCAAAACTAACGGGTCCTGGAGGCAGCCAAAGCAGCTAATGAAATGGGACTTCTGTCAGCACAGTCCAGTACTAAAGAAAATTAAATAGATGTTAATTACCCTGCAACAAAGACGAGAGCTTCTCTTTGATGCTTTTGTTGCTTCTTGGAAGGGGTGTATTTCTTTGGGGGGGCGGGGGGGGAACTCCATCTTCCTCTTCCTACATTTCTGTTCTCCAATTCTGTAACTTCCTCAAGTCTAAAACCCTCCATGATTTCTGTGTTCCTCAAAGACTGACAGTCACTCTTGTATTGCTCTATTCATTTACCCCACTATTCGTGACCATGCCTTCAGGTGCCTAGATCTGAAGCCCTGGAAATCCTTCCCTAAACTTTTCTACCTCCCTCCCTCCTCTTCTAAAGATGTTTCTCAGAACATCCCCAATTTCGGTCATCATATCTCCTTACATATGTCGAATGTCAAATCTGATTTGATCCCACATCAGTACACCAGCACTTGAGATATTATTATGTGAAAGGCACTACATAAATGCATGTTGTTGCCTGACTGTTGGCATAGCTCAGCCAGTAACATTCTCAGCTCTTTGATGCGAGACCAGCCTCATTCCATAGTCAACCTAAGCTGTTCTTTTTGAAACTGGAATTCCACGAGGGCTGCACCAGGCAAGCGCAGCATGTTTTCTTCACGGAAGTACGTTGAATCGTTTAGGTTTTAAAATCAATCCGACGGCTTCATGATCACTTTAACCCCCTACTTGGTAGTAGATCTTGATTTTTAACATTTTCTTAAAACTGAATTCAAGTTCTCAAACTGCCATGATGGGTTTGAATTCCAAATCTGCAGATTATAATCCACTAACCACAAACACAGCCTTTTCGCAACCTAACCACACACTGTCACTCAAATGTTGTGACAAGTAATTGAGGTTGCAGAGTCATTGCCAAACATGGTTCCTTTTCTCATTGCATATAGGATTGTAGCGGCATCTAGATTAGGAATATGGGGAGGCAGCAGCCTGGTGGTGTTATCACGATTGTTAATCTACAGACCCAGCTAAAAAAAAATCTGGAATTAAGAGTCTAATGATGATTATGAATCTATTATCAATTGTCAAAATAATGCAAGGATTCATTACTGTCCTTTAAAGAAGAAAACTGCCATCCTTACCTGTTCTGGCCTACATGTGACTCCAGACCCATAGCAATGTGTTGACTCTTAACTGCCCTCTGGGCAATTAGGAATAAGGTGATAAACACTGCCCTAGACAGTAATGCCCTCATCCCATGATTGAATAATAAAAAGAAGGAAGTAGGCCATTTGGCTCCAAGCTTTCTTTACCATTCAATATCACAGCTGATTTGTTTGTACTGAATGCCACATTCCCATCGATGCCCTAATAACCTTTGATTCCCTAGCCTAACAACAATCATCCTCTATCTGAAGAATCTATCTCCATCTACCTTTTCAATGGTCCTGCCTTCAATGTTTTTTTGGCAAAGTTCCAAAATCTCAAAACCCACAGGGGGGAAAAAAAAAAGATCTTCTTTGACCTAAATGGGCAACCTCTAATTTTAAAATAATTTTTAATAACAATGGCAAAGTTTAGTATGGGACACAACCACAAAAACATCCTTTCCACGACCACCCTATCAAGGCCATTCCAGACCTTCTACACTTCAAGCAAGTCATCCCTCGTGCTTCTAAACTTCAGTGGAATCAGTTGCACTCTAGGTACTGCCAGAGCGCACTGGTGCTAGTAGCAGCAGCCTCGCCTCTCCCTCAATGTAGCACTAGCCCTGGCTCTGTGATAACACTTCAGTGGCTGAGTTGGAAGGTTGATGGATCAAGCCCCACTCCAGATGGGCCTTCAGCACAAAGTCCAGTCAGGTATTGCAGTGCAGACCAGAGGGTGTGTTGCAAAATTGGAGTGTCCATTAACTAGCAGCCTCACCTATCCCATAAATGGATGTAAAAGATCACATTACAGTAGTTTTAACAAAAAAATCAGGAGAATTCTTCCCAGTGTCTTGGGTAATATTTATTCCTCAAACAACGTTATTGAAAAAAAATCATTTAATTGCTGCTTGTGGGACCTTGCTGCATGTGATTTAGTTACTGAGTTTGTTACAGTTCCATAGCAACTACTGGGCGGGCGTGGGGGAGCCTGGCTAGACGGCCAGTTTGTGATGCACAGTAATGCCAACAGTGTCGATTCAACTCTTGCACTGGCTGAGGTGACTATGAAGGACTCTGCTTCTCAACTTCTCCCCTCATCCGAGACATGGTGATCCTCAGGTTAAACCACCATCAGTCATCTCTCTCTAATGACAGAGCAGCCCTATGGTTTGGTAAAACTATGCCATAGAGACTTTACCATAGCAACTACAGTTCAAAACTACTTAATGCCCTATGGCTCTTGGTAAGCTTTATAGAGATCCAGTTCTTTTTTTCTATTAGTTGAACATATATTGTACCTATGCCCTGTGTACCAAAAAATACCCCCAAACCTGGGATAAATGTATACATTAAAGGCTTCATTACAAAGGTAGGTGTCAGAGGAATCAAAGGAAAAAAAAAAGTGACAAAATGTGTTTCAAAACCACAATTTCAAAAAAGGAAAAAGCAAGCCCCCTGTTTGATGCAATGGTATATTTGCCCAGGCCTTCACATTGCCCATTTAACTGTATTCAGTTTTTTATTTGCCACTTGACACCCACCTTTACTATCATGTGACCTTCCCAATCCACCCCTCCAACCGAGACTTCTCGCCCTCCCTGTTCAGGAGTGATGGGAACCACTTTTTGGTCATAAACAGGTAATGGTGGAAATCTGGAACTCCGTACCCTGCAGAAGACTACTGAAGCTCAGGGAATCAGTTAAAAAT
Source organism: Rhincodon typus (assembly GCF_021869965.1). Lineage (NCBI taxonomy): Eukaryota > Metazoa > Chordata > Chondrichthyes > Orectolobiformes > Rhincodontidae > Rhincodon > Rhincodon typus. The sequence continues at coordinate 10,213,583 of NC_063338.1, forward strand.
TTCAAAACGGAGTTGATAACTTTTGTTAGCTAAGGGTATTAAGGAGTAAGGAACCCAGGAAGGCAGATAGATTGGAACGTGCAAAAAGCTCTAGGGCTGAATGGTCTCCTGTTCTTATGAATATAAACGCATTGCACCCTCTCTCCTTAGCTGAGAAAAATAATACATTTAATGGACATAAAAGGGAGGAGCTGTAGTAATTGTATTTAAATTGCATCCAAACCCAATTACTGTCACTTATTTCTACAAGATGGCTATCCAAATTGGTCTGTTTCAAGTGTCCTCCAAGTAGACATTACATAAAAGGGACCAATACACAGAGAAAATGTGAGAGCCAGAACAGCCTGCAGCGAAGGCTTGCTAGTTTTATCATCATGCTGTACACATTTCTGGCTGGAATTATATTCATTGTGAGACCCATTTAAATTTAGATTTCCACACTGTACAGACAACCCAGACACAATCAATCACCAGCGGTTGGCAACTAATAGGATTAGAATGGGGAAGCAGCTTCTCTGATGTTACAGCACATCAGCTAATAAGGCAGCAGTTCCCTTGAATCACAGCCTACTTTTATTACATTAACTTCTTCCATAAGGATTAAGTTTGATTCAAATAGGATTGCAAGCCCAAAGGTCAAACCCCAGAGTTCAAATTGCAGCCAATCAGATTAGATTATTTCTTTGTGGTCATGTTATTTGATTATGATTTTGTTGTGACTGCTCAGTGCAATGCTGTTCAATTTTCTTGTACCAACACTGCTGAATTGCATTTTACATTTGGATCTTTTACCTCCCAACTCTAAATGTCACCACACCTGGAGTATTGCGTACAGCTTTGTTCTCCTTACGTAAAGGATATAGTTGCCATAGTTGGAATAGTTGGCAACAATAGGTTCACCAGACTGAACCCTGGGATGTTAAGATTGTCCTAAGTGAAGAGATCGAGGAAGCTGGGCCTATATTCTCTAGAGTTCAGAAGATGGAAGTAAATTCTTACATGGAGGCAGGAGGGATGTTTCTCCTAGCAGAGGGGCAGGGGAGGGTCTCTAGAACTAGGGGGACAAAGTTTCAGAATAACAACTTGGACTGAGATGATGAATTCTTCACACTCAGAACGGTGAATCTTTGGAATTCTCTACTCCAGATGCATGTCGTAGCTCAGTCTCTGAGCATGTTCAAGACAGACAGGCATTTATCTTTAACATTTAAAAATCAAGGGAGATGGGGATAGTGCAGGAAAACTGCATGGAGGTAGAAGATCAGCGACGGTCTAGTTAGAAAGGCAGAGTAGGTTCGACAGGCCGAGTGTCCTAATTCTAATGCCATGTTCCTCTTGGTTCGGTAGGCACACATATGCTACATAATTAACATTTCAGATGCTTTCTCTTAAAATGTGTAAATTTTCAAAAGGAAATTGGACACACTTGAGCTGCTTTGTTGGATCTGCATAAACAACCTAGATTTGGGTGCAGGCCACACTTGAATGTGACAGGCAGCTTCAGTCACTGCTATCAGAAAGCTACTGAACAAGCACTTGAAGAGAAATGTTTGCAGGGCTGCTGGAAAAGGGAATTGCTGAGACGCTCTTGCAGAAAGCCAGCATGGACACAAAGGGCTGAATGGCCTCCTGTTTGTAACTTCCATGGTTCTATGGTTTTGTGGGAAAAAGATCTAAATACTAGACTACAGAGAATGAGTATGAGAGTGGGACTGGTTGGAAAATCTTTTTGAAGGGCGAGTGCAGTCATGATGGGCTAGTGGTCGCTTGCTCTTGCATGATTTAATGTTGGGGGAAAGGTAGAGAAATCTAAACCATGTCGGAAGCATTTCTGTTTCCTTACCCGTGATGAACCTCTGGCCCTGTGTCAGCCATAGCTCGGAGGACAGTATTATTCTCTTGGGAGACTGTAGTGTTCAAGTCCCATTCCACAGAATTAGATATACAATCTAGGTTGACAATCCAGTGCCCATACCGAGCAAGCGCAGCACAGTCGCAATCAGTTGTCTTTCGGATGACATGCTAAATGGAAGCCCCTCTGCCCTCTTAGTTAAGTGTAAAAGATGCCGTGGTACTGTCTCAAGTAACAGTGGGAGGTTCCTGGACAAGATTTACTCTTCAACGAACATCATGAAAATTATTTGGACATTAGCAAGAAGGCAGCTCACTAACATCTTCTCCAGTGCAATTTCAGATGGGCCAATGATGCCCACATCCTGTGAATTGCAGCAAATTGGCTGCCATGATACATGCATTGCAACAGGGATTGCACTTCAAAAAACACTTATTTGGCTGCAAAGCATTTTGAGACCTTCCAAGGTCATGAAAATTAGTAAATAAATATAAATTCACAAAAATCACAGGCAAATTGAGAAGTGTGACGATACCCTCCAATATCTGCCAGGTGATTGCTGTGCCGAGGTCAAATGCCATTCCATACTCAAGCTTCCAATAGTGCCCACACCATGTAATCAGCTACCTGTAGCCAACAAGAGAGTACAGCTTGTGGTCTTCAATTTTTATCCCCCTTCCCAACAGGAGCTCTGGGAACTACTGGTCCAAAAAAGGATATGGATTTTGCAACACCAGCTACTCTCAAACTTGGGAATTAAAAAAAAGCAATGACCTTTCACTCCAGTGTTCTGGTGAGCTGTGGAACCATTTTGGCCATACATGTGTCTTTTCCCTGAGGGAGCAGGAGTATCAAGTACTGCAACCAGTGTGCTTGGTGTCCAGCAAGAGGTGACCAAATGACAATCAACAACTGAAGCTCTCATGTAATTGACACTAGAGAAAAAAAATATTCAGTTCCAGCTGTCACAACTCAGGGTGAATATAGTAAATTGTGGTGCAGTGGTAATGTCACTACCTTGGGGCTAGAGGGTCTTGACTCAAGTCTCATCTGCCGTGGAGGCGAGTCTTAACATATCTGAATGGCTTCAGTATAGGAGATTAAGGCGTAATCTCAGAGGTATATACAATGGGGCGGCACGGTGGCTAGCACTGCTGCCTCACAGCACCAGGGACCCGGATTCAATTCCGGCCTCGGGCGACTGTCTGTGTGGAGTTTGCACATTCTCCCCGTGTCTGCGTGGGTTTCCTCTGGGTGCACGGGTTTCTTCGCACAGTCCAAAGATGTGCAGGCTAGGTGGATTGGCCGTGCTAAATTGCCCATAGTGCCCAGGAATGTTTAGGTTAGGTGGGTTAGATATGAGAAATGCAGGGGTAGGGGAATGGGTCTGGGTGGGATGCTCTTTGGAGGGGTGATGTGGACTTGTTGGGCTGAATGGCCTACTTCCACACTGTAGAGATGCTATGATTGGTTGTAGGATTTGCTTAGGTAGGTGGAGAAAGAGGAAAAACTATTTATGTGGTAGTTGAGTTCAAAACATGGGAGTTTTATTCTTTCATGGGATGTGGCATTACTGCCACAATTTGTTGCCCATCCCAGTTTGCCCTTGAACTCACTGGCTGCTCAGCCAAAGTCAACCACATTGTTGTAAATTTGGAGTCATTTACATTCAACTGAAACTGGATTAGTCAAATCTGAATTACCAGTTAGCCACAGATGATTAATTCACACATTACTTGACCTGTTGAGTATCTCCACAGTAGATGCTCTTACGAAACTGCAGTTACCTTCTCTCTCACTAGCTGCACTGATAGTAGAACTACATAATGAATATGAAAAGCCTGTATTACTGCAAACTTCCCTTGTAATTTGATTGAGAGTCTATAAAAGCTCAGAGAACAATCCAAGAGCTATGCCATTATAAAAGATTTTATTTTCTCTTAAAACAAAAACACACACAAACCTCAGAAGGACACTGCACAACAACCAACATCTGAATGCCCTAATTCATTCATCTCTGTCTGCTTGGTTTAGCATGAAGCATTACCTTGTTTAAAACAAACATCACACAAAAGAATTCAATCCAAATATGGTATGCCAAACCCTGCACAGGATGATTTTGTATCCCTGCTGTGTGTAGCGGGCTCTGTCAGCACGGATTTCATTTTTGCTGATGCTTGCAGAGATGAACCAGAACTAACTGTGGTTAACTTCGAAGTACCCCATCTCTCATCCCAAGGCCGAAGGTACAAGTCCTGTACCCTAGACTTGAACACATAATCAAGGCTGACACTCCAACACAATACAGAGGAAGTGCTGCACTGTCAGTGGTCTATCTTTCAGATGAGTGTTCAACCCAAGTCTTGTCTACGCCCTCAGTTGAATGTAAATGACTCCACGGCACTAGAGAGAAGTGCAGGGGAGTTCTCCTTGGTGTTCTGACTAATACTAATCCTTCAGTCAACATCATTTAATACTTAATATCAGTCATTTCTCTCATTGTTGAAGAGCATTAATTGTTTGCCTATGCCACAAAAATTATAACTTGAAGTAATCAAATTACATTTATTTTGGACTTTTAACGATCTCCATGTAATCCAATATGCATTGTAGCCAGAGTGCTTTTGGAGTGAGTCACTGTCGTAATGTAGGAAAAACAGCTGCCAATTTGCACACAGTAAGATGCCACAAACAGGAATGTGATAACAACCAGAAAGTATTTGAAAAAATGTACTCCTTGGCTGGAAGCACGTTGAGATATGCTAACATCATGAAAGATTTGACGTAAATGCGAAATGTTCCTTCTACATAGATCTGAATTAGAAACACGCAACAGTCAAATGAGCTGCACTGACATCATCCAGCACTGTTCTGAGAGAATGCAGCACTGTCAAAAATCATAGAAAATAGGAACCACATGTGGCTCTTCAAGTCTGCTCCACCATTCAACATGATCACAGCTGATCATCCAGCTCCGTACCCTGTTCCCACTTCTTCTCCTTCCTTCCCTTTGATCCGTTTAGCCCCAAAAACTATATCTATCTCCTCCTTGAAAATATTCAGTTTTCTTCTGTGGCAGAGAATTCCACAGGCTCACCACGCTCAGTCACAAAATTTCTCTTCAGCCTCAGTCAGAAATGGCTGAACCCATGTTCTTAGACCGTGCCCTATGTTTCTGGATTTCTTTTCCCTCTAGGCTGCACACGCAGCCATTCCAATGTATTGCACACAGAAATCAGCGTTGGCATGTCAATCGCAACATTGGCTTTCAGTTCTGGAAGTCACTGCTGCACATGGGCCTTGGAAGCCCGCACAACCTTTAAGAAAATTAAAGGGAACACAGCTCCCTGGTCATCAGGACCATCCTCCCTGCATTTACCCAGTCTAGTCCTATTAGAATTTTAGAGGCCATATTTTGAATGAATTCTTAAACTAAGACTACATCTGCCTGCTCAATGGAACTATAAAGCCCAGTGAAACTATTTTCAAGAGTAGGGAGGGTTCTCTCTCTTGGCCTACCCACTATTTGCCATCATTACCAGAATAAATCACCAGGCCATTTTCACATTGCTGTTTGTGGGAGTTTCCAATACACACTGTTTAACATGCTTACTACATTACAATCCTGGCTACACTCCAAAAAGTACTACTGTAGTAATGAAAGTAATAATTTAATTACTAATTTCCTCACAGTTGATGCAAAACCAAAAAACTATATTTGAAAGTAGCTGACTTTGGTTCATCCAGGGTTCTTAATGCCTGGAGGTTTGACAGGTCACGAGCAAGTCTAAGTCAGAGTCAATGCTAGCTTCAAAGTGAGGGCAGCAACCTTGAGTCACGTTGTCCACCCACAGTTAGAAAATATCCTTCTGGCATGTCTTTAGACCCAAAACTAGCCAAGATATCCATTTGCAGGGGCCAGTCATTCCCATGTCCTACACCAGGGACTGGACATGCTCCAGGCTAAAGGGGAGGCCCTGGGTGTTTGGTTCCCACGGACACTCCCACTCCTTGGAATGTTAAAACGCAGTCTGTGATCTGGTCTGCTTTGGAACTAGTTAGTCCAGTTTTTGTTTGTGTGTGTGTGTGTGTGTGTGTGTGTGTGTGTGGAGAGAGAGAGAGAGATTGTATAAAAGACAGACAAAATGGCAGAAAGGAAAAACAGAGGCAGAGGAGCAATAGAAAGTGGAAGCAGAGGGGGGGGAAAAGGAGCCAAGCAGAGAAAAATTCTATGCTTTTCAGTTGATGAGAAAGCTCAAAAGATGACCTCATTTTCAAGGCCATGATGCTTCTTGTAGGGAGAGGGGAAATGCCAGGTGACACCCATATTGCAGTTCTTTTGCAAATAAATGAAAATAAAAATATATCAGGAGGTTGAAGATAAAAAAGGCTAATGAACATTGAGAAAGCAGCCAAATCTTGAACCCACACCTCTCTTCTGTGATGGTTTGAGGCAACTGATGCATGGACTACTGGGTTGGGTAGGATGATTAATCAGTCAACTATCTTACCCTGAGATGACAAGGTGTAGAGATGGATGATCACAGCAGGCCAATCAGCATCAGAGGAGCAGGAAGGCTGACGTTTCGGGCCTAGACCCTTCTTCAGAACACCTTGTTATCTCAGATTCTCCAGCATCTGCAGTTCCTACTATCTCTGAAACTATCTTACCCTGTCTCCTATCCCTTGGATTGTCCATGAGTCTCCAAAACTAAAGATTAATTTTCCAGATATTGTGGTGAGAAAAATCATGAAGTCATTTAAGAAAAAATAAATCCTTCTTTCATTATGTTAATTACTGCAGAGGAAATCAAGTATAAAATTAGCAAAATGAGACAACATCTGGAATGCTATCGCATTTTTGATCTATTTTGGAACCACACTTGATCATGATCATACCAAAATGTGGTTCAGGCCATAAGCGCTTAATGGCCTACTCCTGCTCCTAATACGGATGTTCATTTTTATTGATAAAAATAGTAGAGATGAGAGAAGAAAGGACAAGCTTGGGGAGATCATGCAACAAAATCTCCAGGAATATGTCCCACCAGATTAACCTGGCATCAGCATAAACAGTGGTCAGTTACGGCAAGGTGGGCAGAACACGTAGCAATCCCAATCCTGATCATGATGGGAGTGAGCATCTTCAGGAGGGACAGAGGAAACAAAATAAAAAGTATACACTTGAAACAAAACACAGGTGTTCAACAGCTGAGAGGAAGCAATGGGGGAAGAAGGAAAACAAGTAAAAGAGTCAACAGTATCTTTGATAATCTGTTTTCAACTGAAAACTCCAAACTAATGGAATAAAAAGAGTCCATTGTTCCTGTCACATGTAATATTGGGCTGCCAGCAGTGTCTTGTAATAACCACAGCACTGCAGGGTAGTCAGTTCAAAGCCAGCCCAGCAACCATTTAATGACATTCAGATTTTCTCTTAGAAGTATGTAACCTCTTGTGATATGTCAGGAAAGGCTTGGGAATCAGGGATCGTGATGGAGGAGACAAGCAGTGGGTGAGCAAGGAAGTAAACAGGCCTTGCTAGAAGCCACCATACGTGCTGGCTGGGTACTTAATATTGAATACAGTTCTAGGAGTTCAGTCCCCATCTGGGCCAAGTGGCAGCCATGTGCCATATGCTACCTATTAACTCCCATCAACAGCCACTTCAGCCAAAGACAAAATAGAAGTTGTCACTTTTGCCAGCTTATCTCCAGTACTGAACCACACAGTGGTTAGGTGGTGTTGACAGCAGGGAGGGTTATTGTAAGGACCTAGAGTCTCAAGATTGCTTTTTGTCATTGTTAGTCATATAGGTCCTAAAGCTCTCCGCATCATGAATTAGTGTCTAATAAACTAGTGTCACATGTCTTGCTGTGCTGTGTTGTAGACCAATTGAATGAGATTGATTACTGTGATTAGTCATGAACTTCTGACAAACAGTATAGTAGAAGACAGATGGACCATAGTCTTGCAGTACTTTGCCTAGAAATATCTACCCTACTAATATGACCATTGTAATTTAAATCCTCTATGGTGAGCGTGGTGAAATATGACAACTTGATAAATGAAGGGAGATAACATAAACTAAGTGGTCCAATTTTAAAGGCAGCTCAAGAATTGGTGCATGCAAGTCTTTGAAGGCAGCAGGAAATGTTGAGCAAGCTCTTAAGGAAAGCAATGTGGGATTCCTCGCTACATGAATGGAAGCAAAAAGTATGATATCAAGGAAGTTGTTCGAAACCACGTCTAATTCGGGGCACTGCATTTTAGGAAGGATAATGAAAACCTTGAAGTGGACGCAGAGATGTACTAGAATAATGCCAGGGTCGAGGAATTTCAGTCAATGTGGACAGATTGGAGAAATGGTGAATGATCTCCTTCTAGATTTTAGTGGGGATTTAATAGAGGTGTTCAGAATTTTGTGGCTTTTTTTTTTTAAATAGAGCAGTCACAGAAGGAACAATAATCAGAGAATATAGATTCAAAATTATTGATAAAAAGTGATGGGGAGATGAACAGTTTTTTTTAAAAACCAAAAAACCTAGTAATATGTTAATCTAGAATGAGCTGCCACAAGTGTAGTGGGAGCAGATGCTTGAAAGGAAGGAAACAAATGCTATAGGGAAAGAGCAAGAGCTGTGGGACAAATTGGATAGCTCTTTGAAAGAGGTAGCAAAGGAGTGATGGACCAAATGGGTTCCTCCTGTCCTGTATGGTTCTGTAACTTGGAAAACAGCAAAATGGAAAATGAAATTCTAGCATCTGTGGTTACATTTCTAGACTTTTCAGCTCTTGTTTAAAAAAGGTCAGTCCAAATGTTGGATGATTGACAGTTGGCTGAGAATGACCCCACCCCAATGCCTCCTTATTGAAACGAGGCTCTCTTACATGGAAGTGATTCAGTTTCAAATTCTTTGTCTACAATCTCCGGAGCATCTATACATTGATTGCAAATGAGCATTCAGAATATCCTCTGGTCAAAAGGGCAGACTGTTACATTGATAGTAGGAACTGCAGATGCTGGAGAATCTGAGATAACAAGGTATAGAGCTGGATGAACACAGCAGGCCAAGCAGCATTAGAGGAGCAGGAAGGCTGATGTTTCGAGCCTAGATCCTTCTTCAGAAAAAGGGTCTTTTCTGAAGAAGGGTCTAGGCCCGAAACATCAGCCTTCCTGCTCCTATGATGCTGCTTGGCCTGCTGTGTTCATCCAGCTCTACAGACTGTTACATTGCTCAGTTTGATATGGTTGCCAGTCAGTTCGTATCATTTGCTCAAAAGAACTCCTACATATAATCACAGCAGCAATGTGGTGCTGAAATCAACACAGAGATAAAGAGCACCTTACTTGATGACAAAATGACCCAAAGTGCCTTACAGCCAATTGAGTGCCTTTTGAAGAATAGTAACTCCTACAATTAAGGGAATGCGGCAGCTGGGTTGCACTCAGCAAAATCCCACAGACAGCAATGCCCATATAATCAGTTTGTTTGGTGTTTAATCAAGAGATAACATATTGGCCAGCAATATTACTGACTCATGCTTAACGCATAGAGGACTTTGACTCAAACTTCATTGCGGGCACTGAGGGAAGCAACCCGATAACCCTGGTGTTCTTTAATCTCAAAAAGAAACAGAGCTGTTTGAACAGACCATACAGACATACCCACTACGTAGAGATGTACAGCACAAACAGACTCTTCGGTCCAACTCATCCAATTGCACGAGATATTCTACATTACTCTAGTCCCATTTGCCAGCAGTTGGCCCATATCCCTGTAAACCCCTCCTATTTATGTATCCATCCAGTTGTCTGTTAAATGTTGTAAGTGTACCAGCCTCCACTACTACTTCTGGCATCTCATTCCATATATGCATCACCCTCTGCATGAAAAAAATTGCCTGTTAGATCCCTTCTAAATCTTTCCCCTCTCACCTTAAACCTATGCCCTCTAGTTTTGGACTCCCCTACCCTGGGGAAAAGACCTTGAATATCCATGCCCCTCCTGATTTTATAAACCTCTATAAGGTCATCCCCAGCCTCCGACACGCTGGAAAATAGCCCCAGCCTATTCAGCCTCTCCCTACAGCTCAAACTTTCCAATCCTGGCAACATCCTTGTAAAAAAACTTTTCTGAACCCTTTCAAGTTTCATAAAGTCTTTCCTACTTACTTGACAGTCAAAATAAACTTGCCGGAAGGAGAATCCAAGATGCCAGCACAGAAGGCATGAGATCAAGGTTGCAAAGGGCAAGTTGACAGAGATGGTTTTGGGCAGTCACAAATGATGAGCAATAGCAAGGGCAGATAATGAACACAAGATACTGGACATTATTTAACAAACAGCACCATGTCATAATGGTAAATAGGTGGGGTTTGGTGTGGAATGATGAGCACAACTGTGACTTCTTCACCCCAAGCTCATCCTGTGACTCCGAACTGTTTGATTCCACACTCAAGAGAGGCAACAGAGAAAATGACCATTGCAGTATAACTCCTCACATCCACTGTCTGAAGCTTTCCAGCAAGTCCGTATTGCAAACCCACCTGCTCCTAGACTAACAATCCTTCTTGGGTTGTACTGCCAAAGCTGTGCACTGAACTCTGAATGGCATCAAACCAGACTGTAGGTTTTGGGAAACCTCACCACTAAATCCCAGAGACACCAATCCTGTGTTTCATTATCAGATATTTTTAAGGGGTGAAGCACATGCAAAATGCACAATGGACATTATAAAACAAGGTATGACACTGAGCCAAAAACAACTGTCATAAGACCAAACGTTTGATTAAGGAGGAAAATAAAGAAGTATCTTAAAGGAAAGTGAGTCATTGACAAAGAGGAACTGCAATGACCCATACAAGTGAGACAAGTAGGCAGGGAACACCAGAGCTTGGTGCCTAACTGAAGGTACAACCACCAATGGTACAGCAATTATAATTGAGGTGTTCAAGAGACCAGAATCATGGGAGTGCAGATAACAGAGCTGCGGGGTTGCAGGAGATTAGAGAGATTGGATGAAGCAAGGCCACATAGAGATTGGAAAAGCATGGGAATTTTAAAATCAAGATATTGTTTGACCAAGAGCTCAATGTACATCGAGTATACAGTGAAGGGAAAACAGAACTTGGTGCGAGTGAGAGCATGGACAGCTCAAGTTTACAGAAGATAAGAATGTGGGAGACCAGCAGGAATATATTGGAGTAGTCAAGTCTAGAGGTAACAAAGGCATGGGTGAGACTTTCAGCAAATGAATTGAGACATGGCAAAGTTGGCGATGTTAGTGAGATGGAAATAGGGGGACCTTAGTGATGGTGAGGCGATGGCCTCATGGTATTATCGCTGGACTGTTAATCCAGAGACCCAGATAACATTCTGGGACCTGGGTTCGAATCCCACCACGGCAGATGGTGGAATTTGAATTCAATAAATGTCTGTAATTAAGAATCTAATGATAACCATGAATCCATTGTCAATTGTCGGAAAAACCCATCTGGTTCACTAATGCTCTTTAGGGAAGGAAACTGCCATCCTTACCTGGTCTGGCCTATATGTGACTCCAGACCTACAGCAATGTGATTGACTCTCAAATGCCCTCTGGGCAATTAGGGATAGGCAATAAATGCTGCCTAGCCAGTGACGCCCTCATCCCGTAAATGAATAAAGATAAACGTGAAGTTGGAATCTCATCTCAGGGCAATATAGGTTACAGACAATTTAACCTAATCTCAGACTACAGCCAGGAAGGGGAGTTTGGAACAGGGACAAAAAAAAACAATGGCTTCTGTCTTCCCTACATTTAATTGGAGGATACTACTGGTCACCCAATACTGACTGCTAGATAAACAGCATGTGATAACTCAGCGAAAGTGGAGGAGTCAAGAGAGGGGGGTGGCGAGGTAAAAATTGGGTGTTGTTAGTATGCTTGTGAGAACTAAGTCACTAAGTGGCAGCATGTAGATAAGAAACAGGAGGGGGTCAAAGATTGGTCCTTGGGGAACACCAGAAGTAAGGGTAAGTGAGCAGGAAGGACAGCCATTGGTGCAGATGGCTCTCTGGCTATGGTTTGACAGATAAGAATGAAATCAGGTGACAGCAGTCTCACCCAGCTACCGGTCAGTGGAGAGACACTGGAGGAAGTTGATGTGGCAAACCTTGTCAAAGGTCACAAGACAGGTCAATAAGGATGAGGAGGACAAGTTTACCTTTGTCACTGTCACACAAGATGTTATTTGTAACTTTGAATTTCTGTAGAGTTGCATTGGCAGTACAAAATCTACGCAGTATTCCAGTGTAGTACTGAAGTCGGGGTGGAATGTTGGAAGTGCTAACTTTAGCATGAGGCATTAACCAAGGATCCAACTGTCATCTCAGGCAGACATAATAGGTCTCAAGGCACAATCAGAGAAGAGCAAATGCTTTCACTAAGTCCTAGCCAATAAATATCACTCAACCAACATTTCCAAAACAGATGATCTGGACAATATCACACCACTGTATGTGGGAGCTTGCTATGGAGTTTTCTGCATGACAACAGTGGACTACATGGTTTCAAAAAAAAAAAAAAAGTACCTCGTGGGCTACATAGTGTTTTGACATTTCCTGAATTTTTCCAGAAGAGTCATATAAAACTGAGGTCTACATTTTTATGTTAAGACAGCCGGGCAAGTAAACTACAAAGCTAGGGACATGACGAAGGGAAAAGTAACAAAGTGTCATACTGCATGCACCTGAAACAGAAAAACAAAACCAGATCCACTGGAAAATAACTAAATCCTCCTTTCAGAACATGGCTGTGAACATTCATGGTTTCTGAAAGATCGAGGGAGACAGTCCAGGGACTTGCAATCGTTGGTTCTTGCACTCTTCTTTTAAATCAAGAGTACCACCATTCTGAGGCGAATGCCTTTCATTCCACAATTAAACTTCTTACCTTACCCAGTGCAAATACCAAGGAATATCACGCATACAAGAGATTCATGGAGTTCCAGAGATGCCCAAGAAATGCTAGGTCCCAAAGATATACCCAGTCTCACAGAACTACTTGCCAGATGTGGAGTCAGTGTCTCAATTTTAAAATTCCCTTAGTTGTTTTCAATTATGTTTCATAACAATAACTTTCTATTGCTCTTCCATAACTGTATCTCTTCTTACCACTGCCCTCTGGTCTATCCTCAGGGGCCCTTAGGCTTCTCACAGTCACTAGGACGCAGTACTACTGGGTCTGTCACTGTGTAACATTGAGGTACAGTACTGACACTGTTCAGTGCTGGGATACAGTACTGCTGGGGACAGGTCTGTCACTGTGTAACACCAGGGTACAATAATGCTGGGGACTGGACTGAAACTGTAGCACTGAGATGCAGTTCTGCTGGGAACAAGACTAACACTATGTAACACTAGGATACAGTACTACTGGAGACAGGACTGACACTGTAGAACTGGAGTACTGTACTGATGCTGTGCAGCATTGGCACCAAGAGGAACTTTGCTTCCCTCTACCCCTCGTCTTCAGAATACTGCCACAGGATCTTTGACTTTCCCTTGAGGTGCCCTTCATTTAACAGTTCATCACAGAGATGGAACCTGCGACAATGCAGCACTCCATTAGTAATAGCACAAGGGGATATGGTCTACTGAAGCCCTGAGCTACTGACAGAGGAGAGAGGCTGTGACATTAGAACTTGGCTCTGTTTCATCTCCCAAGGTTTGCATGCTTGATCACCAGCCCATGAGATTTTGTGGATACAAGGCATCAGGTGTTGATACTGGGAGGACATGCTGCCAGGGCCTAAATGCCACAGCAATCACTAATTCTACATTGAAGTTTGACCAGTCTCCCAGGAGGGAGCTCACACCTGCATCTACACATTATTTTTCACTCCTGTAACAGAGGAGCTTCACCCATTGTCTGTCTGAGGAGTTTCACCCAATGATGTAATGATGACTCATATTTCAACAGAAACAAACAGTGAGGAAGACAGAAAACAAAAAGGAGTCACAGCACCACACCCACCCCTTTTGCTCACTGCTTTGATTGCAAAAACCTGATTCCAGCTGCCAGGCACTAGAAAAGGTGGTGGCTACCCCTTTAAGAAAATACAGCAAACACAAAGTAGCAACACCAAGGCAAACAACTTGCAGATCTCCACTCCTGCAGCGTTTTACTGAGCCGAAGCACACCATAACTCCACCTCCACTGCTTAGAACTAAATATTTACAGCTGCAAATTCAAACTGTTTTCATGTTTATGCCAACTTGTATAGCCCAGCCCAATTGAAAGAGACAGAAAATCCCTTCAGTTCCCTGCCCACACACCCCTCAGCCAAGTTGCTCTGTGCACTCATCTGCATAGGTTCATATAAGCAAGCAGCCCATTTGACCCATTGGAAATGTGCTGGTCCTTTGCAAGAATGAGAATCCTTCCTGCATCAGTCTAAATGTTATCCCTTTAAGCATTTATTTCATTCCCTTTGAATGTTACTTTTGAAAGTAGCACTTTCCAGACATATTAGCTGATGCATTTATGTATAGAAAAGTATCTTCAAACTGTTTCTGGTGTTTTACCAGTCACCTTAAAGCAGCACCTTCCAGTTACTGACCACAATTTTATTCTACATCTACTCAATCAAAACCGTCATGCTTTTGAACACTTAGCCTTCTGTGTTCTAAGAAGAGCAACCCCAGCTTCTCCACATAACTGAAGACTGGCAGCAGTGGCACCATTCCAGACTTCTGCACCCTTTCCAAAGCCTTGACATCCTTTCTGCAATGTGGTTTTAAATCTTTCGAGATGTGGGATTTCTTTCCAATCGCAAACCATCCCTGAACTAATTGAGTGGCTCGCTTGACATTTTTGGAGGGCAGCTAGGAGTCAACCACATTGTTTGGGCTTCAGTCATGTGTAAGCCAAACCAGGTAAGGATGGCAGATTTCCTTCCTTGGAAAGGACATTGTAAAAACCCACCCGGTTCCCAACAATCCATGACAATTTTAAGATCACTGACACTAAAGGCTAACTTTCAATTCCAGGCTTATTAGTTGATTTTAAATTCTGCCAGCTCCCCTGAAAGGATTTGAACCTGTATCTTCATTGCCACCATAGCACCATCTCCTCTGCGGTGCCCACAAATGAACACAATACTCCAGATGAACTCTAACGAGTGATATATCTAAAGGTTTAACTTCCTTGCATCTGTAATCTAATCATTACATCAAGAAACCCATTTTCTTTACAAAATAAAACAGCATTCTCAACTTGCCCACTCACCTTCAAAGAACAGTATACATACATTTCTGTACTACCATGAAAATTACATAATTTAGCTCATTTCACCGCACCTCCATTATTCCTACCAAATTGTACCATGTCAGACATCTTTGCATTAGGTTTGCTCATTTCATCGGGCTGCTGATATTCTCCTGAAACTCATGTTTCATTTCAAAATCCTGGATTCCCACTGCCAACAAAATCCAGGAGGAAAACAAAAAATAATTCACAGAAACATTTAAAAACCATGGATTGTTTCCTTACTTTGTAGACTTTTTTTTCCCATTTTTTGTCAAGTTACTGCAGATGAAGGACAAAGGCAGTTAGATCAGGAGGACAGTTAGAAGTGGGATGAAATATCTAGCAATGCATTGAATTGCTGGGTTTGACCCAAATGCCAGTCTGGAGGGCAAGATGGCTACAAAGTTTATGGTACATTCCATGAACGGAACATGCTCAGGACCACAGGACAGCCTTTGCTCCAAGCTCGAAATCTGTTGTCTCGTTAGGCCTCATTTAAGCAATGATGGAAACTACATGTTGAAGAGAAGCTTTGCGCCATTAACAAAACTTTCTCCTGTGCAACAGCTACCAACTGCCAAAAGGGATCTGAGAGCTCAATAACCGAGAGGGGGAAAACACATGTTCACTATGTTCAGATTGAAGCAGCTGTCAGTAACCCACAAACTTACCACTAGATGTGGTCAATACACCAATCAGAGACATTACCCAAAAAGTTAAAGGCAGAGGCGAGAGATGAAGTGCCTGCACATTCTCTCCAGTGGCTAATTCAGAGCGAGGACAGCGTGCACAGTGGTCCATGATTAGGGCTGACCATTGGCCTAGTAGAGGCAGATCCTACGGATTCCCAAACCTGCAATGTGTGGCTGAGCTAGCACCATCAGTGCAGCAATGGTAACTAATCCTAGGAGGGGCTGGGGGCTGAGCTGATCAGAGGGTTAATGAGTTTGTACTAGAAAATAGGAAGGGGAATGAGAAAAAGTCTTGGGACCTTTCACATCCAGCCAATTTGGTGGCCAGACAGCACATCAATGGGGGTCGCACTCCCTGATCAGTCCTGCAATAGGAATGGCAGATGGATCCTGTGCTCAAAAGTGGGTCTTGAACTCACAATCTTCCCACTTGGAGGCAAAAGAGAATTACCACTGACACAGGTATTCCAAGTGTGGAAGGATTCTCCCAACAAGTGCTGTTGGAACCTGGAGCTCTGAGGATTCTTAAATCAGGCCGTGCTCTTCCCAAAATATTGGTTACTATATAGAGCAGAATTCAAAATAACAGATGCCAGTTGGGAATACATGGGAGGGCACGGTATTAGGAGTGGTGGGAAGCAAGGTCAGGTTCTGCTGATGTTTTGTCAATAACAAACCTTCAGAAGATGAACAGAAAGGATTAGACCACCAGAAACCAGTCTATAGGTATCACAGCATTTCCCAGAGGCCAAAGTAAACCGATGTGCCTATTCACAATCAGACAGCTCGTGACCCCGCTGACGACACACCGTGTTAAAGCAGACAAATGCTAGTTCAAATCCTGCAGGCATCCATGCATGGTTTTTATTGCAATCTGAATGCTGTGGCCTAGGGTTAGTAAAGGGAGCACACAAAACCTTATTCAAACTAAATGGTCCTTAAAATAGCAATACATAAATTCCCGTTCAAAAAGAGAAAGCGGAAATCTCATTGGAATTTCATGCAAGCAGATCAAACTTCAAAACAAAAATCATTTCTTGATCGAGCAGCACAAGGGAAGGCAAGACTCTTAAGTGGCGAGAACTTAAAATGTAGTGATTGGACAGCTCCTTACTGAAAACAGCTCATAATGACAATTAAGAGATTTTAAAGTTTTCTTAACAGATTCCATTACCCTCTGCATCCCATTAACAAACAAATCTCTTCCTCTTCACTAAGAGATGAAGCCTTATCCTTTGACACTTCCAACACTCCTATCCCTTTCAAATACCACAAACTCTATTCTGCAGCGTATTCTCAAAGCTGTCCACTCAACCATACAGTGATGTGCTATACTGTACATGTCTCTCACAAACACACACGTGACTCTATTATGACAATCATGTTCACTGCAAAAACACCTCAGCTGGTTGGCAAACAGAAGTCAGCACTGGGTATAAACCGCTGACTGTGTCCGATGATGGAAGCTGTTTTGGTGTTTGTCTATTAATTGAGACATGATTAATAGTTTGTACGGATTCACAATCAAAAAGAAACAACCTTGCATTTACACAGCACTGGTCATAACCTCAGGACGTCACAGAGTGACTACTTTTGAATAGAAGTCATTCTCTGAAATGCTGGAAAAAACAGCCAATTTGCACAAAGACAACTCCCTCAGACAGCAGTGCGGTAATCCAGTTCAGGTGATGTTGGTTGAGGGATAATTCAGCCAGGGAACTAGGGGGATCTCTATCCTAATTCTTTGAAAAGAGCCAGGAGGACTTTTACATCCACCCAAGGGAGATAGTTCAGCACCTTTAAAGAGGCCACGTGGCAGTGCAGCATTTCTTTTGTGCTGCACTGGAGTGCCAACCTAAATTTGTGCACTCTGGGCCCTAAATCTGAAAACGTCTGACTCAGACATGAGGGACAAGCATGTTGTCACACAAAGAATAGTGGAAATCTGGAACACTCTCCTGACTTTTCGGGGGTAGGGCGGGGTGGTGAAATTAGGTGAAAATTCCACAATGGAGATGGATATATTTTCTTGTTAAGTAACAGTATTAAGAAATACCATATCAAAGTGAGTAGATGGAGTTAAGGCAGTGCTCAGGCACGACCTGGTCCAAAGATGTGTAGGTTAGGTGGATTGGCTGTGGGAAATGCAGGGTTACAGGGGTAGGGTAGGGAGGCAGGTCTGGGTGGAATGCTCTTCGAAGGGTCAGTGTAAACTTGATGGGCTGAATGGCCTACCTCCACAATGTAGAGATTCTATGATTCTATAATTAACAAGCTCAGAAATGAATTTCCTAAACTTGCCTAATTAATGCTCTGCACCAGCATGTTATACAGTGACACAACTGCCCCACAGTATTGTATCCTGTTTATACAGTGACAGACAAATACCCATGCAGTAGTGTACCCATTATACACTGATAGACCTACACCCACTAGTACTGTACCCCAGTCATATACAGTGAGTTATACCCAATAATGTACCTATTTATACAGTAACAGACCTGTATCTAAGAGTAAAATGCAAAGTTGCCATAGCCCTGAAGGACCATAGGGCTGCTCTATCATTAGAGAGAGACACAGAAAACTGGTGGTGGTTTAACCAGAGACAGATTGAAAGAGTAATCAAGGTTTCAAATTTAAAGTATATCTGATTTTGGAAGGATGGGCTAGGAATTAAGGGGGAGGTACTGGCATAGTGGTAATGCCACTGGACTAGTAATCTGGACAGTTAAGAAGGACAGTCCTTTATGCTCACCTCAGCCGGTGTGGGATTTGAATCTACGCTGTTGGCATTACTCGGCATCACAAACCAATTGTCCAGCCAACTGAGCTTCCAGTGCCATATCCATAATTATACACTAACAGACTTGTACCTACTAGTGCTGTAGTCCAGTGCTATAATAGTAACAGGCCTGTCTCCACCAGCACTGCACTTAGTGTTATACAGTGTAAGACTGATATCCACCACCTCTGAATCCTGGTGTAATACAGTGAGAGCTGTATCTAATAGTAATGTAGCTGTGTTATACAGCAACAGACCTATACCTACTAATACTGTACTCATAGTTAGACAGAGACGGCCCTGTGCTTATGCCTGTGTTATACTGTCAAAACTCTCCCAACTACAAAAGACGCTAGTGTAATACAATGACAGAGCTGTAAGAAGATGAAAATGGAATGTTCCTGGAAAATCATGTCTTGAGTCAACAAAAGAATCAATGTACTGATGGGAAATGAGCTTGAATTAGTCAATAATCTAATAGCATGGGAACACCTTGGTAACAGTGACCATAAAATGGTGGAGTTTGATGGTGAGCTTGAGAGAGAGAGAGAGAGAGAGAGAGATATTGAAAGAGTAATCAAGGTTTTAAAATTTAAGTAAATCGGACTTTGGAATGATGAGCTAGGAATTAAGTCGTGGGGGTGGGGGGGAGCGTGTTGACATAGTGATGATGTCAGTGGACTAGTAATCCAGAAAGCCAGGCTAATGGCTTGGGGACATGGGTATGAGTTCCATTGCAGCACCTAGTGAAATTTGAAGTCAATAAAAAAATCTGGAATAAAAAGCAAGCCGATGGTGACCATTTACTAAATGTCCTTGAAAGAAATCTGTCTTCGTTACCTAGTCTGGGTTTACAGGTGAATGTAGACTCTCAGCAACTTGGTTGAATCTTAGATGCCCTCTAGGCTGTTCGGAATGGATGATAAATTCTGGTCCAGCCAGCAATATCCGCATCTCAATAATGAAAACAAAACTGACCACAGTTGACAGAGCAGAACCTCAAATGATAAAACTATGGTTGGACAGTTGGAGGTGTTGAAAATAATATCTGGTAGAATATAGGACACGTACACTTCCCTAAATTGTAACTAAACAAAGTTGGTCAATAAGAGAAGGGAAATATTAAACTAATACTGAGAACAGTGGTGACCCCCCAAGGTCTATCAAAGATAAAGAACATCAAAGTGAAGGAGAAGAAATGGTAAACTTTGAAAAAAGGGAATAGGAGGTAAATGTTAGTTAAGATATTGAAGGCAGTGCTAGATGGGTTAATATTAAAAGAGACTGGTTAATACTAATATGGGCTGCTTAATGAAAAACATGTTGCAAATTAGGAAATTGCAGGCTTGCAAACATCTGCTTTGTATTGATCTTCACAAAAAGAGGACAAGGACAAAGTATCAGAGGCATTAGGGAAAACACATCACTCAAGGAATTAACTAGATTCAATAAGAATAAAACAAAACTATAGTAATGAAAAAAAGGAAGACAAATCCCCAAGACCTAACAGTTTTAATCCCTAGGGTTTTAGGAGAAGTGGGTGAGGAAATTATTAATGCATTTGTTATGATCTCCCAAAATGTTCTCCTTTCAAGAATGGTTCTTGACGATCGGAAAACTGCTGTCTGTCCATTATTTAAAGAGAATAGAAGCGATAAACTGGAAGATTATAGGCCCATTAGTCGACCCGTCAGTTCTTGGGAAGTTACCAGAATCTTATATTTAAGCGCAAAGTGACTAAGCACTTGTACAAATTGGAACTGACGAGACAGTCAACCAGAGATAGCAGGAACTGCAGATGCTGGTGAATCTGAGATAACCAGGTGTAGAGCTGGATGAACACAGCAGGCCAAGCAGCATCAGAGGAGCAGGAAGGCCCTAGGGTCTAGGCCCGAAACGTCAGCCTTCCTGCTCCTCTGATGCTGCT
>NC_063338.1:10234530-10294098 GCF_021869965.1 Rhincodon typus
GCTGGATGAACACAGCAGGCCAAGCAGCATCAGAGGAGCAGGAAGGCCCTAGGGTCTAGGCCCGAAACGTCAGCCTTCCTGCTCCTCTGATGCTGCTTGGCCTGCTGGGTTCATCCAGCTCTACACCTAGACAGTCAACCAGCATGGTTTTGTAAAGGGCATTTCAAGTTGAACAAACCTAGTTGATCATTTTTGTTTGAGGATGCCACAAAGCCGTTTGGTTCGGAAGTGCTTGTGGATTTCTTTTACATGGGCTTCCAGAAAGGCAAGGCAACATCCTACATAAGAAAAATAACATTTCAGGCAACTTGTGTAGCGAGTCGGGTGAGGAGATCAGAATCAGAGAGTGAGGATAATGTGTGCACTCAAACAGGCAGATGCGACCAGTGGTGTCCCCATACATCTGTTCTGGGCTCTCAGATTTTCACAATATTTATAAATGTCTAGGATGAGGGAATAGGCACTTTTATATCTAAGTTTGCAGTCTGCAACACGTTAGGAGCCACAGTTGTTAATGTAGATGGAAGCAGAAAGTTGCAAAGAGGCTTCAATACATTAAGTGAGTGGGCAAAACTGTGGCACACAGACCTCAATGTGGGTAAACAGCAGGTCATAGGCTAAGGAACATTGCCCTTATCTCAAGGGGGCTACAATGTAAAAGTGGTTGTTGAAGTGTAACTGTACAGAAGCTCTGGTCATAGCCTACCTTGAGCCCTGCACTCAGTTCTGATCACTGTTCTCAAGAGGAATATACTAGCCTTGGAAGATGCGTAGCATATCAGAATTGTGTTGGTGCTAGAAAGTTTAATTACGAGGTCAGGTCACTTAGATTAGGCATGCAGCATCAAAAGAAAGATAATGGGTAGTCACATGGTGAAGAGAGAAAAACCAAAATCCTTCCACTAAAGGGGGAGTGAAGAGTCAAGAACGAGGAGATTGAGATAAGCTTAAAATTAGACCAAGCTTATTCAGAGGTAATCATAGGAAGCGGTTCTTCAAACAAAGGTGTAATGGAAATCTGAAATCCTTCTCTCATGAAGCAGATGAGCTTCTGAGTTAATGAAAACAGTCAAAAACTGAGAGTAATAAATTTCAGTTACAAAACCAAGGAAGATAAATGGTGCAATGATATGGATCAGCTATAATCTGCTGGTATTGAATGGTGGAACAGTTCAGAGGAGTTGAATAGTCTACCTTTGGCCCTAACAATTCCGGTGTTCTGACTGTATTCTGGTGTTGTACAATGACACACCAGTACCCACTGACACCATGGTCCAGTGTTATAGAGTAACACCAGTAGCTTATGCTGTACCCAATTGTTAGACTATAAACACATCAGTGCCCACTGACACTGGACCATATTATACAGTGACACACTTGTACCAGCTAATAATGTATCTGTGCTATACAGTGACAGACCTGCATCCACCATTATACCTGTTATAAAGTGACATACAGCACCAAATTTGTACAGTGTTAATGTATAACACTAGTACCCACTGTTACTCTACCCCAGTGCTACACAATAACACACCAGTATCCAATGCCATATCCTAGTGTAATACAGTGACACCCAGTACCCACTGATACTGTACTTGTATTATACAGTGAGAGACCTGTAGTGATAGTCCTGTAATTACTGATATCGTACCCACATTACAGAATGACATACATCCACCCAGTATACTCTGTACCCCAGTGTTGCAGTGACAGACCAGG
Organism: Rhincodon typus; assembly: GCF_021869965.1. NCBI lineage: Eukaryota > Metazoa > Chordata > Chondrichthyes > Orectolobiformes > Rhincodontidae > Rhincodon > Rhincodon typus. Next base: position 10,236,250 of record NC_063338.1, read on the forward strand.
ACTAACCAATGCTGGACCCAGTGTTAAACAGTGACTGATCTGTACCCACCAGTACTGTATCACAGCATTATGCAGTGACAGATCCATACTCTATTGTGATAGTGACACAAGATCCACACTAGATAAAACCAAGTTTGCAAGCACTATTTATGTAAGTATTTATGTTTTATATCCATAGTTGATGCGAATACAATATAAAAATTTAATCCATTTACTATTCAACTCTACTGGAATCAGAGTGACAGCTCATCACTCAAGACCTTGTTGCACTGCCCTCTCTTCTGGCTCCGCGTCCTCAGAGATTAAAGCACCAAAATAAGAAGGGTCCAGACCCGAAACGTCAGCTTTCCAGCTCCTCTGATGCTGCCTGGCCTGCTGTGTTCATCCAGCTCTACACCTTGTTATCTCAGACTCCAGCATCGGCAGTTCCTACTATCCCTATATTTAGATAGTGCTTTTTATGAAGTGAGCATGAGCACCACAACCAATTTCGCAAGGAAGAGATTTTGGACAGAGAATTACTTCCTGTCACACCAATCATTTACCCCTTCACTTAGGGCTTGGTGAAGAGCACTCTCATGTCTTGTTGCTGGAGTCAACATGCCCCAAGTTCAAATTTTAATACAAGAGATCTGAGCAACTATTTCAAGTTCACAACCCCCAGCACAGTATGGAAGGGGTGCTGCATTGTCACTGGTACTGTCTTTAAAGATGAGAAATTAAACTAAAGCCCTTTCTGCTCTGTCTGGTGTTCACAAATGAGTCTGCGACAATATATCAAAGACTCAGCGTGCTGGTCAACAATTATTGCTGAACCAACATCAGTGAAACTGATTATTGCATCATTAGCACATTGCTGTCTGTGGGACCCTGACCCCAAGAGAACCAAACACCATATTGCCTGCATTTCAACTACAAAAAACATTTCCATTGGCTCTGAAACACTTTGGGATGTCCCAAGATTGTGAAAGGTGCTACAGGAGCTACAAGAGCACAAGAACCATTCAATGTTTTCCTTCATATGCAAATAACTCAATGTGATTGGGATTAAAATTGGTTTGGGAGGGGTAAGGGAGTCATAAAATAGAGTTGGACAGCTTAAACACAGCACTTTGCAGATCAGCAAAATACCAAATTGGTGTCAGTTACCTGTTCGGCACAATGTCAAACTTGTCTACATTCATCGAGAGGAGCTAAATAAACCTAACAAGAGTGTCAATGTGTGCCATCCAATTCCATCAGCATAGTTCAGGGACAAGTTAATGTATCCTTCCTGATGGTCCATCAGGGACAGAAAACACATTAAATCATGGCAGAAAGAAGGTGGCCGCCATTTGGCCTCAGAGCCTAGTAAACACTTTCTTTTCTAATCACTTATCCAATTACTGTTTGAAAAGGTAGGAATGATTGGACTTTCATCACACTGTCAGATCACAATTCGTCTTCTCATTCACCTTCCACCTCCACCTGCATCTTTTTCATGATAACCAGGTTGGAAATGTCTATATTTCTACACAACTCCCTACCCCCAGTTAAGGCAACAATTGAAACAAAACATCAACAGCATTCAGCCAGATGGAAATGTTCCAGCTCAGTGGCAGTTGTAACTTAAACAAGTGCCAAAAAATGTATTTAGACCTTCAGCTGGGCAACTGGCGTATATGTATATGATGAACATGTCCGTTAACTGAGATCACTGCTGATAGAGGTCATCCTCTTTGATGCCAACAATCACCACACATGGTTTTTAACAAAGCGCTCATCCCACGATCTTGATAAGCTTCAGTTGTTCTCAGTGAATCCGACCCTTTTAATAGCAAGCCATCCATTTTAGATGTCCCCTCATATCTGGGATTCCATCCATCTCTAAAGGAACTAAAGGCACAGAATGCCTCTTTCGCCTCCTGAACCCTAGAAAGCCCAGAGCCTTCAACCCAAAATCCAAAATCTAGGCTGACATTCCAGTGCAGCACTGATGGAGTTTTGCACTGGCTGAGATGCCATCTTTCAGATCAGCTGTTAAACAGAAGCCTCCCACCCTGCCATCTCAGGTTACCTTGAAAGATTCCACAGCACTAGTCTCCCGGCCTGGATTTGTCCCCCAACTAACAATACTAAAACAGATTATCTGGTCATTATTCTATTAGTGCTTGTGGGAGCTTGCTTTGTAAAAGACAGCCTCCACGATTCCTAGATTACAACAGTAACTGCATTTTGAAAGGCCCTTGGGGTAGAAGCACTTTCAAATGTCCTGAACTGGTGAAAAGGTCTTTATTTCTGAAAGCAGGCCATGGATATAATATAAGGTTGGGAAGATACAAACCCCAATAGTTTTTACAAATACTGAAACTTCATCAACACAAATGTAATGCATGGTTAGCTTTTTTTTGGAAAAAGGAAAATTGACTGAAACATCGAATAGATTTCTGGGCAAGATAGCAGGCACGAAAGTCTAGCATCCTTTACATGCTGATTATCTTCCAGCTCCCCACTGGATAGCCAATCTGAAAGGCTTTCTTCATCATCATTGACACAGCAAAACTTAGTGAGTGGCCAAAGAAGCTAGTTAGGGTTGACAATGCTCACACACTAGCTGCAACAAAAACTCTCTCTGCCTTTAATGCTTCTTCCAGATCAGGTGGATGGAGTAGACAGAGGAAAGGAGAAAGGAAATGAATTAAAAGGGGAGGGAGGTGAGAAAGATTATTTTTCCACTCTGCCTTTGAAATAAGACTGGCAACCCATCATACTGGGAATGGCATAGGGAAAGAGAAAAACATAAAAGGCCACTCAGCCCAGCAAGCTTTTTCTGTACTACAAGATGACAGCTGAAGAGTACCTTAATGCTACTTAATTGTCTGTTCTCCATGTTTTCTTGATATAGTTACCTAACAAAAATCTATCAGTTTCCACAGCTCCAATCAACCCAGCATCTACAGCCTGCAAAGTGACAGAATACACAATGTCTACAATCCTGTTTGTGAAGAGGCCTTTACATTTAAGATTATGACATTGCCCTAGACTTCCATACGAGGGAGTTTCCAATGATCAAAACCTTATCATTTTAAGCACCTCAATTAGAGGACAAGCCTGGTCTGTGAAGCCTGTCCTCCTCATTTAACCCATTGTAGCCTCAATCTGTTCTGACAAATGAGCAGACCCCTTCAAAGCTATAATGGTAGGATTCTGCAACCAATTCTCAACAGGGAGCATTGACGAACCAAAATGCACATCCCAAAATGTCACTTGAGGAGAAAACAAAAGCCTCTTCTCCACCCTCCCCCTATCAAATATTCATCAACTGTGAAAACCTGATAAAATTTAAAGTGGCTATACGGAGTCGGTGAGTGGAACATCAGAAGTCACTGGTTAGAAGGTTGCAAAAGGGTAATACCAGTAACTGGTTACAACACAGGAGCAATGCAATGTAACACAGCCAGTGAAATTGCTACAGGTTATACCCAGCGTAGGTTGAAATTTCAACAACACCTTGAGCAAAACCATTGTAAGAGATTATATATGGGGGAGGGGGAGAATGATTTTGTATATGTAGAAGGCAACGCTGCCTTGAGTAATGACTATCTGACAATTAAGCCTACGGCATGCTTTATTAGATAGAATCCTATTACATTAAGCACTGGTTAACTCGGCATTTCATTAATCACGGCTGTATTGTGTTGTTCCGGTCATTAGCATGTGAAGCCGTAAACGCAACAAATCCACCACTTAATCAGGTAGTTGTTACTTTTCATTGAGGGCTGGGATGTTCAGGCAGGGCTACCATTGATTTCTTCCCCCCGCCATGTGAAATGACAAATGAAAAGTCTGTTCACTTACAGCACCTCGTCTGAAAGAAAAAAAAAGCCCTAGCACAACCCCAGGAGAAAAAAAAAACTTGAATGATGTTATGATACAGTTTGAGGGCACCGTTTTTGGTCAAACGAGCTGTAAGGATTCAGATCACAATTGCTCTAAAAGGAAGGAAATCCGAGCTAGGTCACTGGTAAAGGTGAAGCATGGGATGGGGAAGTGGAGCTAATAGATTTGAACTTAAAAGTCACACCGGAATTGAGCGGTACCTCTGGCTGTTGCTTATGTTTGTTTTCAATGGCATTAGAATCCATCACGCTACTTATTTTTAGTAAAATAATAATAAAATTAAACTGGATCCAATGCTGTCTGTGTCGCAAAAATATCTCACATATATAAGTACACCATAAATAGCACTGACAGGCTCCAATCACCAATAATCGACTGGATTCATTAAACGTCTCAATATTTTTCAATTTCTTTCTTAAGAAGTTTCTCCAAGTCTCTCTGTCTCTGTAGTGGAGCCACCAATAAAGGGTCAGCATTCTAACTAACAATTACAATGATTCTGTCTGATGTGGAGTTTAGCATCGTCTCCCCTTGCTCCCCACACAGATCACCTTTATAAGAAACCCTGGACCGCACCAGATGGCCTTGCTCCACAGCCTGTGCAATAATATTGTATTAAAAAAAAACGTTCACCTGCTGCCAGTTCTCCTCCAAAGAAGGCTGCGAAGAAAAATAACCTGTGTCGTGGACAAGTTGTAATTCCTGGAAAATACTGTAATTCGCCAAAACATCCATGGTGGTGATGATGGGGAGGGAAGAAGAGGGGAGGGAGGCAGGGGATAGAAAGGATAGGGGGTGGGGGAGAGGAAAGGGGGAGGGGTGGAAGGGAAAGAGAAGGGATGATTATTGATGGCAATAAAGAGCAGATCGGATTCCTGTGCAATTTGCACCCCAAAAGGCAGCCAGTCTTTGCCAATCCAGCCAAATGCAAAGCTAAACTCTCTCGTTCTCTTTTTTTAAAAATAATAAATTGCAAAGTCAGTGTCTCTGATTTGGAATCCTTCTGCAGACTCCGACGCCAGCAGCTCTTTGGACAAGAATGGACTCAGGGACATGTGATGTCCATGTATTTCCGCATTGGCGATGCTTCTCCTGTGCAATCCTTGCTTTATTTTTTTTCTCTCTCTCCCTGCCTCTTTAGCAGAACGCACCACTGGACTCCAATGCAAAGGGGGAGACAAGCAGGAGAAAAACACACATAGTGAACACAGAAGGAGGAGTGAAGGTGGAAAGAGGAGCGAGCAGCTCCTGTCAATCAAAGCGGCCGCCTGCTTCCGTGTAAGGGCGGTGATGTAACGCACGACCAACAGCAGAGCTGGAGACAGAGCTTTCCCCCGCCCGCTGTGCGGCGCCGGATGAGCCGTGCGTCCTGATTGGTTGCAGCCTGGTCACCCTGCTCCCTTATATGGTGTGGTAAAACCAGCTATTTTTAGAGCCCTATATAAAAGCTGCAACTGCGAATAAACCAGCCATAGAGGGAGAAAGAGACCAGATGGGCAGTCGTTTGCAGTAGTAGCAAGTTCGCCATCCTTTGCCCTATAAACACAGTTTCTATAATAAGACGCTACTGCTGCAGAGAAGCAGCAGTAAAATGAGTGCGGCTGTGAGTTAGCACTGTTGTATCTTTCCCCAATAACTCCTGCGGGGCCGCTGGAGTTGCATCACTCGATATTGCTTCATCAGTATTGCTTCATTTGTATTGCAATGCTGATGCTTTGGAATACTTTCGGAGCTGCCAATTGAGTAACTGGTCATTAAAAACAGCATCGTATTCCCCTCCCACACATGCAAATTCGCGAATGCTTGACCCGTCATTTCAAATCCACAACAGTACCTTTCCCCCCTCCAAAGTATTTCCATCAAATCAGGTTCCTGAAGGTCGCAGAACAGGTAGATAAGGTAGTGGAGAAGGGCATATGGGAGGTTTTTCCCTCATTAGGTGAGGTGTTGTTCAGTACAAAAGTAAGGATCATGCCGGAACGATATGAAATGCTGGCTAATCCACAGCCTGAATTTTATGTACTGTTCTAGTCACCAAATTACAAGAAGGACAAAATTGCTCCAGATGAAGTATAGGAACGTTACTGGGGCTTGAAAAATTGCAGGTATGAGGAAAAAAATTAGATAGGTTGGGATTGCTTTCCTTAGAACAGAGGAGGCAGACGATTGGCTTATTCGTGGTGTGCAAAATAATGAGAAGCTCAGATAAAGTGAGCGGGAAGACCTGTTTCCTGTAGCAGAGAGGACACTTACCTGAGAAACAGATTCAATGTGGTCGGAGGAAGGATCAGCGGAGACACTGGGAAAATCTATTTTTCTCTCAGTGGGTCATGGGTGTCTGGAATTCACTGCCCATTTTGGGGATTGAAGTGAAAGCACTTATTTAAAAGGAATTTGGATCTACATCTGAAGTGCTGTAACCTGCAAGGCTATGGACCGGTTCCAGAGAGTGGGATTAGAATGGTTTATTCAGCTGGTACAAATCAAACGGGCTGAATGGCCTCTTTCCAGACTGTAACTTTTCCATGATTCTAGACTCACAAGATCTCTCTCCATATTTGCACCAGTTCTGTTAAAGCCACATCCATAGTTGTTCTCTCAGATCCAGACCTCCACAACTTCACCTAAGCCGGATCCATTCCAGTTCCTGAACTGCAAATATCTTTTTCATTATTGTCCTGTATATCCCGTATTTGAGGAATGTAAAAATTGATTATTTGCATTGACTTAAAAAAAGACACCAGTTTGTGACTTTTATCGATACACAAGTGAAAAATCCCGAATACAGACACAAAAACACTGCCTTAGGCCCCAGAAATCAATTAAATCACATTTCATATTTTTCATCACCATAATTCTCCATTGCATGATATACGTGATCAATGAATCCTCTCATTTATGTACCAATCTCTAGTACAGGCCTGTGACATCTATCCATATGAATACAGATAAAAGATAAAGGATCAATCATATTAATAGGTCTAGTTTACTGAACACCTAATAGAGGAGGGGAGATGGAAGACAGAAATTTGCAGACAAATTAGAGATTTGAGATAAAACAGAGGGTGATAATAATAGCGATTTCAGCTACCCCAATATTAATCAGACAGAAAGGGTAGGCAGCCTTCTGATTCAGTGGATAGCACTGTGGCCCCATAGTGCCAGGGACCTAGGTTCAATTCCAGCCTTGGGTGACTGTGTAACATTTGCACATTCTCCCTGTGTCTGCGCAGGTTCCCTTTGATGCTGCAGTTTCCTTCCACAATTCAAAGTTGTGCAGGTTAGGTGGACTGACCATGCTATAGTGTACAGGGATGTGCAGATTAGGTGGCTTAACCATGGGAAATGCAGGGTTACAGGGATAGAGTCAGGGAGTGCGTCTGGGTGAGATAGTAGGAACTGCCAATGCTGGAGAATCTGAGATAACAAGGTGTAGAGCTGGATGAACACAGCAGGCCAAGCAGCATCAGAGGAGCAGGACTGCTGACGTTTCGGGTCTAGACCCTTCTTCAGAAATTGGGGAGGGGAAGGAGATTCTGAAATAAATAGGGAGACAGGGGGAGGCGGATAGAAGATGGATAAGAGAGAAGATAGGTGGAGAGGAGACAGACAGGTCAAAGAGGCAGGGATGGAGCCAGTAAAGGTGAGTGTAAGTGGGGAGTTAGGGAGGGGATAGGTCAGTCCAGGGAGGACGGACAGGTCAAGGAGGTGGGATGAGGCTAGTAGGTTGGAGATGGGGGTGGGGCTTGAGGTGGGAGGAGTGGGAGAAAGGACAGGTTAGGGAGGTGGGGACGAGCTGGGATGCGGTAAGGGGAGGGGAGATTTTGAAGCTTGTGAAGTCCACATTGATACCGTTGGATGCAGGGTTCCCAAGCGAAATATGAGATGCTGTTCCTGCAACCTTTGGGTGGCATCATTGCGGCACTGCAGGAGGCCCAGGATGGACATGTCGTCCAAGGAGTCGGAGGGGGAGTTGAAATGGTTCGCGACTGGGAGGTGCAGTCGTTTGTTGTCAACCTAGTGTAGGTGTTCCACAAAGCGGTCCCCAAGTCTCCGCTTGGTTTCCCCAATGTAGAGGAGGCCACATCGGGAACAGCGGATACAGTATACCACATTAGCAGATGTGCAGGTGAACATCTGTTTGATGTGGAAGGTCTTCTTGGGGCCTGGGATGTGGGTGATGGGGTAGGTGTAGGGGCAGGTGTAGCACTTCCTGCAGTTGCAGGGAAAAGTGCCAGGGCTGGTGGGGCTGGTGGGGAATGTGGAGCGGACAAGGGAGTGTCACGGAGAGAGTGGTCCCTCCGGAAAGCAGATAAGGGTGGGGAGGGAAAAATGTCTTTGGTAGTGGGGTCAGATTGCAGATGGCGGAAGTGCCGGAGGATGATGCGTTGGACCCGGAGGTTGGTGGGGTGGTACGTGAGGATGAGGGGGATTCTGTTTTTGTTGTTATTGCGGGGAGGGTGTGTGAGGGATGAATTGCGGGAAATGCGGGAGACATGGTCAAGGGTGTTTTCGACCACTATGGAGGGGAAGTTGCCGTCCTTGAAAAATGAGGACATCTGGGATGTCGAGGAGTGGAATGCCTCATCTCGGGAACAGATGCGGTGGAGGCGAAGGAATTGGGAATAGGGGATGTCATTTTTGCCAGTAGGTGGGTGAGAGGAGGTGTATTCTAGGTAACTGTGGGAGTCAGTAGGCTTGAAATGGATATCGGTTTCCAGGTGGTTGCCAGAGATGGAAACAGAGAGGTCCAGGAAGGAGAGAGAGGTATCGGAGATGGTCCATGTGAACTTAAGGCCGGGGTGGAAGGTGTTAGTGAAGTGGATGAACTGTTCGCGCTCCTCATGGGAGCATGAGGCGGCGCCGATACTGTCATCAATGTAATGGAGGAAGAGGTGGGGGATAGGGCCAGTCTAGCTCCGGAAGAGGAATGTTCCACGTTTCCTACAAAGAGGCAGGCATAGCTTGGGCCCATGTGGGTACCCACAGCCACCCACTTTGTCTGTGGGAAGTGGGAGGAATTGAAGGAGAAGTTGTTAAGGGTGAGGACGAGTTCAGCTAAGCGGATGAGGGTGTCAGTGGAGGGGGACTGGTCGGGCCTGCGGGACAGGAAGAAGAGGAAGGCCTTTAGGCCATCTGCATGGGGAACGAAAGTGTATAGGGACTGGACGTCCATGGTAAAGATGTGGTGTTGAGGACCAGGGAATCGGAGATTTTGGAGGAGGTGGAGGGAGTGGGTGGTGTCACAGACGTAGGTGGGGAGTTCCTGGACCAAGGGGGAGAAATTGGAGTTGAGATAAGTGGAGATAAGTTCGGTATGGCAGGAGCAGGCGGAGACAATGGGTCGACCAGGGTAGTCAGGTTTGTGGATTTTGGGAAGGAGATAGAAACGGACGGTGCAGGGCCGGGGAACGATGAGGTTGAAGGCTGTGTGTGGGAGGTCACCTGAAGTGGTGAGGTTGTGGATGATTTGGGAGATGATGTTTTGGTGGTTGGGGGTGGGGTCATGATCAAGGGGGTGGTAGGAGGAGGTCTCAGAGAGCTGGCGTCTGGCCTCGGCGATATAGAGGTCAGTGCGCCATACTACAACTGCACCTCCCTTGTCCGCGGGTTTTATGGTGAAGTTGGGATTGGAGCGGAGGGAGCGGAGGGCTGCACGTTCTGTGGGGGAGAGGTTGGAGTGGGTGAGGGGGTGGAGAGGTTGAGGCGATTGATGTCTCAACGACAATTGGAGATGAAGAGGTCGAGGGAGGGTCGGAGGCCTTGAGGTGGTGTCCAGGAGGAGGGGATGTGTTGGAGGTGGGAGAATGGGTCAGTAGAGGGAGGGTTAGGCTCACAATTAAAGAAGTAAGCACAGAGGTGGTGGAAAAACTGTTCAACGTCCAAACATGAGCGGTATTCGTTAATGTTTGGGTGGAAGGGGATAAAGGTGAGCCCTTTACTGAGGACTGACCATTCATCCTCAGTGAGAGGGAGGTCTGGGGGGATGGTGAAGACTCCAACCATCCCACTCCAACCTCTCCCCCACAGAATGTGCAGCCCTCCGCTCCCTCCGCTCCAATCCCAACCTCACCATAAAACCCACGGACAAGGGAGGCGCAGTTGTAGTATGGCGTGCTGACCTCTTCATTGCCGAGACCAGACGCCAGCTCTCTGACAGCTCCTCCTACCGCCCCCTTGATCTTGACCCCACACCTAACCACCAAAATATCATCTCCCAAATCATCCACAACCTCATCACATCAGGTGACCTCCCACCTACAGCCTCCAACCTCATCATTCCCCAGCCCTGCACCACCCATTTCTATCTCCTTCCCAAAATCCACAAACCTGACTGCCCTGGTCAACCCATTGTGTCCGCCTGCTCCTGCCCCACCGAACTTATCTCCACTTATCTCAACTCCATTTTCTCCCCCTTGGTCCAGGAACTCCCCACCTACGTCCGTGATACCACCCACACCCTCCACCTCCTCCAAAACCTCCAATTCCCTGGTCCCCAACACCTCATCTTTACCATGGATGTCCAGTCCCTATACACTTTCGTTCCCCATGCAGATGGCCTAAAGGCCCTCCGCTTCTTTCTGTCCCACAGGCCCGACCAGTCCCCCTCCACTGACACCCTCATCCGCTTAGCTGAACTCGTCCTCACCCTTAACAACTTCTCCTTCAATTCCTCCCACTTCCTCCAGACAAAGTGGGTGGCTGTGGGTACCTGCATGGGCTCAAGCTATGCCTGCCTCTTTGTAGGAAACGTGGAACAATCCCTCTTCCGTAGCTACACTGGTCCTGAATCCCACCTCTTCCTCCATTACATTGATGACAGTATCGGCGCCGCCTCATGCTCCCATGAGGAGCGCGAACAGTTCATCCACTTCACTAACACCTTCCACCCCAGCGTTAAGTTCACCTGGACCATCTCCGATACCTCTCTCTCCTTCCTGGACCTCTCTGTTTCCATCTCTGGCAACCACCTGGAAACCGATATCCATTTCAAACCTATCGACTCCCACAGTTACCTAGAATACACCTCCTCCCACCCACCTTCCGGCAAAAATGCCATCCCCTATTCCCAATTCCTTCGCCTCCACCGCATCTGCTCCCGAGATGAGGCATTCCACTCCCCAACATTCAAGGACCGCAACATCCCCTCCACAGTGGTCGAAAACACCCTCGACCGTGTCTCCCGCATTTCCCGCAACTCATCCCTCACACCCCCTCCCCACAATAACAACCAAAACAGAATCCCCCTCATCCTCACGTACCACCCCACCAACCTCCGCATCCAACACATCATCCTCCGGCACTTCCGCCATCTGCAATCTGACCCCACTACCAAAGAGATTTTCCCTCCCCACCCTTATCTGTTTTCCGGAGGGACCATTCTCTCCATGACTCCCTTGTCCGCTCCACACTCCCCACCAGCCCCACCACCCCCAGCACTTTTCCCTACAACCGCAGGAAGTGCTACACCTGTCCCTACACCTACCCCCTCACTCCCATCCCAGGCCCCAAGAAGACCTTCCACATCAAACAGATGTTCACCTGCACATCTGCTAATGTGGTATACTGTATCCGCTGTTCCCGATGTGGCCTCCTCTACATCGGGGAAACCAAGCGGAGGCTTGGGGATCGCTTTGTGGAACACCTACGCTCGGTTCGCACCAAACAACTGCACCTCCCAGTCGCGAACCATTTCAACTCCCCCTCCGACTCCTTGGACGACATGTCCATCCTGGGCCTCCTGCAGTGCCACAATGATGCCACCCGAAGGTTGCAGGAACAGCATCTCATATTCTGCTTGGGAACCCTGCAGCCCAATGGTATCAATGTGGACTTCACAAGCTTCAAAATCTCCCCTCCCCCGACCGCATCCCAAAACCAGCCCAGTTCGTCCCCGTCTCCCTAACCTGTCCTTTCTCCCACCTATCCCCTCCTCCCACCTCAAGCCCCACCCCCATCTCCAACCTACTAGCCTCATCCCACCTCCTTGACCTGTCCGTCCTCCCTGGACTGACCTATCCCCTCCCTAACTCCCCACCTACACTCACCTTTACTGGCTCCACACCCGCCTCTTTATCCTGCCTGTTTCCTCTCCACCTATCTTCCCCTCTATCCATCTTCTATCCACCTCCCCCTCTCTCCCTATTTATTTCAGAATCCCCTTCCCCTCCCCAATTTCTGAAGAAGGGTCTAGACCCGAAACGTCAGCGATCCTGCTCCTCTGATGCTGCTTGGCCTGCTGTGTTCATCTAGCTCTACACCTTGTCATCTGGGTGAGATGCTGTTCAGAGGGTTGGTGTGGACCTGTTTGGCTGAAATACCTGCTTCCACACTGTAGGGATTCCATGATTATGGCTTATTTGCTATTGGTGAAGCATTTAGGCGATAGTGACCACAGTATAATATGCTTTAAAATGATAATAGAAAATCAACGTATCATGAAAATCAGGCAAACACATCTTAGAAGAACTGATATTGAGAAACTGACAATAAAGTTTGAGAAAGTAAAATGGGCAACAATTTTGGCAAACAATGGTGTAGAATAATGATAGGAAATATTTGAAACCACATTTAACAGTGTGGGAAATGTACATTTTAGTAATAAGTGCGAACAATAGAAAGGACTTTATGGATAAGGGAACAGTTACGGGTTACAAAGTAGACATACAATAAGTACGTAGACAGCAGAGGAGATAAGTAAAAAAAAAGAAAATTAGGAAGAAAAAAGAGAAGATGAAACTAAATTATCAAGTAACATAAAACAATATAATAAAATATTTTACCAGCACATTAATTTTAAAAAATGGATGTGATGGAAATAAATTCGGTTAGGGATGGACAGGAATAGAGAGATGATAGGAATCTTAAATGATTACTTTCCTTTGGTGATTACAAGGGACATTGAACAGGAAGACATGGCATTGAATAAATAGATGAAGAATGAGAAAAGTACATTTAAAAGTAAAATATTGGATAAGTTGAATGAGCTAACAAAACGCTAAGATGATAAAATCTCTGGCCCAGATAGACTGCATCCATGCATTTTCAAAGAATCTAGGGATAAGAAAGCATTGCCAGTTATACATAATAGTTCAATAGGAAAAGATGTAGAGTTAGATGACTGCTGGGTAGATAATGTAATACAATTTTTAAGAAAAGAACAGAAAATGCCCAGGGATTTATAGACCCATCAGATTAACACTGAGTAAGAAAATAGAATTCTTACTAAACATCTCAAAATAAGAAATGTAATAATTAGCATGTATTTCAGAAAGGAAAATCTTGCTTGACCAATCTTATTGAAGCTGTTGAAGAGGCAACAGAGAGACAATGATAGTGTCAATGTAATTTATCTGGATTTTTAAAAAGTCTTCAACAAGGTGGCTCCATAATAGACTAATGAATAAGTTGATAGAATGCTGAGTCAGGGGACAAATGAAAGAACGGACTGCTGGTATGATATCATGTCAGAAAGCTGAGAATGAAGTAAAAGATAGCTACTTGGAGTGGCAATGGTGTACTGCAAGGATGAGTGTTGGGATCATGCTGTTGTTAATTTTACATTAATGACTTGTGTTTTGGAATCAAAAATATAATGTCTAAGTTTGCAGTTGACATGAAATTGGTGGCAGAGATTGGAGAGGCAGTGGGGGGGAGTAATGGGTATGGAGGAAGATTGCAACAAATTGCAGGAAAGCATCAACATGCTAGAAGAATGGGTAAGTAACTGGCAAATGACATTTGACAGATAACTGTGAGGTAGTATGTTTTGATAGGAAGAGTAGGGAGGTCACTTATTATTTCAAAGTAGCAAGCCTCGGCAAAGGAGTAATGGGACCTCCAAGTACGAATACACAAATCATGAAAAATTGTGCCAATTTACAAAGGTCGTTTAAAAAAAGGACAAAACCAAGCACAATGCCAGGGCTTCCCAAGCTGTGTATTGCGACCCCTCAAGGGATCACGAGACAGGATTCCAGAATTGTCAGTTCTGAGACAACAGTGGCTGCTATGGAGTTCCTACTGAGTGTTAACAACTGTTTCAATCCTCCTGCTATTTTTTAATTGTGGGCATGGGTTAACTGATTGATCTTTGGGACATGATTCCTGCTCCAAAGAAGCTAGGGAAAAGGGAGGCTCTTAAAAATCCCTCAGGATTAATAAACACTTTGCCTCCCTCACAACTTTTTCCATCCTACCCAGCATCACAAGCCACCTCCTGGTAAAGGGGGAAATAGTTTGGGAAGCACTGCACTAGGCATTAGTTCTAATCAGATAGAATTGGAAAGAAGGGAAGTTATATTAAATCTGTAGCAAATCTTGCTTAGAATACTCTGAGAAGTTCTGTTTCCATGTGATTTGAAGCATATAGCTACACTCTGAGAGGATGCAGAGAAAATCCACAAGGACAATATCAGTGTTGTGTACATATATCAGGAAAGGGTTGTTTTTAAATCATCCAGGGAATGTGGACTTTGCCAACCAGGCCTATCCCTGGTTGCCCTTGAGAAGCTGGTATTGAGCTGCCTTCTTGAACTGCTGCAGACTATTTGGCATAGGTTGAACCATACTGCTGTTAGAGAGCGAGTTCCAGAATTTTGACCCAGCAACACTAAAGGAATGGTAATATATTTCGAAGCAAAGATGGTGAGTGGCTGGATTTTGCTGCCCTTGTCTACAACAAGTAGTTTTGGAAGGTGCTGCCTAAGAAGCCATAGTGAATTTCTACAGTGCATCTTGTAGATGGTATACTCTGCTGTGACTGAGCATCAGTAGTGGAGGGAGTGGATGCTTGTACATCTGGTTCCAGTCAAGTGGGCTGCTTTGTCCTGGATGGTGTCAAGCTTCTTGAGTGTTGTTGGAACTACACTCATCTAGGCATGTAGAGAGTATTCTATCACACTTCTAACGTATGCCTATAGATGGTGGATAGGCTTTGTGGAGTCAGGAGGTGAGTTACACACTGCAGTACTCCTAGCCTCCGATCTGCTTTTGTAGCCATTGTATTTATACAAAGAGCCCAGTTCAAATTCTGGTGAATGGTAACTCGACAATGTTGACCGTGGAGGATTCAGTGCTAGTATTACCGTTGAATGTCCATTAGACCATAAGAAATAGGAACAGGAGTAAGCCATTTGTCCCCTCAAGTCTGCTCTGCCTTTCAATAGGTTTGTGGTTGATCTGACATTCCTCGTATTCGCTTTCCTGTGTTTTCCACATAACCTTGATTCCTCTAGATCAAGAATCTATCTTCTCAGCCTGAAATTTACACAAGGACTCAACCCCCGACAACTCTCTGTGGCAACGAGTTCCAAAGACACCCAACCTTCTGAGAGAAGAAATTCCTCCTCATCTCAATCTTAAATTAGTACCCGTTTATTCTGAGACTAAGCCTTCTGGTCCTAGACTCTCCCATGAGGGGAACATCCTCTCAGCATTTACCCTGTCAAGTTTCTGAAGAATCCTACATGTTTCGATGGGAAACATATTCTTTTCATTCTTCTAAACTCCAGTGAGTGGAGTCACAACCTGTTTAGTTTTGGCTCATAAGAGAATCTCACCATACCAGGGATCATCTGAGTGCAGCTTTTCCAAACTGCTTTCAATGAAATGATATCTTTTCTCAAATAAGGGAACTGAAACTGCTCACAGTTTGCCAGATGTGGTCTCACTAGCACCGTGAAGATTTTCAAAAAGACTTCCTCCTTCTTATACTCCAACCCCCTTGAAATCAGGGCCAACATTCCATTAACGTCCCTGATTACCTGCTGTGCCTGTGTGTTAGCTTTCTGTGTTTCATGTACATGTACCCCCAAGTCCCTTCATGTTGCAGCTTCCTGCAGTTTCTCTCCATTTGAATAATATTCAATTCACATGTTCTCTTTTCTAAAATGAACAACTTCACACATTCCCACACTGAGAAAGGTGGAATTTGAATCCAATAAAAAATATCTGGAATTAAGAATCTAATGATGACCATGAAAGCATTGTCAATTATTGGAAAAACCCAATCTGGTTCACTAATGTCCTTTAGGGAAGGACATCTGCCATCCTCACCTGGTCTGGCCTACATGTGACTCCAGACCCACAGCAATGTGGTTGACTCTCAACTGCCCTCTGGGCAATTAGGGATTGGCAATAAATACTGCCTTGTCAGTAATGCCCTCATCCTGTGAATGAATTAAAAAAAATACACCATTTGGCAACATTTTGTCCACTTACTTAACCTATCAATGTCTCTCTTTAAACTGTTCGTGTTTCTCTTGCAAC
Organism: Rhincodon typus; assembly: GCF_021869965.1. NCBI lineage: Eukaryota > Metazoa > Chordata > Chondrichthyes > Orectolobiformes > Rhincodontidae > Rhincodon > Rhincodon typus. The sequence goes on from NC_063338.1 coordinate 10,252,399, forward strand.
CTGCCTTTCCACCCATTTTTGTGTTGTTGGCAAATTTGGCCACACTACATTCACTTCCTACCTTCAAGTCATTGATATATATTGTAAGCAGTTGCGATCCCAGCACCAATCCCTGTGGAACCCTGCTGGTTGTGGGTTGCCAACCCGAAAAAGAACCCTCATCCCATGCATCAAGGAATGATGGTTAGATTCTACCTTTTTGGAGATGATCATTATCTCACACTTTGATGGATATTGTCCAGGTCTTGATGCATTTCGACATGGACTGCTTCAGTATCTGAGGGGTTATGATTGCTGTTGAATGTTTGGGGAGGTGATGGCTTAGTGGTGTTATCACAGGATTATTAATCTAGAGACCCAGGAATGTTCTGAGGACCTGGGTTCAAATCCTCCCATAGCAGATGGTGGAATTTGAATTCAATAAAAAGAAATCTGGAATTAAGAGTCTAATGATGACTATGAATTTATTGTTGATTGTTAGGAAAAACCATCAGGTTCACTAATGTCCCTTAGGGAAGGAAACTTCCATCCTTAACTGGTCTGGCCTACAAGTGACTCCAGACCCACCTCAATGTGCTTGATTGTTAACTGCTGTCTGGGCAATTAGAGATGGGCAATAAATGCTGGCCTAGCTAATGACACTTTCATACTGTGAAAGAATAAAAGAAAAGAAGCATTGTGCAATCATTGGCAAACATCCCCACTTCTGACTTTATGATTGAGACACGGTCATTGATGAAGCAGCTAAAGATGTTTGGGCCTAGGACACTACTCTGAGGACTCCTGCAAAGATGTCCTGGGGCTGAGATAACTGACCTCCAACAACCACAGCCATCTTCCTATGTGTCAGGTATGACTCCAACCAGCAGACAGTTTTCCATTGATTCCAGTTTTGCTAGAACTCCTTGATGCCACATTCAATCAAATGTGGTCTTTGCAGTATCTAGTGCTTCCAACTATTCTTTGATATCACATGCAGTGAATTAAATTGGCTAAAGACTGGCATCTGTGATGCTGGAGACCTCTGGAGGAGGCCAAGATGAAACATCCACTAGGCACTTCTAGTAAAAGAAGAATATGTTTGCACTAATGTACTGGGCTCTTCCATCATTGAGGATGGGGGCATTTGTGAAGCCTCCTTCTCCAGGGAGTTGTTTAATTTTCCACCACCATTCACAACTGGATATGCAGGACTGCAGAGCTTAGATCTGATCCATCAATTGTGAAAACTCTTAGGCCTATACATCACTTGCTGTCAATGCTGTTTGGCAGACCAGTAGTCCTGCCTGGTAACTTCACCAGGTTGACATCTCATTTTTATGTATGTCTGCTGCTGCTCCTGACATGCCCTCCTTCACTCCCCATTGAACCAGAGTTGATCCTCTGGCTTGATATTAATGGATGAGTGGGAGATATGCTGGGTCGTGAGGTTGCAGATTGCGTTGGAGTATGATTCTGCTGCTGTTAATGGCCCACAACACCTCATAGGCTGCCCAATCTTGAGTTGCTGGATCTGTTCCAAATCTGTCCATTTTGCACACCGCTAGTGCCACACAACATGATCTAGAGTGTCTTCAATATGAAGATGGTGCTCCATCTCCTTAAGCTCTGTGCGGTGGTCACTCTTACCAATAGAATCAGAATATCCTTCATTGTCACATGTACTCGAGTACAGTGAAAAGTTTCCACAATGGCTGCCTTTAACAGTGCCATCTTAGATACAAGTACCTCGGCACAAAACTTACACAGTAAGAAAAGAAGTATTGTTACAGAGTAAAAAAAATACATAAATTAGCATGAAAACAGTGAAAAGTCCAGAATGATAAGCGCCCATCAATACTTAAGTTCCAGTCTGTGTCTGCAGTGCCAGAACACAAGGCCACACTGCCACCATGTGCCAGTCTCCATCAAGGGTTCACTCCACCGCTGCTCCGGGAATCGCCCGCAACCCGCTCGCTCCCCTCCGCCGCAAGACTCGGCCCTTTTGCTCTGCTCTCAATCGTCCGGCGCACCACACCATCTGCCGCCGTCGCTCCGTCCCATGCTGGATCCACCGCCGCTGCGGTACACGTTCAGGCGTTCAGATCCGGTTGCGACCCGCCTCCTTTCCACGGGTCGGGGTTAAAAGTTAAAAGTTGGACAGGCAGGAAAAAGAAAACACATACTCCAGTGGGGAGAGAGGTAAAAAAGAAAGGAGAAGGAAAAAGAACTGGCAAGCAGAGGAGCTCCCACTGGAACATCTTACCCTGCCGCCATTTTGCAACAAGTCAATACTGCAGTGCTGTCACGGACAGGTGTATCTGCAGTCAGCAGGTCAGTGTGGATGAGCTCAAGTTTCTTTTTCCCTCTTGTTGTTTCCCTCACCACCTGCTGCAGACCCAGTCTAGCAGCTATGTCCTTTAAGACTTGACTAGCTCAGTTAGTCCTGGTCCTGCCCCAATTCGGTGGACATTGAGCTCCCCTACCCAGAATCCATTCTGTGCTGTTGTCACTCTCAGTCTTTCTTCTAAGTGCTGTTCAATATGGAAGAGAATTGATTCATCAGTCAGTTATGGCAGGGAAGGGGTCTTATACCTACCAGGAAAGATTCAAGAGGCTGGAGGTCTTTTCTTCATTAAAGAGATGACTGAGGGCTGGTCTGATAGAGTCCTTTAAGATTATGAAAGTGATTGCTAGGGTAAGTGTACAGACACGCTGTTTCCATTTTTTTTAAGGGAGACAAAATGAGGGGTCATACTCCTTCTAGGTGTCGTGGATTTGGAAGGTGCTGTCTGATCATCTTTTGGTGAATTCCTGCACTCATCTTGTAGACAGTACACACTATTGCTACTGAGCATTAGTGGTAGAGGGAGTGAGTGTTGGTGGATATGGTGCCAAACAGAGGGTTGCTTTGTCCTGGATGGTGTCGAGCCTCTTGAGTGTTTATGAGTCTGCACCCATCCAGGCAAGTGGACAATATTCTATCACACCCCTGACTTGTGCCTTGTAGATAGTTGACAGGTTGTGGGGAGTCAGGAGGTGAGTTACTCGCCTCAGTTTTCCCAGCCTCTGACCTGCTCCTGTAGCCATTGTGTTTATGTAGCGGGTCCAGTTGAGTTTCCAATCAATGATAATCCCAAGGATGTCGAGAGTGGGGGAATTCAGTGGTGGTAATGCCACTGAATGTGAAGGGGCAATGGTTAGGTTGTTTCGTATTGGTGATGGTCAAAGGCTAGCATTTGTATGGCGCAAATGTTACTTGCTACTTATCAGCCCAAGCCGTGATATTGTTCAGGTCTTGCTGCATTTGAACATGGACTGCTTCAATATCTGAGGAGTCGTGAATGGTGCCTGAGCATTGTGCGATCATCAGCGAATATCCCCACTTCTGACCTTATGACGGAAGCAAGGTCATTGATGAAGTATCATATACCGCACTTGCTTTAATGTATAGTGAATTCTACAATTCATACCATATGACAGAACTTATTTCGTAATAAAAAGTCCCACATCTGCATGTACTTTTGACTTACAGAACCTTAGTTCCCATTGTCATGTTTTGGACACTTATTCCTTTAATAATTCCTGTATCTTCATTTGTAATGATGTAATCGGACCACTCAGTCTTTTTTCTCCCTCAACAAGAGTGCTACTAAATGAGCCAAGCTGACATAACATGGTTTAAGAAGTCAGCCATCCCTCACTAATCTTCTATAATTCATTGACTGGGAAATTGCCTTACTGAGAAAATGCAATCCGATGGATATAGTGTACTTTGACTTGACAAAGTTCCAATTGTAAGGTTTTAGAGGAGATTAAGGACCGTGGAATTGATGGCAAATCAGCCAGTAGCATTGGAAATCAGCATAGCAGCAGAGGGTGATGATCAATGTGGAAGGCTTGAGTTTGATCTGGCAGCAATGGAGGTCTCTTGTAGTTCCCTGCCATAGAAAGACAAAAAGAACGACTGGCATTTCTTGAATTAAATTGAATTGAAATACTTTTATTGTCACATAAGTAACAGTGAATATTTACAAGTTGCCGCTAACAGTGTCATTTTAGATACCTAGGTACCGACTCTTACGTGCAAATTCTTAAGGAAATAAATTAGAAAAATAAAGAAATAAAATGTTCACCATTAGAGACCTTCAAAAGTACAAATCATAGTACTAAATTAGAAAAATAAAGAAATATTCTCTTACTACTTTGTACATAAGCATTTTTTGTACCCAGACACATTTTCTGACGTTTCTAGGCCCAAAACGTCAGCCTTCCTGCTCCTCTGATGCTGCTTGGCCTGCTGTGTTCATCCAGCTCCACACCTTGTTATCCCAGATTCTCCAGCATCTGCAGTTCCTGCTATCTCTGAAACAATTTTAACCCTTGGTACCTAAGATGGCGCCATATGTGGCGACATTGTACACTTTTCACTGTACTCCTATATTTGAGTATACATGACAATAAAATCCAAAATCGAAAAATCTAAAGTAAAAGTTCAGAATAATATGATAAAATAAAGCCAAAAAAGGAAATTAAGGAAAAGAGAATTGAGACAAAACCCACTTCATCCATTTCACAGCTCTGGGCTCAAGGACCCAACAACCCTCCCCCTGCCTTGGAACCTCAGGCATTCTGTAAGCCTTCACTGGGACTTGAACCCAGAATGGTGTGTTTCAGAGGCATCAACTGAGGTAAGACCGGCCTGTGTACATTGTTTTTAAATGTCAACTGTGGCTGACACCAAAGTGCAGTACCAAGAGAGTGCTGCATTGGCAGAGGGGTGGTGCCTTCTACTTAAAATGTTGAGCAAAGACTCTGTCTGCCTGTGCCTACTTGATTGGATGAAAAATTATTGAGCTTAGAAACAACGATCGCAGACCATTTATTTCCAACATAGTGGTTCCTGGAAAGGTCTGATAGTTCCAGAGATCTTTCTGGCAACAAAATGCAAACTGGGTGGAAAGGTTGGATTAAAGAATGGCAAATAGACTTTAATGGAGACAATTCCGAGGTAGAAGATTATGCGGGCAGCTTGCTTAGACTAAGTTATATTCCCTTGAGTATAGAGGATCAACGGGTAATCTAATAGAGGTGATTGAAAGAGCAGATAGGAATTATTTCCTTTAATTTGAGCAAGGTCAGAGTAAAGAGTTTTCACCTCAAAATTGTTCAGGGGTAATGTCAGGTTGCATTTCTTCACACAAAGGGCAGAACGAAGCTGGAACTCTCTCCTTTAATAAGCCGTCGAGTCTAACTCAACAGAAAATTTCAAAACCAGCACCGTCAGATTTCGTTGGGTAAGGACTTTAGAACAAAGATGTGTACAATGGTGTGGAGCTGCAGATGGAATGGATTGGCTTAGGAAGCTGAATCACTTTCTGTTGTTCCTCCCGGTATTGTCACATGCTGCACAAGTGTTGTTGACAAAGGGTATGGGCAGAATCAGAGGTGGCTTAAGATTAATTGGCAAACGTCTTGAGTCAAGGAATACTGAGAGTCTTTTCCAAGTTGGGACCCTCAATTGCCTTTGATCATTTGTTCTTGAGTTGTGTTTAACACCGATGTGGAGACATTTATTCTTCATCTGTAGTTTATGAGCAAATGAGGTTTGACCTTCTCTTTACCGATTTCTTAGAATGAAATGTCATGCTTGACCACTTTGGACAGCATTGACAGTCAACCAGATCGCATGAGACTGGAACCATGTAATCCTGACCTGATAGGAGAGAGTTGTTCCTATTCCCTGAAGGACTGTAGCAACCCATTTGTGTTTCTCCGACAATCCAACAGAGTACCAGAACAGCAATTTTTGCAGACTTATGTGTTTCATTTTCTCAACTCATCATGGTGGAAGTTGAACTTCTAGCTCTGTGAGTCACTGTTCCAGAAGTAGAATCATTACACTACCATGCTCAGTTTTCCAGCATTGAGCTCTTGACTCGAGCAGGATTTTCGGTGAGAGTTGTTAGCCTGGTTTCATGTTAGAGTCCATCAGTGGCCTCACACCTCTCTGTCTCTGTAACCTCCTCCAGCCCTAATTCAGCTTAGAACCCCGTGGTCCATTTCCCTGACTATAACCGTGTATGTAACTGTCGGTCCCTTCACCTCAGCAATAGCTGGAGCGTGGTGAAGGATGTGATTCCTGTCTTTTCCTTGACCTTGGGAAACCCGTGAGCCATGGATTGAACAAAAATGGTCCTCTGATGCTGCCCGACCTGCTGTGTTCCTCCAGCTCCACACAGTGTTATCTTTGTCTTAATGTCTTTTATATATGATTTTTCTTATTAATATAGCACCAGAGTACGGCAATTTAAACACCTTTCACTGTAATTTTTGCAAAAATACAAGTGAGAATAAGTTACTATTCTGTCTCATTCTATTCAGCCACCTGGAGCCAATTATCTAAACTCTTTTCACCATCTCCCCTTTACACTTCTCCTTTAAAACAATGTCTTCAATCAGGCTATCTTGCCTTACATTCTTTGGGCGGGCCTCCAGTTTTTTGTTTGATTAAACCTCAGTGAAGCATTCTGAGACACTTTCCTCTGCTAAGTGTAAGTTGTTAAATCGATTCACATTGCCTGTTGTGAGGGTTTCAGAGCATTCAGTCGTTCCAGGATTTAGCTACAGCACACATAATCCCTGTTCAGAGTGACATCTGTCTGACAGGCATCGGGAACTCTGGAACAGGGCAGGCAGTGGTCATTAGTTGATCAAACCTGTTCAGTCATTTCATTAGGTCATGGTCAATCTGTGCTCCAAGTCTACTTTCATCTATGCGCCAAGCCCCGCTGTTATTAGGCTTTTGAACAGACCTCTCAAATGTTAGTTCTGATCCCTCTCTCTGCACCTTCTCTGTGGCTGTAACACTGTATTCTGCACTCTGCTCTGCTACCCTGATGCACTTTATATGGCATGATCTGCTCGTATAGCACACAAAACACACTTCTGACTGTGTCTCTGTATGTTTGACAACAATCAATCAATCAGTCAAGCCTACAAAGATATTCAAAGTTTCTTTTATATCTTAATAATCAGCTTGTTAATTAAGTGCAATTCCTTTCCAACACCATTAGCTGATCAAAATGATAGTGGATGGGGAGAGGCTGAGGTGACGAAGTTCCCATAAACTCTGATGCTCCTTACCTTTTGGTGACAGAGATTAAAGGGCCATGAGATGTCATTGAAGTGGGTTTCGCATACAGTTTCGTGATATGGTGTGATTCACAGCTTGTTATTGCAAGTGCCACCTTCATTGTACATTACAGAGCAGAGTTGCGACAGGCCGGTTGGTTAATAGGTTCCCTAACATGCGGTGCATGTTATCTCTCAACCCACAGATGATGGGCGAAAAGGAAATGGTTTGAGCTTTTGAAATACAAACCATATGAAGACTGTGCCTGAACTTGTTGGTCAATGTGGGCCGTGCTTTTCACAATCATTGCACGAAAGACGTGCAATTGTGTTTACTCTCTGTGCACCCGAGCACTTCAACCCGACAGCACGAACATACCATTTCACAGAGGGTAAAGAAAAGGCAGCAACTGGGATGAGGCTGTTGGGTCAGTGTAACTTTAAACAGCAACAAGTGGTAAAAACATTACACAGCAATAATAACTGAATCTTGAAACCTTGCAATGTAGAAAGCAGCTGTTTGGTCCAACAAGCCTGCACTAGCTCTTTGAAAGAGAAATCCAGTGACTCCCACTTCCCTGCTGTCTCCCCATAGCCCTTTACTGTATTTCAGGGTTTTTTAAATTCCAAATGATGTTGTTGTTGATCCCAAAGACAGAAGGATAGGAGAAGGATGTAGATCTCTAACCTACCGATTATGATGTACCCAAAGAAGAATTCCACAGTAGGCTGAGTGTGAATGCTCCTATGTGGGGTGGCAAAGTGACTCAGTGGTTAGCACTGTTGCCTCTCAGCACCAGGGAGCCTGGTTCAATTCCAGCCTCGGGTGACTGTCTATGTGGAGTTTGCACGTTCTCCCCGTGCCTGTGTGGATTTCCTCCGGATGCTCCGGTTTCCTCCAAAAGTCCAAAGACGTGCAGGTTAGGTGGATTGGCCATGCTAAATTGCCCATAGTGTCCAGGGATGTGCAGGCAAGGTGGATTAGCCATGGGAAAGAGGCAGGCTACTGACTTGGGTGGGTCTGGGTGGGATGCTCTTTGGAGGGTTGATGTGGACTTGATGGGCCGAATGAGCTGCTTCCACACTGTGGGATGGGTGTCTATCAGTTTGAGATTCGTGGTCAATATTACTCAAACAGATAGAGCAATGGCATCTAGTTGACAACGTGGATAACGTTCTATGCACAAAACATAGGTCCAATCTAATCCAGCCAATTATTATCCCATTGTTCTACTCCTGACGGAAGGTGACATCGACAGTGCTATGAAGCTGGTCTCACTGGTGCTCAGTTTGTATTCTGTCAGGGCCATTCAGCTCAGACCTTATTACAGCTTTGGTCCAAACATGGAAAAAGAAGAGGTGAAGTGAGAGTGACTGCTATTATCTAAAGGCAGTACGTAATCAAGTATGATATCATGAAGAACAAAATTGTGGTTGATGCGAATCAGAAAAAAACCCTCAGCTGTTCGAAGTCATACCTAGCATGCTGGAAGATGGTTGTGGTTGTTGGAGGTCAGTCATCTCAGTTCCCGAACACTCGTTTGGAATTCCTCAGGGCACTTTTTTTCAATCTTCTAATCAACGTGTTCAGGGAGGTTATGGACACATCTGGAGCAGGTGGGACTTGAACCTAGGCCTCCTGGCTCAGACATAGGGACACTACCATTGTATCAAAAGAGCCCAATTCCTTGGGGTAGTGTCCATTGCCCAACCATCTTCAGCTGCTTCATCAATGACCTTTGCTCATCGTAAGGTCAGAAATGGGAATGTTCGCTGAAAATTGCATGATGTTCAGCACCATTTGTGACTCCTCAGATACTGAAGCAGTCCATGTCCAAATGCAGAAAGATCTGGACAACATCCAGGTTTGGGCTGACAAGTGGCAAGCGATATTAATGTCACAAAAGTATCAAGACATGACCATCTCCAACGGGAGAGAATCTAACTATCTATCTTTAATATTCGACGCCGTTGCTGAATCTTGCACAATATCAACATCTTGGGGATTACCATTGACCAGAAATGAACTGGATCAGCTGCCAAAACAGGTCAGTGGCTGAAAATTCTTCAGCTATTAACGTTTGTTATTCTATCGTGGATTGTGGGCGTTGCTGGCTAGGCCAGCATTAGCTGCTCTTCCCCAATTGCATTTGTAATCCACCTTTTTGAACCATTGCAGTCCATCTGGTGCAGGCTCACCTACAATGCTGGTATTCACCATGGATTTCAAGGGGGTCGGGAAAAAGGAATCTTTTTGCTGTCCAAAGATGTACAGTTTAGGTGGATTGGTCATGCCAAATTGCCCGTAGTGTCCAGGGATGTGGAGGCTAGGTGGGTTAGCCATGGGAAATTCAGGGTTACGGGGATGGGGTGGGCCTGGGTGGGATGCTCTTCAGAGGGTCAGTGTGGACTCAATGGGCCAAATGGCCTGCTTCCACACGTAGGGAATCTATGATTCAGTGTGCTGTCGGTATTATTCGCAACCTTTCATTAGCCATCCACCAACCCGAGCTATCCAGGCCCGTAAAGTACTTTTGCTCTCCCATCCTCTTTGGGCTGTGGACTTCCACCGGATTTAACCACATTGTACGAGCTAAGTACTGCAGAGGTTTGCCATTCCCACCTGCAGGACTGTTGACCGAGAAACTCTCCCACTTCTACTGCCTGTCACCATGCAGACTGGAAAGATTTGCAAGCTGACAATCAAACTGCTGGCCTTAGCCTTCAAGGCTTGGCATGGGACTCAAAACCAGAACTTCTGGCCCAGAGGCAGAGATGCTACCCTCTGCACCACAAGACCATCTCTCTTTGTATATGCTCAAGGTACCTGATCAATCAATGTCCTTCACCTATGTATCCTTAACCTGAAAAATACATTTAATATGCCACTAAGAATCTGAGGTAAAGTAACGTGCCCAGTTTTGGTCTCAATGCCTAATGAATGATATATTTGGCCAAGATGCGGCTCTTGTCCTAACTGCTCCAGAGATATGTCTTTGAACAGGTTGATTAAAAATATCTATGTTTAGCCAAGAGGATGTGCAGTAAAGGATCATGGATTAATTCTTGGCATGAGAATATTGTAGTATGATGTGCAGAATGGACCTTTCCTCTCTGGAAGTTAGAAGAATGGGAGAGGTGTTTTCATGAAAATGTATAAAACTCCTAGAGGTTAGATCTTGATCTCCATGACCAGACAGTCTACAAAGAGCCATCTGGCACTGAGCTGAAGAGAAATGTCTTCACTGTGAGTCTTGTGAATTCTTTGGACTTCAGCATGTTGCTTCATTGGAAATATTCAAGACAGAGTTTGATAGATTTCTGGATTCAAGGTTTTTGGGGATAGCGTGGAAAAGTAAAGTTGAATTAGAGGATCGGCCATCAATTAAAGAAGAAACAACTCTTAAAGGTGTTCTGTAACAAAAATCAAATGTTCACAGCAAGTTTAAAATACAACAAAAATGTTCTTTTTGGGTGGAGATAATACACTTCAGCCCCTGTGGTCTCCACTGGATGTGCCAGTGGACTCTGCATACTCTTTCCCTAAGGACACATTGGTGCAGATGTAATAATAGAAGTGAGGCAGTCAGTAAGGTACAATGGACCCCATCCAGGGCCTGGTTCCATTTATGGTCGTCTTGGTTAGGCCTTGAAGGAGATCCTCTGATCTCTCCACTCCAGTTAGTTAAAATTCATGATTGTGGGGCTAATATGAAACTAAAAATTAAGGAGCAGCCCCTCAGTAAATTAGCCGCTGCAGTCAAGTGCATTAACAAATATATAGAGTACAGACTTCTCTGGGCCACAGCAAATACAAGCAGCTTGGTGTCTGTATGGACAATCCTGCTCTTACTTTCTGCTCAAAAGAAACAAGTTTTAAAGACTGTCTTGAAGTCAGATAGAGAGGTAATAAGGCAACAAAATTTACATCAGTGCATCTAGTTGATGATGCACCCTGCTGCTACTGAACTTTGGTGGTGGAGGGAGTGGATGTTTGTGGATGTGATTCCAATCAAACGGGCTGCTTTGCCCTGAGTAGTGTCAAGCTTCTTGAGTGTTGTTTGAGCTGCACTCATCCAGACAAGTGGGGAGTATTCCATTTCCTGACTTGTGCCTTGTAGAAGATGGTCAGGGTTTGGGGAGTCAAGAGGCAAGTTACTCATTGCAAGATTTCAAGGCCCTGACCTGCTCTTGTAGCCATTGTGTTTATATGGTGAGTCCAATTGAGTTTCTGGTCAATGGTAACATCAGGATTTTGATAGTGGGGGGAGGGGGATGTTCAGTGAAGGTAATGCCTTTAAATGTCAAGGGAAAGTGGTTAGACTGTCTCTTATTGGAGATGGTCATTGCCTGGCATTTGGGTAATGCAAATGTCACTTACCATTTGTCAGCCCAAGCCTGGATATTGTCCCGATCTTGTTGCATTTGAACACAGACTGCTTCAGTATCTAAGGAGTCATGAATGGTGCTGAACATTATGCTATCATTGGCAAACGTTTCCACTTCTGACCTTATGGTGGAGGGAAGGTCATTGATGAAGCAGCTGAAGATGGTTGGGCCTAGGGCACTACCCTGAGGAACAACTGCAGAGAGGTCCTGGAAGTGAAATGACTGACCTCCAGGTACAACAACCATTTATATCTGTGCCAGGTATAACTCTAACTAGCAAAGAGTTTTCTCCAATTCCCTTCAACTCCAGTTTTGCTAGAGCTCCTTGATGCCACACTCAGTCGAACGCTGCCTTGATGTCAAGGACTGTAACGCACCTCACCTCTGGAATTCAGCTCTTCTGTCCATGCTTGAACCAAGGCTGTAATGAAGATAAGAGCTGAGTGGCCCTGCTGGAACCCAAACTGGGCACTACTGAACAGGTTATTGCTGAGCAAGTGTTGCTTAATAGCACTGTTAATAACACCTTCCATCACTTTACTGATGATCGAAAGTAGGCTGAGGAAACGGTAATTCGCCAGGTTGGATTTGTCCTGCATTTGTGTGCAGGACATAGCTGGGCAATTTTCCACATTGTCAAGCAGATAGCAGTGTTTAAACTTTTGTTTTAAAGAAGTTTGTATCTATTAATGAAAGAAAGAATGACTTCTGTTTATACAGTGACCCTTCACAACCTCCTAATGTTTCAAAGTGCCAGGTGTTAATGACTGGACAATATTGCAATGTTAGTTTAGATATAAATATTGAACAGATCATCTTCAACTGGTAAAACAGGGTTTCCATGTTCACCTGAGAGGGCAGATTAGTTCAATGTTTCACCTAAATGATGGCATCTACTGCAGTGCAGTAGTCCTTTAGTACTGCACTGCAGTGTCAGCCAGGATTCTGTGCTCAGCAGTATGGAGTGGGATTGAATTGTCATTATTCTCCCTTTACATGTGCCTGTTCTGATTTCCAGGTCTTCCGCAATAAAGCAAATTTTAAACCCTGCTTCACCGTTGATTACTACGATCTCGCACAAACCAACGTTTATACCTGATGAATAAATTGGACATTTAAACTTCCCTATGAATTGTAATGACTGGGTCCCATCTTAAAGCTCAATCACTGTCTAAATTGGCTCTCTCAATCAACCATTGACAACAAACAGAAAATTGTTTCTCATTATCCAGAACTGCAATGGATCAAAGCACTACATGCTCAGGCCCACTGTTCAGAATTTCAATGGAGCAAACAAATTTCCAGTGGAACAGAATTCCAATGAGCTAATTCTTTCTCCTTGCTCCCATTACATGAGAATTACTGACTTGGTGTCCTCTGCAAAATGCAAAATGTGGCAGGGTTTGCACAGACATTAACATTTCCTTGTCCCGGGGCTGGGAAAGGGTTGATGAGATGATTACCTCTTGAAAAGGGTAACCCTATGTATATGGGGTTTGGACCATTGTAGCCAAGTGAGAGTTGCCCAGCCGTTTAGAGCAGATTCTGACATGGCACTCCCAGGTAAATGCCACCCGCATCACATAAGTGATAACCGGTGGAATCCTGCTGGTTTCGGACCAAGTGTAAAGGAAATTTACTGGAATGGTGCTAAGAATGTGCGACTTGAGTGGTTTGGAGAGACTGAAGAAACTGGGGTTGTTCTCAGAGGGCTGAGAAGATGTAGGGGAATCTCAATTTGATAGAGAGAAGCTGTTTCTACTGGGAGGAGGGTTTGCAACTAGAGGACGCAGATATAGGGCAATTGCTTAAGAACGCAGAGGAAACATCTCCATCCTAAATGGTCTACCCCGAAACCTCATACTGTGGCCCTTGGTTCAGCCTAAACCTATAGTTATGTGAAGAGATAGAGAAGCTACGTAAATTCATTTTGTGCAGAAGGGCCTAGATTTTAAGCCAGAGAGTGCATTGAGAGTCAACGGTTTAATAAACAGGATGTGCATAGTACACACACATTCCTTTATGCAAAGTGCACTTTGAATATAACTTAAGGCCCAGCGTGTAGGATATTTTCAGAAATTACCCATGGGCAGCGTTGACTGTCCCCTAATGATTTGGTTAGAGTGAAAGTTATAGCTTTGCTTAGCATAGTGGAAAGCCTGTGCCAGGTTAAAGAGACAAAAGTTACAGTCCAGCTATTTGAATGAATGATTTATTTATTGTCACAGAAAGAGTCATATAGTCATACAGCACGGAAACAGACCCTTTGGTCCAACTTGCCTATGCCAACCATATTCTCAAACTAGTCCCACTTGCCTTCGTTTGACCCATATATCTCCAAACCTTTCCGATTCATGTACTTATCCAAATGTCTTTTAAATGTTGTAACCGTACCTACATCCACAACTTCCTCTGGAAGTTCGTTCCACACATGAGCCAGTCTCTGTGTAAAAAAAAGTCATCCCTCATGCCTTTTTTAAATCTTTCTCCTCTCACCTTAAAAATATCCTCCCATGCTTTGAACACCACCCCCCCCCCACCCTTGGGAAAAAACCCTTGCTATTCACTCTATCTATGCCCCTCATGATTTTATAAATCTCTATAAGGTCACCCCTCAGCCTCCAAGCTCCAGTGAATAAAGACCCAGCCTATCCAGCCCCTCTCTATAACTCAAACCTTCCATTCTAGTAAGCCAGCAATTGATGGCCCAGCAGCGTCTATGATGTAGAATATCAGAGACATCCAGGTGAATTATTTGTTCTTGCACTCTAGCACTATCGATTCTGCAACAGGAATTTGGTGTACCCATTGTAAGCCAATAACGAGTAATCACCAGTTTTCTCAAGATAGATTTTTCGAATTTCTGCAAAATCTTTGAACGGTATAATGACTTTGTTGTTTCCCACAAACAGAGAGTGTGAAAAGTGTTCACCATTCTTTGCCTCTTCATGGATATGGTCAGATTCTGGTTAGTCATTCACTTCCTGCATATGTCATTAGCTGAACAAGCTGGTCTTTGTTGCAGCCTAAAGATATTCCTTGTAGTTCCTTGAAAATATGCCCAGTCTATTTGGGCTGGTGTACAGCCCTTTGTAGCTTTTGCTCTTGTATGCTATTTCTGCCACTGGCTTTTTCCATCTCATACTTTGCAAAATCAATTGAAATCTGAACATTACCTTTGCGCATGAAGATGGTCACGCTTGCGTGTCTCTTGCTATGTTTGGGCTTTCTCGTGATTGTGTCAGCTATGGAGTTTGTACCCGGAAGTTGCTTCAACCTGCAAGGATCGCTTTGTACTTACCTCCATGCTGGTTTAACTCTTAGACTCTACATGTCTTTCAATTGTCATGAGGGTGGATGCAGTCACCAACATGACAACAGTGTTTCCTAGCTCGTCATCTGAAAAACCATGAGCCCTTTTCTCTGCATCAGCTCAGAGGCTGATGAATTCTGTGGGTTTCACTCTAAATGAGATAAGTTCTGGTGAGTGAACATGAAACTTCAATCTGACTCCAATTTGATCTTCTAGTGTGGCCTCTTTTAGTTGGGAATCTTTTAGCTCATCAACTGTTAATCTCTGTGTTACAAATCTGTGTGGACCTTCGTTCTCAATTGCTAAGCAAATCTTAATAATTTGTTTCTCTGCACCATGCACTCCCAGATCAACAAAGCATGCTTCTGAAAATTATTTAAACAATGTACCTTGAAGATACAGGGAAAAGTGTTTTGTTGCCACAATCAGGCGCCATTTTGAGTTACAATAGGGATAAAAAGAAATTACTTAAGTACGAGTTCATCTTCCGTTCAAATTGGGTCTCAAGCATTCTTCAGGGATTCTGCAAAGTCAATGGAAGATGTTCCGGTCCTCAAGGAGTCCCACTCCGTGAACACTATCGATGACCCCGATACCCCAGGTGACCCTAGCTCTGCTGCCGCTGCCATCTTGCTGCCACTGCCAAGAGTCCAGGATACTGCCGCCAAGAGTTCCCGCTCCAGGCACCACCATCACCAAGAGTCCAGGCTCCAGGCCTACTGCCACAGGAGTCAGGCTTCAGGCCTACTACTGCCAAGAGTCCAGGATCTGGGCACCACCACCGCCACCAGGAGTTCCGGTCCACTCTGCTGATGCTGCAGGCCCTGTTCCACTGACACCACTGTGGACTCAAAGATGCAGAAGAAAAAGGAAGAAGAAATGTAAAGGAAAAAAAAGTACATAGAGAAAATGATGCAACTGGCCTGGAGCGGATGGGCTCCGATGAGCCCGGACACCACCTACAGTGCCAGCACCATCTTGGAGCCATCCAGGTGTATTTGTGTGTGGTGACCACTAGAATATCTCAGCAAAATCCATCACCAGACTTCAAGGTAATGCCACAAGCCGATGTTAGTGTACCTGAAAGCAGATCCAGAGTTAAGCAACTTACCACAGTCAGCTCACATTGAAACTACGGTTGAAGGAGTTTCTCAGTGTTGTCACGTTAAAAGCCAGGAGTTCTGTGGATGAAATGGGGATACCCTCACAGAGTTGCAGATGATTCATCAGACCTGCAGGCGATTGTTCATTAGGTGGCAGTACCACCCAGATACTGTAAGGAGATAGTGCTGGTAGTACATGAAATTCCTATGGTGAGACATGTAAGAAAACAGAAGATTCGAGCATTGATTAACAAATATCTTACCTGGTCAAGACTTCGTAAGAACATAGTGCAGTTCTGTAAAACATGTCATACACCTCAGATAATGGGAAAACCTCAATGTAATCAAACCAGTGACTTTGACAACCATACCAAGCTCAAGTGGAAATGAGGATTTGCTGTATGTTAGAAAATCACTTATTTGAACCTAGCCAAAGCAGCTGGAGTTCACCAAATATGTTATTTTCTCAACCAGATGAATCATGTAGATTCTGCATAGACTACAGAAAAGAATGCAGTAATGAAACCAGATTCATACCCAATTCCTCAGCTTGAAAATTACGTTGATAGAATTAGCATTGCCTCATTTCTTACTAAGATTAATCTATTGGTATACTGGCAAGTAACATTGTTTGATTTGATTTGATTTATTGTAGTCACATGTACCTAAGTACAGTGAAAAACTTTGTTTTGCAAACGGTACAGGCAGATCATAGCAAGCAAGGACATACAGATAATAGGGTGCTTAGACAGAGTGAGGCATACAGGTTACACTGCACAGGAGGTGTGCAAAGCAAGATCAACATTGATGAGATCAACATTATTTAAAGTTAGAGAGTCAATTGATCGGTCTAGTAACGGCAGGGAAGAAGTTATTCTTGAACCTGTTGGTGCGTGTGTTCAAGCATTACCGTGATCGGAGGGGTCTTCGATGATGTCGGCAGTCTTTCTGCAGCAACGAGAAGTGTAAATGGAGCCCATGGATGGGAGTTTGGCTTCTGTGATGGTCTGGGTTGTGCATACAACCTTCTGTCGTTTCTTACAGTCCTAGGCAGAGCAGTCGCTGTACCAGGCCATTCTGCACCCAGAAGTATGCTTTCTGTGGCACACCTGTAAAAGTTGGTGAGGGTCCTTACGGACACGCTGAATTTCCTAAGCTGCCTGAGGAAGAAGAGGCATTGTTGTGCCTTCTTGAGCGTTGCATCTACATGGGAAGTCCAGGACAGGTTGTCGGTTATCATCACTCCTAGGAACATGAAGCTCTCCACTCTCTCAACCTCTACTCTGTTGATGTAGATAGAGGTGTGTTCTCCTCCTTTCTTTCTGAAGTCAATAATCAGTTCTTTTGTTTTGCCAACATTGAGAAAGAAGTTGTTATCATTACACCATGACATCAAGCCCTCTATCTCCTTGGAGATGGTAAGGACTGCAGTTGCCAGAAGCTAGAGTCAATAAAAGTGGAGCTGGAAAAGCACAGCAAGTCAGACAGCATCCGAGGAGCAGGGAAGTCAACGTTTCGGGCCAAAACCCTTTGTCAGGATCCTGCTGTGCTTTTCCAGCTCCATATTTAATGCCTGATTCTCCTTTTGGAATTTTTATTCACCATTGTTTACTATCCGTCCTACCTTGGTGGTATTATCAGCAAATTCGTAGATGGTGTTCATTCCGAATTTAGCTACACAGTCATGGG
This sequence comes from Rhincodon typus, assembly GCF_021869965.1. Classification (NCBI taxonomy): domain Eukaryota; kingdom Metazoa; phylum Chordata; class Chondrichthyes; order Orectolobiformes; family Rhincodontidae; genus Rhincodon; species Rhincodon typus. The sequence goes on from NC_063338.1 coordinate 10,270,006, forward strand.
TGTACAGGGAGTACGGTAGGGGGCTGAGGACCCATCCTTGGGGTCTCCAGTGTTGAGTGTTATTGTGGAGGATGTGCAGTTATCTATCTTCACTGATTGTAGTCTGTGAGTCAGAAAGCTGAGGATCCACTTGCAGAGGGTGGAGCCAAGACCTAGGTCTCGGAGTTTTGTGATCAGTCTGGAAGGGATTATAGTGTTGAAGGTGGAGCTGTAATTGATGAGTCGGGGTCTGACACAGGTGCCCTTGTTGTCTAAGTATTCCAAAGATGAGTGCAGGGCTAGGGAAATGGCATCCGCTGTGGACCTGTTAAGTCGGTAGGCAAATTGCAGGGGATCAAGGCAGGCTGGGAGGTTAGAGTTGATGTGGGCTAATTAATCTCACAAGACCTAAAGAGATATCAGCTTTTGGTACACTAAATAGGTTATATCAATGTCAAGATCTTGATCAGATAGGCCAATGGGCCGAGGAGTAGCACATGGAGTTTAATTTAGATAAATGTGAGGTGCTGCATTTTGAAAACGCAAATCAGGGCAGGACTTATGCGCTTAATCATAAGGTCCTGGGAAGAGTTGCTGAACAAAGAAACCTTGGAATGCAGGTTCATAGTTCCTTGAAAGTGAAGTCGCAGATAGATAGGATAGTGAAGAAGGCAACTGGTATGTTTGTCTTTATTTACAAATGCATTGAGTATAGGAGTTGGGAAGTCATGTTGCGGCTGTTCTGGACATTGGTTCGGCCACTATTCGAATATTGCGTGCAATTCTGGTCTCCCTTCCATAGGAAGGATGTTGTGAACGTAGAAAGATTTACAAGGATGTTGCCAGGTTTGGAGGGTTTGAGCTTTAGGGAGAGGCTGAATAGATTGGGGCTATTTTCCATGAAGCTTTGGAGGCTGAAGGATGACCTTATAGAGGTTTATAAAATCATGAGGGGCATGGATAAGGTAAATAGACAAGGTCTTTTGCCCTGGGGTTGGGGAATCCAAAGCTAGAGGGCATAGGTTTAAGGTGAGAGAGGAAAGAGGGACCTAAGGGGCAAGTTTTTCACACAGAAGGTGGTATGTGTATGGAATGAGCTGCCAGAGGAAATGGTGGAGGCATGTACAATTACAACATTTAAAGGGCATCTGAATGGATACATGAATAGGAAGGGTTTAGAGGGATACGGGCCAAATGTTGATAAATTAGACTAGATTTATTCATGATATCTGGTTGGCAGCAACGAGTTGGACCAAAGAGTCTGTCTCTGTGCTGTATATCTCTATGACTCTAAGTCATGCCATTTAGAATTAAAAACACCCCAAAGACCTGAATCATATTGCAGCTGATGAGCCTAATTGTGCTTAGAAAATGTCACAATACACAGCAACATCTAGAAAGAACACGTGAAACAATTAGAAAAATTATTTAAGCAGTTACAGTCTTAGTACAGGCTTAGTATTAACTACAGGCTTACTACAGGCTTAGTAACAAATCTTACCAAAAGTGAGTTCTCAAAAGTGAGGATAACTTACCTAGAACTCATCATAGGGCATGTGTTACCAAATACAATGAAAGTGAAGACTCTAATAGAATTTCCTATTTCTAAAATGAAATGGGAAATTGTGCAAAGTTAAGAACGTGTGCTTTTTATTGGAAATTTATGCCTAACTTTAGAACTATGGCTACCCCTCTGACAATGTATTACGAAAGAACAGGCAAAGGCAAAATGGTCAGAAGTTTGACAGTTTTAGAGAAGCTGAGTAATCCTGTGAATGAAAACTAGTGTTAGCCATCTCTGACTTTATTGAACCTGTTAAAATGGCAATTGATCCCCGTGACTTTGGTGTGAGTATGGTCATATTGCAAGATGATGAATCAGGAGTAGAGAAGCCATTTTTGGAAAAAAGAACTGGTATCAGAAGGAGTAAATGGAGATGTTGGGATTGGTATTGGCTCTTAAAGTTCGAAGTTTTGAATTTGACATCTGTCACTTTTGAGAGAAGCTCAATTGGCACTAATTGGCACTAGCTGACTTTAGACCAGGTGTCAGACCTCCACGCGCCTGAAAGCAAGCCCCTCTGTAGATAATACTCAAAGATTCTACCGAGAGAAGAACTTTCAACTCAAACCAAGACCTAGGTCTAACCATTCTGCTCCTGAATTAAGGATTACCACAGTCAACAAAAGCATGACATCATCACCAAAAACCGAAAAAGAACTGTGAGAAAGTCACCTCATCTAAAAGTAGAGGAGAGAGACGAACTAAAGATTTTGTGTCCAGCAATTAATCAGGCAGCTGTTATTAATTCTAATGTCAGAATCTCTATTAATAGTGTAACTTATAAGTCTGAGAATGATGCATTTCAAGTTTCGGAAGATTCAAAGATACCATGTGAAACATGAGCCAATTCTGGCTAAAGCTACTGGAAAGCTGGGTTCTACAGGTATGGAAGACCATATAGAACTATCCTTTGAACAAGATGAAAAGCTGGTTCCAACTGATGAACTCATACTTTGCTGTTTCACAAGTTCCAGATGTAAGCAATTCTCGAGCATGCATGACCTATGCTACACTCAATTCTTACAACATAGTTGGAGTCTGATTACTTCAGCACTAATGAAATGGTTCACGAAAATGATGCAGTGTTAAAAGGAAAGACTGAATTCAAAGAAACTTCAATATCATTACCTTAACTACTGCTGAGTCAGAGATGACTAATAAGATCAAAGATCCAGAAATAAAACTCGCAGCACCAGTTCTGAGGAAGGGTCACTGGACCCGAAACATTAAACTCTGACTTCTCTCCGTGGATGCTACCAGACCTGCTGAGCTTTTTCAGCAATTTCTGTTTTTATTCTTGCAGCACTTGAGTTAGGTGCTTTGAATTATGTAAAACCATTCAAATTAGCGTTTGGTGCCAGGGACGTCGATATGGGAGCTGTTGGGCTTCAAGATGGTGAGATGGGATTTGAATTTTCTATCGGTTATTTTTTTAAAGAAGCCAAGCACAGATCAGCAGAAATATTTAACTATTGTAAAAGAGACGTTGGATCTTGTGTTGGATCTACATCATTTTAAAGTTTACATGAGTAACAACGTGGAAGAAACTATTATTTATATGAACTGCAATCCTTTGACTTTCTTAGAAAGATTTCAGGACCAAAATTCAAGGTTGTCCCACTGGAGTCTTTGAGTCATACAGCATAGAAACAGCCCTTCAGCCAACATGTCTATGTCAACCAACAAACACTAATCTACACTAATCCCTTTCACCGTGGCATTTCAAGTTCTCATCCAGATGCTTCTTAAATGATGCAAACGTACCTGTCTCCACCACCCTGTCAGGCAGCACCTTCCATATATCTACCACCCGCTGGGTGAAAAAAAATTCTTTCTCAGATCTACTTTAAAACATTTGCTCCTCATGTTAAACGTATGCCCCCTGGTCCTGAACTGCCATGGGGAAAGTGATTCTCACAATCTGCCCTATCCAGGCCTCTCATTACTTTGTATACCTCAATCAGATCCTCGCAGCGGCCCCACCCCCAACTCCCACCCCCTCCCCCCATCCCTCAGCCTCCTTCTGCTCCAAGGAAAACAAACCCAGCCTAATCCAGTCTCTCCTCATAACTGCGACTTTTCATCCCAGGCAACATCCTGGTGAACGTCCTCTGAATCCTCTCCAGTGCAATGATGTCTTTCCAATAGTGTAGTAACTAGCACTACACACAGTATTCCATCTGTTGCCTGACTAGTGTTTTCAAAAGTTGTAACAAGACTGCTTTACTCCAATATTCTATGCCCCAGCCAATGAAGGCAAGCATCCCATATGCCTTCTTTGCCACCCTGTCTACCTGTGTTGACACCTTCAGGGATCTATGGACTTGTACACCAAGGCCCCTTTGTTCTTCAACACTCCGTAGGGACCCACCATTCATTGTCTATGTCCTTCCCTTGTTAGACCTCCCAAAATGAATCACCTTACACCTATTGGGATTAAACTCTGTCTGCCATTGCTCTGCTCAATCCACCAGCTGATCGATATCAGACTGTAGCCTGAGATCATTCTCCTCACCATCAACTACACCACCAATCTTTCATGTCATCTACAAACTGATTAATTACACCTTATACATTCACATCCAAGTCATTAATGTAAATAACTAACAGCAAGGGTCCCAGCATCAATCCCTTTGTACACTGCTGGTCACAGGCTTCCAATTACAAAAACAACCTTCCCGTATCACTCTTTGCCTTCCATTTTTAAGCCAATTTTGGATACAGTTTGTCCACTTGCCATGGATCCCAAGGGCTCTTACCTTTTTGGACCTGCCTTCCATGAGGGACCTTGTCAAAATAGTTTATAGAAGTCCATGTAAACTGCATCAATTGCATGTTGACTATCCCGGATCAATTCCTGCCTTTCCAAGTTTTGATTAGTCCTTTCCTTTAGAATTTTTTCCAATAATTCCCTACCACTGATGTCAGACTAACTGGTCTGTAATTACCCGTCCTATTCCTGGTGTCCTTCTTGAATGAAGGAACAACATTAGTTAGAAAAACACAAAAGAACTGCGGATGCTGTAAATCAGGAACAAAAACAGAAGTTGCTGGAAAAGCTCAGCAGGTCTGGTAGCATCTGTAAAGAAAATAATCAGAGTTAATGTTTCAGTCCTGAGGAAGGGTCACCGGACCTGAAACGTTAACTCTAATGTTTTTTCTTCACAGATTCTGCCAGACTTGCTGAGCTTTTCCAGCAACTTCTGTTTTTGCACAACATTAGCTATCCTCCAGCTATATGGCGCTTCACCTCTGGCCAGAGAGGTATTAAATATCTCTGCCAGGAGCTGCAGCAATCTCCTCCCTTGCCTCCCATCGTAGCCTGGGATTGATCTCATTAGGCCCTGAGGATTTGTGCACCTGTATTCCCATTTATACGTTAAATAACTCCTTCTTATTAATCTTAACGTGTTATAGAACCTCACCATCCCAACTGATACCCTTGGCTTTAGTGTATATCTTTCTCCTCTATGAATATAGATGAGAAGTATTCAATTAAGACCTCTCCCATGTCAACTGGCTCCATGCACAGGTTGCCCCCTTGGTCTCTAACTGGCCCACCCTTTCCCTGGTAGTACGCTTATAAAAAGCCTTGGAGTTTTTCTTGATCCCATCTTCCATAGATATTATGTGGCCCCTCTTTGGCCTCCTAATTTCCTTCTTAAACAATTTCCTACACTCAATATTTTTAAGGGCCTCCCTTGTTTTTAATACACTGTGCCTGACACATGCTTCCTTCTTGTTCTTTACAAAACTCACAATATTCCTTGGCATTCATGGTTCCCTGGATGTGCTGCCGTTGCCCTTCACTCTTAGAGGAACATGCTGGCCTTGAATTCTTATCACTTTCCAAATGTAGATTTACCGCAAGTAGCTGCTCTTAGTCTAAGTTTGCCAGTCGCTGCACACCAGTCTATGTTTGCCAGGATGTTTAATTCTCCTACCCTATAATTTGAAAATGTTTCATGTGCTTGGAAAAGAGAATGTTGTTGTGGACGTTTTGTGAAGAGTGTACATAACAGAGAGTGTGTAATGTGTAAAAACAATTGCTGTAGGACTCCTCGTATATTTAATGTTAACAAGTTATTACTGTTCGTGTAATAGATTTAGTGGTGAGATCATGTTGATGTGCAATGAAAATGTCTTTTTCAGATGCATTTATATTTTTCTTTTGGAGGAGGTGTGTATATCTTAGTTTTGTTTACTGCAAGTTTGAGTTCTTGGAATTCTACGTTAAACATATGGGTTTGTCTGTGTGTTTGGAGTTGATAATTAGTATTTAAAACTACGTTTACCTATAATTTCAAATCTGCTCAGGTTACCCAGAATTCACAGGGAACTACCCAAAGGCTTAGGGGGAGAACGTTTCAGAATTTACAGAGAATGCTGGGAAGTTGTTCAAGAGAGAAGCACACATCAAGGGAGCTCAGTGGAGCCTCAGACTTTTAATCAAAGGTTCAAAGATTTTAGTCCCTGTTGGAGCTCTGTTTTATTTTGAAGGAGAAGGGCAGGAGATTTCCCAGAGGATGGTGGGAATCTGGAATGCACTGCCTGGGAGGGTAGTTAAGGTGGGAAAACTCACAACCTTTAATATTCAAGGCCATGGATCAAGTGCTGGAAAGTGGGGCTAGTATAGATTTACAGTCGTTTTTGTCAGTGCAGACTCAGTGGCACTTTTCTGTATTGTAAGATTCAATTATTCTGTTATTCTAAGCTCCAAAGTGCTGAGAAGTCTTTCAATTGAGGAATACGTACTAAGCAGCATTCCTAAGCAAAAAAAGTTTAACGCCATGCAATTATCATAGAGAAGGAAACTATTATTAATCCCAGACCAAAGAGTCGGGATATAGTCGGTGGAAAAGAAGTGAAGCTTTGATAGAAAGAAGAAAAGGAATTGAAGCATTGTCAGGGATAGTATAGCACTGGAAGAAAGCTAAGTCAGGAATAAAATAATAATAATAACATTCAAGAAAGTAATCTACAATTCCAACAGATGAGTTGGAATTTTAATCTCTTCCAGCCCATCAAAGTATTAAAAAAGAAATGCTCTCTTGCTCTCTTGTAAATGAGTTGGACTGGGTCTTGCTAGAAGTACAGCACTGGATTTTTTTTAGCACTGCTGCAGTATTTGTAAGCTGTTCCACAGTGTATTGATTCCGGGACAAAGTTATTGTGTCTGTTTAATTTATAGTGTTATTTCTCCCGTGTGTTTAGAAATCTTTGAATCTGTGTTATAAGGGAATAGAGTTTTTTTTCTTGTTTATCTTTATTTCTGCTGTTAACAAACTTTTGCTTTGTTTTAGAGATAGTAGGAACTGCAGATGCTGGAGAATCTGAGATAACAAGGTGTGCAACATAGCATGCTTATGTTTTAGTATGACATCACATTGGTGACAAAAAGAAGCCAGATTCATATGAGGGATCTGACTTATCCAGTACTAACTGGACGTTACCCCATAACAACTAGGGACACTAGACTCACAATGCACACCTGAATTACCTTGACCCCAAAATCCTTGAGTTGGCAGAAGTAATTCAATTAGTTCCAAAAGAACAACAGGTGGATGATTTCTTTGAGTTCTATAGCCTCATGATGGAGTCCGAATGGAAGAAAAGATTTATTCAGATGACCAATGTGGCATAGAGAAATCATTTCATGTGGTCAACAGGAAGGAAGAGTACAACTTTACATGAGTAATTGAAATGTTTTCCGTTTCCACTATCCCCCCAATAACCTTCGCGTGACAACAAAGTTTGCTAGAAGAAGCAAGTACTGAGAGAGAAAAAAATGCACAATACAACTACTTGAACTCATTGCCTAATAGAGTCATAGAGATGGACAGTACAGAAACATACCCTTTGGTCCAACTTGTCCACGCTGACCAGAAATTCTAAATTAATCTAGTCCCGTTTCACAGCATTTGGCCCATATCTCTCTAAATCCTTCCTATTCATGTACCCATCCAGATGCCTTTTAAATGTTGTAATTGTACACACCTCCACCACTTCCTCTGGCAGCCCGTTCCATGCACACACCACCCTCTGTGTGAAAAAGTTGTCCCTTAGGGCCCCTTTAAATCTTTGCCCTCTCACCTGAAACCTATGCCCTCTAGTTTTGGACTCCCCTACCCTGGGGCAAAAGACCTTGACTATTCACCTTATCCATGCCCCTCATTTTATGCATCTAGTCGAGTGCTTGTTTCTTTTTCTTTTGTTCATACAGACAACGAAGTATGAAGGCACAGAAAGCTGAAGGAAGCTGAAATATCCAGAGAATGTGGGGCATGTTGCCCCAGGTTGCTGACATGACATAGCCTGGCAGCACCAAGTGACGACTGGAGCCGGTGTGTCTTTTTCAGTCAAAGGTATGGAATGGTGTGAAGTCTTGAGATGAAAAGTGGGGGGCAGAATTTGGAAACAGTCTATGTGCAAACGGTCTGACAGAGGATACCCATGTCCAACAGAAACTCAATGTGCTCTGATCGAAACTATCACGTTCTACAAGTGCAGAGGGCCTGAGGCAGGTGCTGAATGGTGAGGTGGGGAAACCCTCGGAAGTTAAGCAACTTAGAACTTATTCTGCAACAGCTTTAAGCCCAGGGGGACAATTTGGTTTCAGAACTAGGTGCATGCTCATGTCGGCCATATTGTGCTGCGAGATGCAGAAGTCAGACATCTGTAAGTGGCTTTACATTATGGTAATGTGGTCTTACCAGCAGAATGTTTAATTAATTTCTCTCTATTTTTGGTCAGAAATCACACGACACCAGGTTATAGCCCAACAGGTTTATTTGAAAACACAAGCTTCCGACTGTTGGACTATTACATGGTGTCCTGTGATTTCTGACCTTGTCCACCCCAGTCCAACACCGGCACCTCCACATCACCCTCTATTTTTTGCAACTTGATCCCTTGAAAGTTCTCCCAACAGAACATTCGGAATATAAACAGGAAAGAGGAATAGCGCAGGGGTGTCAATGTTGGACATTAATCTACGACATCTCCGCAAAACTGTCATTTCAATGCCCTGGCACAGGTTTTTTTTCATGTTACTGGGCTCAATTTAAATTCTGTAGCAATTATATTTCATCTTTCACAACCTCACAATCCAAAATTCTTTTGTCAACCACCCGCCTGCTAAAACAGACTGGCTAGTCATTATCTTATTGTTGTTCGAGGCAACTTACTTTGTGCCAGTCGGATGCCACATTAACCCAGAGGACAGTAGCAGCCCTAAATCCTGGGCACCATGATGCCAGGAAGGGTGCTACAGAAATGTAAGCCCCGCTATCTTTTGAGGTTTTCACTTTTCACACAAAAAAAATTACAGTGGCAGCAAGACGCCCCTTTGAATGACGGCTAGACTTGGCAAAAGTACACAAGCTGCTCAATTCTCCTCTCTAAGCTGGCCCTATTATCCAACATGGGGGCAGTCTTGCAAACCTGAGGGCTCGTCTCCACAAGTATGTTTTGCTGTTAGGCACCATCTGTCGGGATTGAAACTTGGATGCAGCTCATTACTCTGTGCAGCCCTGCTTTTGGGCTGTCAGACTTGTCTCCAGTCTTGTAGACAGAGTGCACTGATGGAACTCTCTGGAATGCTGTCAGGCAGGATTGTTTAACTGCGGTTGGTTCTCCACTGATGAGCACTGTTGTCAGAAAACACACAGCTAGAGCAGGCGAGTGGGAGGTAGGTGGAACAGTAAGACTGCTGTCAATACACTTTTAAAACAATTCTTCTCTAATTCTCTCCCGTCTGGAACTTGTCGCGACGCCCAGCATTGACAGGGGCAGTGGCTGGAATCTTAATCTTGTCTCCACAAGATGTTTATCTTTCTATTCCAAAAAAAGTGGGGGATCAAGTGAACATTTCTGATGCATCTTTTGCCTTCAACAAAGTGTTTTTCCTGCTGCAACGCTGCTTATGGTCGTCCCTCGTAACACAAGAAATTGGTCATGGATATGGTATTGAGGAATCCAGCAGGCACTTGCGTACAAACCCCCCCCCCTTATTATAAACAGGGGTCCCCAATTTATGAACATCCGGCTTACGAATGCTTGTACTTACAAATGTGATCCCAGACAACGACGTAATTTTAAGATCCAACACATGAGCGTGCTTACAAAAACATACTTTTACATCGTTCTGCATTGTGTTTCGACTTGCATACAAATCAACTTGTTCACATCCCAGGGGCTACCTGTACAAATGTCACATTCGCAGCTACATAAGTGTCTGGGCTAACTATAAGTTTACACTGAGTAGCGTAGGCTGGTGTGCTTCTTGTAGCATGTCATTCTTCATGCGTTGACTATTCCTTCACTGTCGTTGGGGCAAAATCCTGCAATTCCCTCCCTAATGGCATTGTGGGTCAACCTACAGTATCTGAACCGCAGTGATTCAAGAACGTGGCTCAGCACCACCTGCTCAAGGGCAACCAGGGACAGGCAATAAATACTGGCCCAGCCAATGACGCCCATGTCCCATGAGTGAACAGATTAAAAAACAAGTGATCTCAGGGTAAGATGTATCTGAAACATGCTTTTGCGACATCTTTCCTGGGATCGGCGATGGGATTGGTGCTTGGGGTGGCTTCTGTGAAGTCTTCTGGCCTAGTATTCCAGCAGCTCGGCGTGGTGGTCTTGCCGTGGTACTGTCTTTTCCTCTGCCCAGGAGCTGGGAATTGTACTAAGATAGATTTTGCCTTAATTTTAAAAAAACTTCTCTTATCTACACTTTCTGTTATTAATATAGGCACTGTGGTATGGCAACAAAAACACTTTTCACAGTTTGTGTTTGTAAGAAATACAAGTGATAATAAATGACCATTGTATTCTATTCTGTTCTGCATCTGAGACATACTTGGCCCCACATTCATCCATGAAACACTTGGATAACAAGGACACCTACGTCAGATTCCTATTCATTGACTTTAGCTCCGCCTTCAACACCATAATTCCAGCCAAACTTATCTCCAAACTCTGAGACCTGGGTCTCGGCTCTCCCTTCTGCAACTGGATCCTCAACTTCCTGACCTGTAGTCCACAATCAGTGAGAACAGGTAACAACACCTTCGCCACCATAATCCTCAATACCGGTGCCCCGCAGTGTTGCGTACTCAGCCCCCTACTGTACTCCTTGTGTACTCACGACTGTATGGCCAAATTCTACTTTAACTCCTTTAATAAGTTTGCTGATGACACAACTGTAGTGGATTGGATCTTAAACAACAACGAGACAGAGTACAGGAAAGAGATAGAGAGTTTAGTGCATGGCGTAAAGACAACAATCTCTCCCTCAATGTCTGCAAAATGAAGGAGCTGGCCATCGACTTCAGAAAGTGGAGTGGAGGACACGCCCCTGTCTGTATCAGTGGTGCTAAGGTGGAGGTAGGTGGTCAAGGACTTCAAGTTCCTGGGAGTAAATATCACCAACGATCCATCCTGGTCCATCCACGTCAACGCTATGGTGCAGAAAGCACACCAATGTCTCTACTTCCTCAGGATGCCGAGGAAATTCAACATGTCTGCAATGACTCTTACCAGTTTTTACAGATGCACCATAGAAAGTATCATGGAACATAGAACATAGAACAGTACAGCACAGTACAGGCCCTTCAGCCCACAATGTTGTGCTGACCTATTATCCAACTAAGATCAATCTACCCTGCATACCTTACATTTTACTATCCTCCATGTGCCTATCCAAGAGTCACTTAAAAGTATCTGACTCCACTACCACTGCCGGCAGTGCATTCCACATGACCACCACTCTCTGTGTGAAGGACCTACCTCTGACATCTCCCCTATACCTTCCTCCAATCACCTTAAAATTATGCCCCCTCCTAATAACCTCTATCAAGTCACCTCTCACCCTTCTTCGATCCAATGAAAAAAAGCCCTAGCTCCCTCAACCTTTCCTCATAAGACCTGCCCTCCAGTCCAGGAAACATCCTGGTAAATCTCCTCTGCACCCTCTCTAAAGCTTCCACATCTTTCCTGTAATGAGGTGACCAGAACTGAACACAATATTCCAAATGTTGTCTAACCAGAGTTTTATGGAGCTGCAGCATAACCTTGCGGCTCTTAAATTCAATTCCCCTGCCAATGAAAGCCAACACACCATACACCTTCTTTCCAACCCTATCAACTTGGGTGGCAACTTTGAGGGATCTATGGACGTGGACCCCATGATCCCTCTGTTCCTCCACATTGCCAAGAATCCTGCCATTAACCCTGAAATCTGCATTCAAATTCAACCTTCCAAAATGAATCACTTCACACTTTTCTGGGTTGAATTCCATCTGCCACTTCTTTGTCCAGCTCTGCATCCTGTCAATGTGCTGTGCAACCTACAACAGCCCTCCACACAGTCCACAACTCCACCAACCTTCGTGTCATCGGTAAACTTACTAACCCACCCTTCCACGTCCTAATCCAGGTCATTTATAAAGATCACAAAGAACAGAGGTCCCAGAACAGATCCCTGCGGAACACCACTGGTCACCGAGCTCCAGGCTGAATACTTTCCATCTACTACCACCCTCTGTCTGCTATTGGACAGCCAGTTTTGTATCCAGACAGCCAGATTTCCCTGGATCCCACGCCTCCTTACTTTCTGAATGAGCCTACCATGTGGAAACTTATCGAATGCCTTGGTAAAATCCAAATACACCACATCCACTGCTCTGCCTTCATTGATGTGTTTTGTCACATCCTCAAAGAATTCAATAAGGTTTGTGAGGCATGACCTGCCCCTCACAAAGCCATGCTGACTATTTCTAATCAAACTGTGCTTTTCCAAATAATCATAAATACTATCTCTCAGAATCCTCTCCAGTAATTTGCCCACCACAGAAGTAAGACAGACCAGTCTGTAATTTCCAGAATTATCCCTATTCCCTTTCTTGATCAAGGGAATGACATTTGCACTCTCCAATCTTCTGGTACTACTCCAGTGGACAGTGAGGATGCAAAGATCATTGCCAAAGGGGCAGCAATCTCTTCCCTCACTTCCCGTAGTAACCTTAAATATATCCCATCTGGCCCAGCGGACCTATCTATCCTCATGTATTTCAAAACTTTTAGCACATCCTCCTTCCTAACATCAACCTGTTTGAGCATATCTGCCTGTTTCATTCTGTCCTCACAAATGTTAAGGTCTCTCTCACTGGTGAATACTGAAGCAAAGTATTCATTAAGGACCTCCCCTACCTACTCTGACTCCGTCCACAAGTTCCCTCCACTATCCCTGATTAGCCCTACCCTCACTCTGGCCATCCTCTTGTGCCTCACATAAGTATAGAAAGCCGTGGGGGTTTTCCTTGATCCTACCCGCCAAGGTTTTCTCATACCCCCTTCTAGCTCACCTAAGTCCATTCTTCAGATCCTTCCTGGCTACCTTGTAGACCTCTAGAGCCCTGTCCAATCCTACTCAGATGCATCACAGCTTGGTTTGGCATCTGCTCTGCCCAAGACCACAAGAAACAACAGAGAGTTGTGAGCACAGCCCAGTCCATTGCGAAATCCAGCCTACCATACATTGACTTTGTCTACACTTCCTGCTGCCTTGGGAAAGCAGCCAACATAATTCAAGCCCGCTCCCACCCGGTTATACTCTCTTCCACCCTCCTGCATTGGGCAGAAGATACAACAGTTTGAAAACACGTACCAACAGATTTAAGAACGCGTTCTTCCCGGCTGTTATCAGATTTTGAATGGATGTCTCATATATTCGAGTTGATCTTTCTCTGCACCTTCTCTGTAGCTGTAACAATGTGTTCTGCATTCTGTTCTATTACCCTCAAGTTCTTACATAAGGTATGATTTGCCTGGATAGCACACAGTACAATACTTTTCACTGCATCTTGGCAAATATGACAACAATAAATCAAATCAAATCAAACATTTATATTCTCATGTTACAGACTATGGCACCATAATAATATCACGTGCATCGTCTCTTAAAGGTAGACTGTCTGTGAGACATAACACAACAATTTAAAATTGACATGGTAATTTTTTTGTTATAAGTATAAATGTTAGGGATCATTGTATTTAAATGGAGTTCAGATGCAGATCAGTCATGATCTCATTGAATGGAGTGACTGAATGGTCTCCTCTTTGTGTTGCTGAATACCATCAGATAAAGACCAAAGCAGAAAACCTCCCTCTGTCCCCTCTATCTCTCTGCCTATGGAGTACTCAAGGCAAATGTGGCATTCCTACTCAGCACCTCAGGCAAGATCTGGGCACAGGCAAAGGAATCAACTTGGCATTTTAATAATTCAACCCAGGCTCTTTTGCAGCTTCAGCAACCTACCTGTTCCTGAGCTGAGCTTCAATTAACTTGGTGCCAACTGCTGCCAAACCAGTTCATCCTGCAGCGCCAGTTCTGCTTGCCAAAAGTGGCCCACTAACTCGCATTCCACACCCGGCTCCAAGCCAGCGATTCGGGCTTCTTACCAATTTAAAGTTTGAGAATAGGTTGAGAGCATTGCCGATGCCACCTTGACTATTCCAAGACTTCACTGGCTGGTTTTCTATCTCTCACAAACCCCAGCATGCGAAGCTTTGTTACCCAATTCTAACCTGTACCAAGTCCAGTGCCCAAGTCCCCCTTGACCTACAGTGGCTGTCAGATCCCTGGACTCTGCTGGAGAACTCTGATCTTTCAGGCTATGACCCCTGCCCCCCCCATTCCATCACTAGCCCCTTAGGCACCAAGGCCCCACTTTCCTAATCCCTTCCCAAGCTGCTCTGCCTCTCCATTTCATAGAATCCCTACTGGGTAGAAGCAGGCCATTTGGCCCATCGAGTCCACACTGACCCTCCAAACAGTATCCCAACCATATCCCTGTAACCCTGCATTTCCTGACACCCTTCCACATAACCTGCACATCTTTGGATTGTGGGAAGAAATCAGAGCACCTGGAGGGAACCCACAGAGATGCAGGGAGAATGTGCAAACTCCACACAGACAATCTCCTGAAGCTGGAATCAAACCGGGTTTTCTGGCGCTGTGAGGCAGCAGTGCTAACCACTGAGCTACTGTGCCCCTCTCTGTCCCTCTGTACTTTAACCCCTCTATTTAATAGCCACCTCTTTGCCAAGCTGCATTTGTTTCCACCAAATAAGTGGAGCTGCAGGACAAAAATCTTAAAATTCAGTCCGACAATCATGAATAAAGTTATGGCTGATTTGTTTACTGTTTCATGACGCAGTCTGTACCTGTCAACATGTTTGACCAGGGTTTATTTATTTCTGTTCCTGCCTGTATGAAGCAGCTCGAGATTTCTTCTGTTGCTTTATAGGCCACTGATAAACGCATGTTGTTGCAGTTAGTCGTGGGAGTGCTGTCGGTGCATGATGGTGCAGTGCAGGACTGAAGGAGTGCTGCAGTGTTGGAGGTGCTGTCCTTCAGATGAGATGTTCAACCGTGCCTCCTCCTTCGGCAGTTGTGAAAGATCTCGGGGACCCATTTATTCTGAAGCACAGCGCAGTTTTCCCCGAAGGCCTGAGCAAAGCTTATCCTTAAAACAGCACCTGAAAAGTCTCTTTTTCCCTCATTATTTCTCAGAGGGTGACAAGGCCAGCATTAGTTACCCATCCCCAACTGGCTTTAGAGAAGGTGGTGGTAAGCCATAAACATCTGAAGAGTGGGAATGTGCACAGAGGAGGGCAAAGGGCAGGAATGTGGCAGTACGTGAATTTATCCTGAGCATGGACATGATGTTTTGAATGGTCTTATTCAGGGCTCTAATGATTCAAGGGTGCTATAGGTAAACCCATACATCAATATATTATAGTGAGTGGCTTAGAGGGGAACTTGCAGGTGGTGGTGTTCTCATGTATCTGCTGCCCTTGTCCTCCTAGATGGAGGTGATCGTGGGTTTGGAAGGTGCTGTCACAGGAGATTGGGTGTGGTGCTGCAGTACATCTTGCAGATTGTACACATTGCTGGTACTGAGTCTTGGTAGTGGAGGGAGTAGATATTGAAGGTGGCAGGTAGGGTATCAATCAAGCGGGCTGCTTTGTCCTGGATGGTGTCAAGCTTCTTGAGTGTTGTTGGGGCTGCGCTCACCCAGGCAAGTGGGGAGTATTCCATCACCCTCCTGACTTGTGCCTTGTAGATTGTGGACAGGTTTTGGGGAGTCAGGAGGTAAGTTACTCGCTGCAGGATTCCTAGCTCCTGACCTGCTGCTGTCAACACAACATTTATATAGAATCTCCACAGTGTGGAAGCGGGCCGTTTGGCCTATTGAGTCCACACCAACCCTCTGAAGAACATCCAACCCAGACCCACTCTCCCCTCACCCTATCCCCGTAACCCTGCATTTCCCATGGCCAATCCACCTAACCTGCACATCTATGGCTGATCCACTTCAGTTTCTTGTCAATGCCAAACCACAAGACATTGATGGTAAGGGATTCAGTTTGTTGGTGAGGTCATGAAGGAGGCTATAAAAAAATTTGGACATTTTTTTGTCACTGTGTGGGTGTTTCTCACAGCGCCAAGCAGTTGGGAATTGTCAGTTCCCATCGATTCCATACTGGACTGTAGGAAATTCTACCACCAAGCCTGCAGACCAGAAAAGGTGGTTAAAAAACGATTAAAAAAATGATCATTTTTCCATTCCCCTGACTCTCCAAGTAGCTCCCAACGACAAGCCTGAAGTGGTTTGATGTGTGTCCATGGCTGACAGAGCCCCCTTCAGCAGCTGCTGTGAGCTGGAATGAGCAGGAGATTGAGTGCAAGGGCCAAAACCTTTTGGACTGACATAATACTTTGGGGGTAGGTGTCGAAGGTCAGGGAGCACGGGAAAATGAAAGGGCAGCCGAAGCCAACTGGAAAGGAAGGCTCTCTTTTCCCACCTCGCCCTCGCATATGTGCTGCAGCACCCTGTAGCCCAGGTGCAAGTAGCAGCATTGGAAACAGCAGCAGCTTTTCAGTGCACAGCAAGATCCCGCAAGCTGCAACTGCGGAGATTGGTTGGGAGTGTCGTATCTCTTCTGGTCACTTGAGAGAAAGGGGGCAGCCCAGGTTCTGTGCCAACTTCCCATCCTCAATGCCACACGTTGAGCATGCCAGGTTGGCTGGCCTATCTAGAAAGAGCCTATGACTGAGCCGGGCTGGAGCTGGCAGCAAGAGATAGAGAAGAGAAAGGGGAAAGGATGCAAGAGAGGAGTAGGCAGATCCACTCGAAACAAGGAGATCCCTCTTGATGCTGTCGACTGGGAAGGAGAAGCCATTAATTTGCGATAATTAGTTTTGTTTCCTGAGGTTAATCAAAGCTGACATCTGATGAATAAAAGATTAATCTGCTCACAATAGGTAGCGAGTCGAGAAGTGAGAGAAGCAGTGGCACACCAGCCAGATATTTAGCCCCCGTGTTTAAATCCCTTTCTCATTCCTTTCAACCACCTTGTGGCCACTACATGAATGGACAAAGTGATGGGCCGTGCTGTGTAAGTTACATAAACTCTGTTGATAAATCTGGCTACTGGCTTACAGGCAGAAAGCCTGGTGCCACAGTTGATTGAGCCAGGGGTTAAATCAAACTGTGTGCAGTAACCTGCGAGGAGATTAATGTCCACATTCTCAGCTCAGCTACCCCTGCCTCTTGTGCATGGCCTGCTGTTAGCTGTCTAATGCTTGACTGTGGTATTGTCTCCTTGAATCATTCTGTCTCTCTCTCTCCCCCTCTCACACTGTCTATCTCTCTCCCCCTCTCTCTCTCTCACACACACACACACACACACACACACTCTCTCTCTCTCTCTCTCTCTCTCGCCTCCTTAAAGCCCACTCCACTGACTGAACTCTGCACTCACCTCTTCCCAATACCTCCTGTTATTGCCTGGGTGTTTTTATGATGTTACTTCACACCTCTGGAGCAGGTAGGACTTGAACCTGGGCACCCTGGGTCCCAGAGTCAGGGACACTACCACTGCACCACAAAAGCCCCTTGTTGGCTGGACGTCCATCTATTTCTGATTGCATCCCTCGGGTGTCCATTGTTCCTCGCTGAAGGTGCTACATAATTGAATGTTGTTGGTTGTCCCAGAGGCTTATGTAAGCTCCCAGCGCATTTTCTTTTTGTTATGTGGGACCCTTGGGATTTTTACCAGCTGTTTAGGGATTGGATCAGTTCATCGTCCAGTCATTTTCAAATCATGCGGTTGACTTTGCTAGATTTATTTTCGCGTCTCTCAATATTTGGTCTTTAATGAAGGGGAGTTAGAGTATAGGATAAAGAACTCTTGCTCCAATTGTGCAGGACTTTGGTGAGCCTACATGCAGAGTACTAAGTGTAGTTTGGTCTCCACATTTAAGGAAGGATACACTTGTATGGGAGGCAGTACAGCAAACATTAGTTCTGGGATGAGGGAGTTGTCCCGTGATGAGAGTGAATTGAGTGAATTGGACCTGTATTTTCTGGGGTTTGGAAGCATGAGGGGCAAACACACCGGGGATCTAAAGGGATTGGACAGGGTAGAAACTGAGAGGCTCGTTCCCCGGAGTATGTAAAATTGGGGGGCACAGCATCAGGATAAGGAGCCAATCTCCTAGAAGTGAGAGCAGGAGAAATGTCTTCACTCAAAGCGTTGTGAATCTTTGGCTTTCTTTACCGTAGAGGTTGGTGGATGCTCCATTATTGGACCTATTCAAGTCTATGATCAGCAGGTTTTCAGTTTCTCGGGGGAATCGAGGAATATGGGGAGATGGCAGCAATGTGGATTTGAAACCCAAGATCAGCTATGATCATTTTGAATGATAGAACAGGCTTGAGAGGCTGCCAGGCCTATTCCTGCTCATATTTCCTGGACAATGTGAAAGAAGAATTTAAGATTTAAGTTTAAGATTTAACATTTAAAAGAGAAATGATTTACATCAATGATCTGGATGTGGGGACTGAATGTATTATTTCCAAATTTGGGGATGATACAAAGCGAAGTGGGAATGTGTGTGTGCTGTGAGGATAACGGCTTACTGAATAAGCTAACACATGGCAGATGGAATATAATGTGGGTAAATGTGAGGTTATCCACTTTGGTAGGAGGAACGGATGTGCAAAGTACTTTTTAAGTGGTGAGAGGTTGGAAAATGTAGGGGTACAAAGTGGCATAGTTATTCATATCAACAAGTTCTGAAGGATAATGTAGAGGTGCAGCAAGCAAATAGAAAGGCTAATGGAATATTACTCCTTATGCCAGGAGGAGCAAAGTCTTTCTTCAAATGTACAGGACCTAGCTCAGACTGTACCTGCAGTATTGTGTGCAGTTTTGGTTTCTTTACCTTAAGAAAGATATTATTGCCATTGAGGGAATGCAACAAAAGGTTCACCAGACCTGTTCCTAGGACTGTTCTATGAAGAGAGATTGGGGAAGACTGGGCCTGTATTCTCCACAGTTTCGAAGAACGAGAGGTGACCTCAGTAGAACTTACATTATATATAAATGGATAGACAGCATAAATGCAGAAATGGTGGTTCTCCTGTTGGGGGTGTATTTAAAATCAGGAAACACAAGCACCTGATGAGACAATGCTTATGCTTTCCCTCAAAATGTAAGAAACTGTTTGTAGATGTTGTACTGAAGAATCCCATGGATGTTTATTACAGCCAATTATTACAAAAACATATTACATTCACAGCCACTTCAATGTCTGAGCTAATGTTAAACCATTAAGTTACACAAAGCAGCGCAGAACTTGTAGTGTGTCATGCTTCAAGTGGTCCCCTTTATCATCACATGTCATGGCACAGTGTTGATATCATGAACATCTCTCTTAAAGGTACATTGACATATTGACCAAGTGACATCATACAACATCCCTGAGATAGCAAGAACTGCAGATGCTGGAGTCAGAGATAACAAAGAAAATAACATAGAAAATTCTGAAGAAGGGTCCCGACCTGAAATGTCAACTTTCCTGTTCCTCTGATGGTGCCTGTCCTGCTGTGTTCCTCCAGCTCCACAGTTTGTTATCTAATACAACATACCCCTTTTTCACCAAAGATAAAAAATTATCTCAAACAGATATACATGCCTGTACTTAGGTACATGTTGTCAGTTTGGTATTTAGAAACCAATTTGATAATGATGCAATCAGATAAAACAGAGTTTTATACTTTGGAAGTTTGACCACTCGTCCTGATCTGGTGACCATGTGCCTGTCTGGAGATATACATACTATTCTCTGTTGCACTTATTTGACAATTTGGTTACTGGTCACTCAGCATCATCACACAATAACCATCTTCAGAGTGTCCTTCCTCACCGTTTTCATGTACGATTGGTACACTATACATTGAGCTTGCTTCTGTTCCTTTGCAATATAGTACCATGATCAGTGATCTGTGTCTGTCTGATCTGAGCTAGTTGCATATTTTGGAAATCTTTACTGCTATCCAAGTGTTTGTATTTGGTTTTCTAATTTGAAAACTCTGCCCAGTGCAGTGTTCTGATAGTTCTGTTCACTCATTGTGTATCTCATTCATTCTCCTCTATCTTTGAAGAAGAATGTCCTGTGTCACTGAACAGTTAGACGATAAGTTTCTGGGCAGTGTTGTTCACACTTACCTTTCGAGCATGAGTTGTGTTGGGGACCGTAATCATTTCTCCATTGATGTTCAATAAAAATGCAGCAATGCAGAATTGAAATCTTGTATTGTTTCTCGACACTTACTGCTCATTGATTTGAAAGAATGGACTATGCATTCTACTAGATCATTAGAGAGAGGGCGTGCTATGGGTCAATCAATACACACGACTGGAGATATTTTATCAGTAGATTGCAGTCTGTTGTCAGACACAATCAGATTGGGAGACTGTATCAAATAAATTGAAAATAGCGCTCATCATGTCAATGATGGCCATGCTTGATGAGTTGCTATGTTATCCAATATTGGAAAGCAATACTCCCTCTAAACTGCACAGTTCCTCGACATGTGGACAATATTGAGGTCTGGTTCCGGAAGTCACTGCCATGCATGGACCTTGGAGGTCTGGACAGCAGCAGGAAAAGTTAAAGGGAATGTAGCTGGGAAGCTTTGTGAAGGTATCTGTCTTTCCCATGCCATGTGGATGAGTCTGTTGTTACCTTCGTCCAAGGAAGAGGCTCTGTCTGCTGCTGGAGTCAGTCCTTTTGATAGGCCTCATGTACATTCTCGAGTTGTTCCTGATCCATCCCTGATCAGGACAGAGTCATGTGACACTGCCTTGTGTGTTCAATACCGTGTGACCCTAGTGTAACATAGACATGATATTTTACCGTAATGCTTCATTATCAGGACTTATTTGTCTTTGATACTGACCGATCTTGATATATCAAGCTCTGTGTGGTAAACGTCTCGGGTGTTACTTTAACACTGTCAGACCGTCCCTGGATAATGATCTTTTTTAACTTCTGTAGTTGCCCACCTTCAGTATATGGATTTGTTCACACTGACTCCAGCCAAAGAGTAACAGATCATCCTCGAGAACATCTTCAGTTTCACAGTATGGAGCATCAAGACTTTGATCTTTGTGTGGGTTCATTCATCAGATATTATCATCCTGGTATTGGCCTTCTGTCTCACTTCTCCATGTACTTAGACAAATCAAAGCCGCTAATGTAGCAATGTATTTGTTTGTGGTTTACTGGAGATCATTTCTTGAGGCCTATGATCTGTTTCAACAGTAAATTTCTTGCCAAATTCGTACATGTGAAACTGCATGGTGCTGAATACCAGAGCTAACATTTCATGCTGTACTTTGGCTTGCACAGAGCTTTCAAACCAATGGCAATAGGCAGAGGACACATTAATGAGCCTCTTTTATGATGCACTCCGTTTGAGAACCGTGTTTTACCTGGGGGTCACAGTATTGCTAGAGCCAGGATTTTATTGATAGATTCTGTTTGAGAATATTGAAGATGTATTCATGGCTGTCTTGCCACACACTGAGGATGTCCTACTGGAGCAAATCTCTCAGTGAGGTAACTTGTCTGTGAGTTCGGAAATACATGGAGAGAGGAAATTTTAAAATCCACGGCAACGTCACAGATCCTCTTTATCCCGTGGGGCCAGGATTTATTTAATCTCCTCAACCTTCCTCAGATCGGGACAACATCCATGTGTGGAATTAATGGACCCAAAGATGTTTATCTGGCTGAGGGTGACTGAACACTTTTCACTGTTAAATACCAGTCCTTGTCATTGTGCTGCTGTCATCAGTCAGTGACTATATCTCACTTTGTCTTATCTATGAATGTGAGATTGTCAGCTATTCAATCACAGCCAGGTATATCTCCATAATCCTATCCATATGCTGCTGGAATTGGAATTGGCTGACTGAGAGCCCAAATCCTAACTGTACCCTCCAAACTGAATCCTAAATGTTGTCACCTTTGGGATTCTTCTGCTCAATGATGGATCAATATCCATTCCTTGCATTGAGCTTTAAAAAGAATCTTACTCCAGAAAATTAAGGACTTAATTCTTCCAGTGTTGGTGTTTATTGTGGACACCTTTAACTAAAAGATTGAGATATCTTGGATTTGGACATTCTCTTACAGTGCCATCTTTTTTTTAAGATATACGTGATGAAGCTACAACAATCTATGCAGTGGTCCAACTTCCAATTACATTATTTCACTCCGTCTCACTCAGTTATGCTTGAAGCTTCTTCAGAATGGGCTCTTGGGTACACGTCCTTGGAGGATCAGGAAGATTGCTGAACACATCAAATCCAAATACAGATGTTTGAGGTTGTCGACTGACACAGAGCTGGATGGGAGGGTGAACTGTGAGGAGGATGCAGAGCCTCACTGTAATTTGGATAAGCTGAGTGGGCAAATGCATGGCAGATGCTGTTTAATGTGGATAAATATGACGTTATCCACTTTGGCAGCAAGGAACTGTATGTAGATGTTGTATTGAAGAATCCCGTAGATGTTTATTACAGCTAATTATGAAATAAAAATATTAAATGCACAGGCACATCAGTGTCTGAGCTAACTGAGGAAGGCAGATTGTTCTTTGAATGGCAATAGATTGGAAAGGGGAAAATGCAACAAATCCTTGTGCAGCAGTCGCTGAAAGGAAGCATGCAGGTGCAACAGGCAATGAAGAAGACAAGCGGCCTCCATAGCAAAAGGATTTGAGTACAGAAGCAGAGATGTCTTGCTGCAATAATACAGGGCATTGGTGAGAACGCACTAGAGTATTGTGGGCAGTTTTGATCTCCTTGTCTGAGGAAGGATGTTCTGGCTATGAAGGGAGTGCAACAAACGTTTACCAGACTGATAAAAACTGAAAGAACTGTGGATGCTGTATGTCAGAAACAAAAACAGAAGTTGTTGGAAAAGCTCAGCAGGTCTGGCAGCATCTGTGAAGAGAAATCAGAGTTAACGTTTCAGGTCCGGTGACCCTTTCTCAGAACTGATGGTAGCTAGGAAAATGTTGGTTTATATGCAGAAGATAGGGTGGGGGAGGGGGTAAGGAGCAAATGACAGGTGGGGATACAGCCCAAAGAAAGAGGAAAACACTTGGACAGACAAAGGACTATATTCACTGGAGTTGAGAAGAATGAGGGTGGATCTCATAGAAACATGCAAAATTCTAAGAGGACTAGACAGGATAAACACAGGAACAATGTTCCTGATGTGGGGGAGTTCAGAACCAGGGGTCATAGTCTAAGGATATGGGATAGACCTTGTAGGGCTGAGATGAGGTGACATTTTTTCACCCAGAGAGTGGTGGTCTTGTGGATTTCTCTGCCACAGAATGCGGTTGAGACCAAAACTGGGGAGGCAATGGCCTAGTGGTATTATCACTGGACTGTTAATCCAGAGACCCAGATAACATTCTGGGGACCTGTGTTCAAATCCTGCCATGGCAGATGGTGGAATTTGAATTCAATAAAATATCTGGAATTAAGAATCTAAAGATGGCCATGAATCCATTGTCAAATGTCAGAAAATCCCATCTGGTTCACTAATGTCCTTTAGGGAAGGAAACTGCCATCCTTAACTGGTCTGGCCTACATGTGGCTCCAGATCCACAGCAATGTGGTTGACTCTCAACTTCCCTCTGGGCAACTAGGGATGGATATTAAATGCTGCCTTGCCAGTGATGCTCTCATCCCATTAATGAATTAAAAAAAACAAATCAAAGTAGAATGGGAGGGAGAAATAAAGCACTCCACACCTCGCGGCGCCCACCTCTCCCAAAAGATATCGAGAGTATTTGTGGACACTGTGTGCTGCTTCTCCAGGGACAGCTAGGCCTGAATGTAGCCATTGAAAAGGGGCAGGCAATGACCCCCTCCACGACCCTCTGCCTGAACCTGTTAATGACCAGCTTGGCTGGGGTAAGGAGCAGATCCAAGTGATTTTCTCTTTAGATCTGATGGGTTGTTAACTCTATTAGATGGCAGTTTTCAAATGCCCTCTTCTTTTATGCCCTTGATGACCTATTAATTTCTTACAATAGGATTGGTCCTAGGTTGTCAGATTTAAATGTAAGACAACAAGGTGCAGGGCTGGATGAACACAGCAGGCCAAG
>NC_063338.1:10294498-10315830 GCF_021869965.1 Rhincodon typus
TCCTATGATGCTGCTTGGCCTGCTGTGTTCATCCAGCCCTGCACCTTGTTGTCTCGGATTCTCCAGCATCTGCAGTTCCTACTATCTCAGATTTAAATGTAATTGGGTTTTCGTCTCTAAGTGCCTGGTTTAAATTAATTGGCTGTTTTTCAAACAGTTCGCCTTAATAACAAAACAAACTGCTGCCTGGGTTGCTAACCACACAGCCTTTTGGCATAATGTTTCAATTTCAAGAGCTCCCTGTGCATCTGCACACATTTTTTTTTAAATCTCTAAGCCTAAAAAATACATTATCTTTTAAAGGGACCACATACTCTTCCCCCTACCATTTTACAAACATCAAATTCTAGCATCCTGCCTTCCAATCCACAAATACTCTACCCAACTTTGCAACATCAGCCATGATCATTTTGAATGGGGGAACAGGCTCTAAGGGACGAATGGCATGCTCCTGTTCATATTTTCTATGTTTCTAAGGCAGTGCAGTATGATGGAGATCTGGACTGTCAGAAATGCCATCCTTTGAATGAGATATTGAACTGAATCTCCAGCTGCCTGCTCAGGTGAAAGTAAAATATTCTGTGGCAATGTTTCAAAGTGAAGGGGAATTCTCCCTAGGGTTCTAATCAATCCCTCAACCCGTAAATCAGCAGATTATGGTCATTAACACATTTAATACATATAGTACATTGAAACAAATGACTCTAGCTCAAATCTACTTCACTTTGGTTGGAAAGCGTCCAGCAGTTATACATGTTTCTACTTAAATGTAAGTCTTTCTTTCTTCACCAAAGACCTAGTGCTTTATAGTGGATGGATTACTGCCTTGAACATACCCTTAGGCATATGTAGGGCTGAAACTCTCTGAGATTGACCAGGAATTGAAGAACATTGCTCTGAAGTACCCAAGCTGTCTCATGAGGAGACGTTAAATGGCGGAGCGGACTTGAAGGGCCGATTAGCCTACTTCATGTCCTGCGTCCTATGGTCTTAGGAGAAAAGCCATCAAGAACTAAAGATTAATTGTCTTTCTCATATTCCTTGAGTCAATTATTTCTAAAAACGTTGGAGATGGGAAAGAAAAGCTGCTCAAGAACGAAGACCCAGCCAACAGAAGTCACAAAGAGTTTGACAAAGGTGGACATATTGAATGATGTGTGTTTGTGTGGGTTAAGTGATGTGACAAAATCACTAGAAATCCCTCACAGCAGTGTTGGTAAATCTTGGCCTATGCTGACTGATATAATACATTGTATTGTATCTTCTTTTTATCAATATGTGGACTGACCCTGCAATGTGATATGGTCATATTAAAAGGTTACCAAACGGTGTTGAAGATGTCCTATACTGCCTCAAGGCAAGCAATTGCCAAATGGTAGCCATTTCCCTTCTGAGTGAGTAAGCTATAGATTCAAGTCCCGCTCTAAAGACTTTGTGGTAAATTCCAGGTTGACACCCTGGTGCAATTCTGAGGGAGTGCAATACTTCCTTTTTGTATTGGACATTTAAAAGTGCTGTCCTTGTTAGGTGAATGTAGAAGATCCCATAGTACCAGAGAAAGAGTAGGGACGGTTTCCTGGTCTAGTATTTATCCTTCAGCCAACATCACAGGAAGATAGTGGAATAGAGGTTCTATCCTTAGACTAGTGATCCAGGCTAATTCTTCCTTTGCAAAAATATGCTTTATTCACAAAAAAAAACTTTATATACATATACAGTTACTGAAGCATTTCTGTACAGTCTTTGCAAATGAATAATAAGTAAACATTGAGATTTGGCATTCCTGCAGGTCCAAAAGAACCCAAGGCATTTCTTACTTATGCAAGACAATACTTACATACATTGGAGACACCAAGAGGGTCAATAACTGAATGAACCCCCCATTGTACTTTGGCCGAAACACCTTAGACAGTGTTCTTCCCCATTGTGCCTTGGTGGCAGGGCCCCAAGCTTTAGTGTATACCTCAGATGTAGTCGTCAGCAAACATATAAATGGAATTGGGGCGGAATTTGGTCACACAGTCGTGAGTGTATACGGAGGATACTAGGGGGCTGAGTATGTAACCTTGTGGGGCACCAGTGTTGAGGTTTATGTTGAGGAGGAGGTGTTGTCGCCTATTCTTACTGATTGCGGTCTATGGGTCAGGAAGTTGAGGATCCAGTTTCAGAGGGGGCAGAGCCAAGACTTAGGACTCAGAGTTTAAAGGTGAGTTTCTTGTGATGATGTTAAAGGTGGAACTGTAATCAATAAGTAGAAGCCTGGTATAGGTATCCTTGTTATCCAGATGTTCCAGGGATGAGTGTAGGGCCAGGTAGATGGCATCTCCGTGGACCTATTGTGTTGCTAGGTGAATTGCAAAGGATCAAGGCAATTTGGTTTGCCATAGTTGATGTGAGCCATGATGACTTCTTCAGGAGGCTGAGGAAATTCGGCATGTCCACAAAGACTCTTACCGATTTTTATAGATGCATCATAGAAAGCATTCTATCTACATGCATCACAGCATGGTAAGGCAACTGCTCTGCCCAAGACCACAAGAAACTACAGAGAGTCATGAACACAGCCCAGTCCATCACACAAACCAGCCTTCCATCTATTGACTCCATCTACACTTCCTGCTGCCTTAAGAAAGCAACCAACATAATCAAAGGCCCCTCCCACCCCAGTTATACTCTCTTCCACCCTCTTCTGTCAGGCAGAAGATATGGAAGTTTGAATACACGTAAGAACAGATTCAAGAACAGCTTCTTCCCCACTATTACCAGAGTTTGGAATGGACTTCTCAAATGTTAATTCTGATCTCTCTCTCTGCAACTCCCCTGCGGCTATAACTGTATTCTGCACTTGTTCTGCTACCCTGATGCGCTTCAGTAAGGCACGATATGTCTGTACAGCACACAAAGCAACACATTTCAGTTTCTTGGTACATGTGACAACAATAAATCAAACTCAAACTCAAACTCTCATAGAGTCATTGAGTCATACAGCACAGAAACAGATCCTTCGGTCCAACAAGTCCATGCCAACCATAATCCCAAACTAAACTAGTCCCACCTGCCTGCACTTGGCCAATATCCCTCCAAATATTTCTTATTCATACACTTATCCAAATGTCTTTCAAACATTATAACTGTACCTGCATGCACCACTTCCTCTGGCAGTTCATTCCACACATGAAACACTCTCTGTGTAAAAACGTTGCTCCTCATGTCTTTTCTAAATCTTTCTCCTCTCACGTTAAAAATATGAACCCTAGTCTTGAAATCCTCCACTCTAGGGAAAATACACCTGCTATTCACCTTATCTATACCCCTCATGGTTTTCAAAACCTCTATAAGGTCACCTCTTAACCTCCTATGTTCCAGTGAAAAAAGTCCCAGTCTACACAGTCTCTCCTTATGACTCAAACCCTCCATTCCTGGCAACATCCTGGTAATTTTTTTCTGAACCCTCTCCAGCTTAATAATATCCTTCCTATAACAGGTCGACCAGAACTGCACACAGTGCTCCAGAAGAGGCCTCACCAATGTTCTGAACAACCTCAACATAGCATCCTAACTCCTATACTCAAAGGTCTGAGCAATGAAGGCAACCGTACTAAACGCCTTCTTAACCACCCTGTCTACCCTGTGATGCAAATTTCAAAGAATTATGAAGCTGAATCCCTAAGTCTCTCTGTTCTGCAACACTACCCAAGGCCTACTTTTAATCGTATAAGTTCTGCCCTTGTTTGTTCTTCCAAAATGCAATACCTCACATTTATCCAAATTGAATTCCATCTGCCACTCCACAGCCATTGACCTAACTAGTCGAGATCTCTTTGTAATCTTAGATAACCTCCTTCACTGTCCACCATACCATCACTTTTGGTGTCACTGGTAAGAGGCCTCCAGTCCGGAAAACAATGCTCCACCGCCCATCCCTTGTTTCCTGCAGTTAAGCCAATTTTGTATCCGATTTGCAAGACCTCCCTGAATCCCATACGATCTGACTTTACTAAAAAAGTCTACCATGCTGAACCTTGTCAAAGGCTTTACTAAAGCCCAAGCAAACATTGTCCACCATTCTGCCATCATCAATCTTCTTGGTTACTACCTCAAAATAAACTCTCCTTTTTACGCAGGGTCTCAAGGATGCCAAGTGCTGACCATTGCCTGATGGACTTGTAGTCAAAGGTGTTTTTGTATGCAAACTACTCTACAAAGGACAGGTGATACGGAATGGTCCAGCTACTTGGAGCGTCCCACCGCAACAAGGCCAAGCCCATCTCGAACAAGGTCAGTCAGGTGGACCTCATAGAATATGAATTCCCTGATTGGGGCTGTCAATGTGGTCCAATCAGGGAGACCTGGCTGACAGCTATAAACTGGAGTGTCAGAGCTTCCGTTCACCGTGAGAGCTGGCTCTGAGGGAGCTGGGTCAGTGTCAAGGACTCTCCACATCTAAATAAAGGGTGGCCTGGTGATGGTATACCAGCCTCTGTGGAGTTATTTCACCATTGCTTTTAACATCGGGGAGCCAGGCTAATGGGAGCCAGGAGTTGGGTTCAAATCCTGTCACAGCCGCTGGTGGAATTTATATTTAAGGCTTAAACCTGGACTTGAACATTAGTTTCAGTTATGGTGACAAGACAACTGTTGTTGACCGTTGTAAAAAATTCAGCAAAGCCCTTTAGGGAAGGACATCTGCTAACTGCCTAACCCGGTCTGGCCTACATGTGATTCCAGACCCACAACAATGTGGTTGACTCTTAAATAGCCCAACAATGTATTCAATTGCAGGGCACTTTGGATGGGCCACAAATATTGGCCATGCCTGATCAGCATTATACAATTGTTGGTGGGACCTTGCTGTATGCAAATTGGCTGCTGCATCTCTTACATTGCAATAGTGAATGCACTTCGGAAGAAAAAAATCTTCGCTGTCTCTAAAGCATGTTGAATCAGCCGGTGGTTGTGGAAGGCAGTATGCAAATGCAGGTTGCTTCTTTAATCAGTACGATACAATGCAATTCAATACAGCTCAGAAACAGGCCCTTCAGCCCACCAAGCCTGTGCCGATTCTAATCTTTATTTAGACCCGCTACTTATTGCCCATGCACAGTTACTATCCCACTGTTTGCCTCCCGTTCATGTGTCTATCAAGATACGTTGCTAAGGTTTCACCACCTTCGCTGGCAGTGCATTTCAAATACCCACCACCCTCCGTGTGAATGACTTTCCTGCACTTCTCCCTTAAACTTTCCCCCTCTCGCCCTGAACCTGTGCCTCTTGTCGTTGATCTCTCCACCCTGGGGAAAAGCATCTGACTATCCACCCCCATTTCTGCCCCTCATAATTTTGTAGACCTCTGTATTCTCTCCTCAGGCGGATGCTGGAGTTTATATTTCCTCAAGAAGGTTCAGCTCCTGAGCTGACCACGGAATCTCGATCCGCCCCAGCTCCTGCTCAGCATTCGCGCTGCAGATCGAACCACTTCCCTTTTTAATGTATGCGTGCTGAGCTCCTTCTGGGAAAACTGCTCATGAATCCACCGGACCTGTAATTGGTCAGAGCTGGTAATCGGACCACTGCTGGGATTCTGCGATGATGATAGCAAATGCCACTTGTAATTGTGAATGTATATGTCATGCCACTTCCAGGACCTCTCGCTGTGATTATCAGCAGCACAGTCCATTTAGAAATTAAGCACGCACCATTGGCAGAGATACTTATCTTGAAGGAGGAGTCAAGGACAATGATAAGTGGAAACGAGAAAGTCAGGAGTTCTTTATCGTGAACAAAGAAACAAATGACAAAGGAATCTTCAATCTGCTGCGCAATAAGTTAATTAGTTAGTGTTTTCTCCTTTGTTCCTCATATGACATCTTTGATGAATTTCTGCTTGCATTCTCAACCCCAGCCTTGTCTGTCAGATTTTTTGGGGTTTTTTCTAAGCTTATTTCATTGAAGTAGCCAGGTCCAGATAATCATGAACTGAGTCATCGATCAGAGAATGGAAAAAGATCGATTATCACACCAACTTTCTCCAAATACACAAATTTTCAATAGACCAGATTGTTTGCCATCTCATTGCAATCCATAAATGAAAATAAACCAACCCCCTTGTCAATTACTGTATAAATTGTACACGATCCAATTCTTTTCCCACTTACCCGACCATCAAGTATAAGAACAGTGACAACTTGCACTTACATAGCACCTTTAATATAGCAAATGTCCCAACACATTTCAAAGCAATGATTGCAAAACAAAAGTAAGACACTAAGAGGCACAAGGATCTGTGAGCAGCAGTGTGTCTCAAGGATGGGTGCCTTTTGTCACTTCTTGTAAATGATTTGGATGAGATTTGGAGGTATAGTTAGTACATTTGCAGATGGCACCGAGATTGGTAGCATAGTGCACAGTGAAGATGGTTATCTAAGGGTACAGTTGAATCTTGATCAATTGGGCCAACGGGCCGAGGAGTGGCAGATGGATTTTAATTCAGATAAAAGCAAGGTGTTTCATTTTGGTAAGTAAACCAGGGAGGACTTACACATTTAATGAGGCCAGAATTCAGGAGACCACCAGGAGATTAGGGAAAGGTGAGACTAGGGAGGAATTGAGGCTGGGGAGTATTGTAGAACAGAGACACCTAAGGGTGCAAGTGCATAGTTCCTTGAAAGTGGCAACACGGGTATACAGGGTGTTGAAGAAGGCATTTGACACACTTGCCTTCATCGGTCGGAGCAATGAGTACGGTATTGGGACACCATCTTACGGCTGTACAAGACACTGATAAAACCACATTTGGAGTGCTGCATACAATTCTGGTTGCCCTGCTAAAGAAAGAATGTTATTAAACTGGAAAGGGTACAAAAAAGATTTAGAAGGATGTTACTGAGACTGGAAGGTTTGAGTTATAATGAGAGGCTGGATAGGCTGGGATTCTTTTCCCTGGAGTGTGGGAGGCTGAGGGGTGACCTTATAGAGGTTTATAAAATCATGAGGAGCATAGGTCAGGTGAATAGGCAAGACTTTTCCTGCAGGGTAGGGGAGCAAAACTAGAGGGCATAGAGTCATACAGCACGGAAACAGACCCTTCGGTCCAACCAACCCAGCTGACCATAATCCCAAACTAAACTAATCCCATCTGCCTGAGCTTGGCCCATATCCCAACAAATATTTCTTATTCAGGTACTCACCCCAAATGTCTTTAAACATTGTAACTGTATCCGCATCCACCACTTCCTCTGGAAGTTCATTCCACACACGAGCCACTCTCTGTGTACAAAAGTTGCCCCTCATGTCGTTTTTAAATCTTTCTCCTCTCACCTTAAAAACGTTTAATGTGAGAGGGGAAAGATTTGAAAGGGACATTCGGGGCAACGTTTTCACACAGGGTTGGTGCGTGAATGGAATGAGCCGCCAGAGGAAGTGGTGGAGTCAGGTACAATTGCAACATTTAAAAGACATTTAGACAGGTACATGAATAGGAGAGGTTTAGAGGGATAAGGGCCAAACTCAGGCAAATGGGATTAGTTCAGTTTAGGAAACCTGGTTGGCATAGACGAGTTGGGCTGAAGGGCCTGTTTCTGTGCTGTACGACTCCATGACTCTATGAATGCAGATGACTGAAAGCTTGGTTGAAGAGTGGTAGGTTTTAATGGCTCCTGAAAGGAGGAAGGAGAGGCTGGGAGGCTTCTGGAGGGGATTCCAGAACTCAGTGCCCAGCTAAAGGCATGGCGTATCAGTGTTGGGGATGCTTTAGAGACCAGAATAAAAGGAGCACAGATATTTCAGAGGCATTTGGGTTGTAAAAGATTCCAGGGGTAACTGGGAGAGATAGTATAAAAAATAAGGAATAATAATTTAGTAGATGGGGTCAGAGTAAGTGAGAGAGTAATGAAGTCTACATCAAGGTCACTGTACGTGTATGTGAATGCACACGAGACCATAAGAACTAGGAGCAGGATAGGCCATTCAAACCTTCACCCTGACTTCCCCAGGCCTCAATTTCTCTTTCATGCCAACTCCTGATAACAGTCAACTCCCTGATATTTTAAAATTCTGTCCACCCTCACCTTTAAATACTTTGAGTGATCCAGCCTCCACACCTCTCTGCGATATAGACCTTCAGCACCCTCTGAGAGAAGAAATTCCTTTGCATCTCAGTTTTAAATGAGTGTCCCTTTATTCCCTCACTCTGTCGCCCAGTTTGAAATTCCTCGACAGATTTGGTAAACAATAAATAAATACATAAATAAATAAATTATGATGTTGTGACTACAACGGAGAGCTGGCTCAAAGAAGGGCGCTTCTGATTGGTCAATATACCTGAATAAGAGGTGTTTCAGAAAGGAAGATGAAAGGATGATGGCATTGACTAACGAGAGCATTGCTATGCTGGAGAAAATGGAAGTCTCAAAGGGCTTAAGGGCAGAATCTATTTCTTTAGAGCTCAGGGATAAACAAGACACAATTACATTGATTCACAAGGATGTTACTGAGACTGGAAGGCTTGAGTTATAAGGAGAGGTCCGTTAGACTGGGACTTTCTTCCCCTGGAGCGTCAGAGGCTGAGGGCTGACCTTATGGAAATTTATAAAATCATGAGGGGCCTGGATAAGGTGAATAGCCAAGGTCTTTTCCCCGGGGTAGGGGAGTCCAAATCTAGAGGGCATGGGTTTAAGGTGAGAGGGGTAAGATTTAAAAGGGCCCTGCGGGTTAACTTCTTCACGCAGAGGGTGGTGCATATATAGAATGAGCTGCTAAAGGAGGTGGTGGAGGCTGGTACGATTACAATATTTAAAAGACATTTCGACGGATACATGGAGAGGAAGATTTAGAGGGATATGGGCTAAACACATATGCTCTATAAGCTACCAACCAATGGGAAGAATGTAGAAGAACAAATTTGCAAGAAAATTACAGAGAGGTGTAAACATTTTAGTGTATTTATATGAGGGACTATAATTATCCAAATATATACTGAGTGGGTAGTAATGGAAAGGGCAGAAAGAAGCAAATGTTCCTAAAATTTGTTCAGGAGAATTTTCCACAGCAACAGGCTTCCAGTCCAAGAAGAAAGGAGGCCCTGCTTGGAAATTACTCTTGGGAATGAGCCAAGTCAGTCAAGTTATCACTGGAAGAACATTTGGCGGATATTTGTATCCTAAGATATAGAGTAGCATTGGAAAAGGACATAGAACATTCCAGAGTAAGAATAATGAGTTGGGGGAAGGCCAACTTTAATGGGTATATACTGATCTGTGGAAAATAAATTGAAGCAGAAGATTGACAGGAAAAGTAATGGCTAAACAATGGCTACTTAAAAAGAAGGAATAGTTTGCACTGACTCAAAAGGGAAAGATAGGACAAACAAATCTGGAACTTCTAGATGACAGGAGTCAGGATAAAGAAGAAAAAGCTTGCTTATGACAGATGTCAACTACTAAATACAATTGGGAACAGGTTCGAGTCCAGAATATTTAGAGAGTGTGAGAAAGCAACAAAGAGAAGCAAGGAGGGGTTATGAAAAGAGGCTGGCAGCTAAAACAAAAGGGAACTCCAAAATCTTTTCCTAGCATTTGAATGGATATAAAAGGAGAAATAGAACTGATTAGAGACCTAAAGAGGGATTTACACATGGACCAGAGGGAGATGTTATCTTTATTTTATTTGTTCATAGGATCCAGGTATTGCTTGCTAGGCCAATATTTACTAACCATCCCAGAAGGAAAAATGAAAACTTTGCAGCTGTCTTTACCATGGAAGAAGATGCTACCTATAGTGACAGAGAAGGAAGTTCAGGTGTTTAAAATTCATAAAGGGGATGTATTGGCTAAATTATCTTTGCTTAAATTTGACGCAGAACCACAACTAATTAAATATGCAACCAAGGATATTGACAGAAGTGAGAATGGAAATTCAGGAGACATTGGCAATCATTTTTCAGTCTTCCACAGACTCAGGAGAAATGCAGAGGACTGCAGAATTGCAAACATTACACACCCTTTTAAATAAAAGATCTCAGCGGATACAGACAGATCGGTTTAACTTTGGTGATTGGAAAACTTCTAGAAACAATCATTCAGGATGAAATCAATATCACATGGACAACTGTAGGTTAATTAAAGAAAATGTAGATTACTTAAGGGAAAATTGTTTTGAACTGACTTGCTGGAGATTTTTGAAGGGTTAGCAGAGAGGGTTCATGAAGGTAATGCTACTGATGAGGTGTACATAATCTTCCAAAAAGTGACTTTTGAGCAAAGTTATAGCTCAGGGAATAAAACAAACAAAAGCCACATGGATGCAAAATTAGCTGAGTAACAGGAAACAAAGTACTAAGGATAATGTTTGGACTGGAAGAAGCTTTGTAGTAGAGTTTTCCAGGTGTAAATGTTGACACCCGTGCTTTTCTTGATACATATCAATACTCTAGTGTACAGAGCGCAATTTCAATGTTTGTGGATGATATGAAACTTGAAAACCTTATGAACTGTGAGAATGACAGTGTAGGACTTCAAAATGACGTTGACAAATTGGTAGAATAGGAAGATAGATGAGGTTCAATGTGGAGAAATAGAGAAGGGATCCATTTTGGTAGAAATCACACGGTAAGACAATTTAAGTTTTTGATTTTCGATTTGATTTATTATTGTCATATGTACCTAGATACAGTGAAAAGTTTTGTTGTGTGTGCAGTACGGGCAGAACAGAGCGAGGAATTCAATGTTACAGCTGCAAAGAAGGTGCACGAAAAGCAAGATCAACATTAAATTTGAAATATGAGAGGTTCATTCATATCCTAAGAACACCGGGGAAGAACCTGTTCTTGAACCTGTTGGTACATGTGTTTCAGCTTTTGTATCTTCTGCCCAATGGAAGGGGCTGGAAGCGATTATAACCAGATTGGGAGGGGTCTTTGATGATGTTGGCTGCCTTTCCAAGGCAGTGAGAAGTGCAGATGGATGGTCTTGTGTGATGGTCTGGACCATGTTCACAACTCTCTGTAGTTTCGTACAGTCCTGGGCAGAGAAGTTGCTGTACCGAGCTGTGATGCATTCAGGTAGAATGCTTTCCATGATGCAGCTATAAAAGTTGTTGAGAGTCCTTATGGACATGCTGAACTTCTTTAGCCTCCTGAGGAAGAGGAGATGTTGTTGTGCCTTCTTAACCGTTGTATCAACGTGGGTGGTCCAGGACAGATGCTCGTGATCATCACTCCTGTGAACCTGACACTCTCGACCATCTCCACTTCAGCTCCACTGATGTAGATAGGGGCGTGCCTTCCTTCTTTGCTTCCTGAAGTGGATGATCAGCGAAATGAAGAGTGTCATCTTAAAAGAGGTGCAGAAGCAGAGGGACCTAAGTATATATGTGCAGGACAGGCTGAGAGAATGGTTAGTAAAGAGTACCATATCTTACAATTTATTCATTGGGACATGGTATGAAAAAGAAAGCAGGTAACGCTTGACGCTATTTCGGTCTGACCTGGAGAATGGTGAACAGGTATGAGCACCGCACTGTAGGAAGCAGGTGAAAGCTTTGGAGAAAGCTCAGAAGAGATTCATGAGAACGGTTCCAGGGTTAAGGATTTGAGGCTAAATTGAAGAAGCTGGTTTTGTCTCCTTGAAGAAGAGAAGGTTGTGAAAAGATTGATAGGATATTCAAAACCATAAGGGATCTAGACAAGGCATCATAGAAACCCTACAGTATGGAAGTAGGCCATTCAGCCCATACTGACAAGCATCCCACCCAGACCCAGCCCCCTACATTTCCCATTGCTACCCTCACACTGCAGGCAATTTAGCATGGCCAGCCCCTAACCTGCACACCTTTAGATTGTGGGCAAAAACAAGAGCACCTGGAAGGTCTCCCCATGCAGACACAGGGAGAATGTGCAAGGTCCACACAGACAGTCACCCATGGGTGGAATTGAACCCAGGTCCCTGATGTTGGGAGGCAGCAGTGCTAACCACTGAGCCACCGTGCCACCCTAAAATAAGTAGGTAGGGAAAATTTAGTTCCACTTGTGAAGGGAAAGCACAGACTCAAAATAATTGATGAAAGAAGCAAAAACAGGGGATGGGAAAATCTTTTGCATGCACTGTTAGGAAACACTGGAATGTGTTTCTCGGCGGCATGACGGAAGCAGGTTGAAGTGAGGCATTCAAGAGGGATTTGGATGATAATCTAAAAGGAAGATTGTGCAGGGCTACAGGAAGAATGGCACTGAGTGAAATGCTGATTTAGACACAATGCTCAGAGCTTTAAGAATTCTGCGATTCCTTGATAGGGAGGGGTGAGGCCAGAGAGGGGTTTGAAAACAAAGATAAGAAGTTCCAAACTGGGGGGGGATCTTTACTCTAAAGCAGTGAGCACAGAATGACGGATAAACGGAGCTTAGTGCAAGTGAGGACACAGGCGACAGAGACTTGCTTTATCTGAAGTGTATGGTAGGTAGAACATGAAAGCTAGCCAGGAGTGCAATGAAACAGACAAATCTACAGGAATGGCTGTAGTTCCCAGCAACAGATGAGCTGAGACAGATGTTGAGGCTTGCTACATGACTGGCAGAGAGTTAAGCCACCTTAGTGAAGGATGGGTATATGTTTGGCAGCTCCTCTCAGAGTCAAGCATAACCCCAAGGTTGCAAACAAACCAGTCGGCTACGAAGCGGCTGGTGTGCCCACATGGAGCTCTGGCAGTCAGCGGCATCGCAGCTTCGACTACATCCAGAGTGGTACCAGAGCAGGACCCTGCAGTGGGGCAGTTAACATAGCAATGGAGCATGGCGGCGGAAGTCGGGGCCGAAGCATTGTTAGCCCAGCGTGGGAAAGCATGCCCAGTGAAGGGGAGAGTGAGCGCTCTTGGGGAGAGCCCAGCATGGAGAGTCTGCAGGCCCATGGCTTAAGAAAGGACTGTTAATGTTTGACTTTTTAACTTTATTTCTTCATTTTTCTGTTTTTATGTTAAGAAGATTTTAGTGCTGAACTTTTGAACTTATTTCTTTATTTTTCTATGTCTGTAGCTAAGATTTTGTACCTAGGTACTTTGTATCTAAGATGGCATTGTGTGTGGCAACATTGTACACTTTTCACTGTACTCTTATACCTGTACTTGAGTACACTTGACAATAGAACCTAAATCGAAGACAGCTTTAACCACAGACAATTGCCTGGGAGAGAAATGGAGCCAGCAGCGATAGGGAACAGAGTTTAGACTGTGGACCAAAAACAGTGGCTTTAGTCTTCCCAAATGGGAGTAAGATGTGTCCAGCACTGGCTGTGGGACAAGAAGTGGAAGAGGGGAGGCACCGAGAGGGGTGCTGGTGGTGAGGTAGTCTTCAGTGTGCAATAGGAAACTAATACATTTTCAGATGTATTCAGGAGAAGCAGCATGTGGATGAGGGTAGGAGGAGATTAGGAATTGACCCTCGGTGGACCCCACAAGTAACGGGGACTGGAAGGAAAACCATGCCAGATGATTCCCTGATGACCAATGTTCCCTTGAAGCTGTGCAGCTCCTCTGACAGTCCACACACACCAACCGGTTCCAGGAGACAGTGCCACACGCAGTCATTGGAAGTCTGTGCAGTCCCAGGAGAAATGAGAAGTGACGGGAGCTGGTGGTGCCTAGACGTTTAAGAATGGAACCAGGCAAGTGCAGCTGGAAGACGCTGCTGATTGACAGTGGAGTGGTGTCGGATTCAGATTTAGAGGGTTTATGATCACAGCTACCTAACATAGGCAATCAAGAAGGAGAAGGGGATAGGGGAAGGAGAAGGGGAAAGGGGAAGAGGAAAGGAGAAGGGGTAAGGGGAAGGGGAAAGGAGAATGGGGAAAGGGAAGGGGAAGGGAAAGAGAAAGGGGAAAGGGAAGGGAAAGGGGAAGCAGAAAGGGGTAGGGAAAGGGGAAGGGGGCAAGGGAAAGGGAAGGGGAAAGGGGATGCGGTAAAGGGGAAGGGGAAAGGAAAGGGGAAGGGGGAAAGGGAAAGGGAAGGGGAAAGGGGAAAGGGAAAGAGGAAGGGAAAGGGGAAGTGGTAAAGGGAAAGGGGAAAGGGGAAGCGGTAAAGGGGAAGGGGAAAGGAAAGGGGAAGGGGGAAAGTGAAAGGGAAAGGGAAGGGGAAAGGGGAAAGGGGAAAAGGGAAAGGGAAGGGGAAGGGAAAGGGGAAGCGGTAAGGGGAAAGGGAAAGGGAAGGGAATTGGGAGGGGGAAGGGAAATGGGAAGAGGAAAGGGGAAGGGAATGGGGAAGAGGAAAGGGGAATGGGAAAGGGGAAGGAGTAGATGAAGAAGAGGAAGGTGTCAGTGAAGATGATGGTGAGGGTGTGGCTTGAGCAGGTCACTGTTGAAATGTGGTGAAAGGAGAAACAAAGATTAGCAGTTCTGTCAGTGAACTGGAAGAAATTTTCTTCTGTCAACAGACAGAGGAGGAAACAAATGTGAATGTGGATAGTGAGCACGACAAGGAAGTGATCCGAGATGATCTTACCTACAATTGATTCCACGGGAACAGTGAGGCCATGTCTGATAGCAAGGTCAATGTTCATTACAGCAACTACTGGGGATGTTTACATGGATGGAGAGATTAAGGGAGGATAGAATGACAATGTATGTGGAGACAGAATGTGTGAAGTAAGGTAAATGTTGCAATCATCAAAGATTCAAAGTCCTTTTGTGGAAAGACTGAGGGAGGAAAATGGTGAAAGGATCTCGGTGATACTGTGTTTATGACATTTGGATGGATGGTCAAGATGAAAGGTAAGAGGAGTAGAATAAGGTGAGGTGCCCAAAAAGGAAGAAAGTTTCAGAAAAGTAGGAAGTAGACAAAATATAAATCCCTTTTCCCCCTTCTCATGCAATTCCATTATGTAGAATGTATATTAGAACTAGAATTAAGTTTTATTGTTGCATGTAGTCAAGTACAGGGATACAGGAGCACTGTGAAATGTGTACATTGTTGCCATTCACTGCGCCATCTTAGGTACAAGGTACCCAGGTCCAAAATTTTAGGTGAAGAAAATAAATAAATAAGTTAAAAGTTCAACATTACAGTTCTTCTCAGTATAAAGTAGTAAATAAGAAATACAGTTAAAAGTTTCAAATTACAGCCCTTCTTTAGCCAGGGGCCTGTAGTCGCTCTATGCTTTGCTTTCCTCACAGGGGCTAAACTCTTCACATTCACTCTCTTTCCTAAAATTGTCTAGAAAGCACAGTGGCTCAGTGGTTAGCACTGCTGCCTCACATTGCCAGAGACCCAGGTTTGATTCCACCCTTGGGTGGCTGTCTGTGTGGAATTTGCACATTCTACCTGCATCTGCATGGGTTTCCTCCCACATTCCAAAGATGTGCGTGGCAGGATTGGCCATGCTAAATTGCCCATAGTGTTCAGGTATGTGTAGATTAGGGGGATGGGTCTGAGTGGCATGCTCTGAGGGGTGCTGCGGATTTGTTGGGCTGAACGGCCTGTTTCCACACTGTAGGGATTCTATGAAATTCCTGTGTTACAGTTCACTCCAGCTATATCTATTCATCAGCACACACCCAGTATAGTCAGTGATATGGGTTCTGTTTGAGAATGATCTTTAAGCCTAGAAGCAAACAGCTCGGTTTGGTCAATTGTAAATCATTGTCACTTTTGCATGTGAACAAATCATTTAATTGAGTGCTTTCAGTTGTTTCAGTGTTAATTGAATTGCTGAATGAGAGACTGGAGTGGGGGAATTGGAATGGTATAAGTACACCGGTCATTTTTATGCCTGGTTATCAGATATTTTTTCAGCAAATGAGGCCTAGATTTATTGGAATTTATTTGCTTGCATAGGCAGACCGTTGAACCATGAAGCTTGTCTAACATGAGCCCTTGTTGATGAAGCATTGATAGAACAGTTTGATACAAACAATGGAAGAATCCACACTGAAATTGTCTATTGATTTATTGATTTGAAATCTTCATCCAGGATATTTTGATTTGGTAGAAAGGGAGAAACTGTCATGGAGTCTGAAAATAGATAACAATGTGATAACTTACAGGTGAAGAATTCATTAAAGCCCCTTCTTTCCAGGAATTTAGAGACAGGAAGAAAACATTCAGCTCCTCACATCTGTTCTGCTACTTTTTTTGGATCATGCTAGTCTTTAACTTCTATGATCCTATGAATTTCTTTAAGCCTTTATCTATAACTTCCTTTAACAGTCTTTAACTTCTTAAACAAAATCTATCCCGCTGAGTGCTAGAATTTGATTGTATAACGAGGCAGGTTTGACATTGTAACTGCACATAAAAAAAATGTATTTTATTGTCACACGATTGTTAAACTGTCTAAGTAAAATTCCTCTCATATTATTTCAAGTGTCTCCCATCAAATTCCAGTCATTCACTATCACTCACCAAAGAATATGGGTAAGTTTTAATGGTAGCAGTTTATATACAGAGGAAATGACAGAATATTCCAACACAATCCTAAGATTCCGTTAAGTTCATTTTATACTTTCTTGTCATGTGTCAGAGTGCTTCACAAAGGACAGAGAACACATGGCTAGTCCTGACTCAGTGGATAACACCCATTGATTAGAATCAGAAGGTTCTAAGTTCATGTCTCGCTCCCAAGATGTGAAGTCAAAACATAGATAGCACAACATTACACTGACTTTACAGGTGAGACACTAAATACTTTCTACCCTCGTAGGTGGTTTTTAAAGACTATTTCAAAGGAGAGTTTGTTCTGGTGCCCTGGCCAATAATGATCTTTCAAACAACCTTATAGTGTCATACAGCACAGAAACAGGCCCTTCGGCCCAACTCGTCCATACCAACCAGGTTTCCTAAACTGAACTAGTCCCATTTGCCAGCATTTAGCCCCTATCCCTCTAAAACCTTCCTATTCATATACCCATCCAGGTGCTTTTTAAATGTTGTAATTGTATCTGCCTCCACCACTTCCTCTGGCAACTCATTCCATACACACATCACCGTCAGCGTGAAGAAGGTGCACCTCGTATCCCTTCTAAATCTTTTCCCTTTCACCTGAAACCTACGCCATCTAGTTTTGGACTGCCCCTACCCTGGGGAAAAAACCTTGGCTATTCCTCCTCTCCATGTCCCTCATGATTTCATAAACCTCCATACGATCACCTCTCAGCTTCTATGCTTCAGGGTTTGAAAGTCCCAGCCTATTCAGCTTCTCCTTATAACTCAAACCATCCAGTCCCAGCAACATCCTGGTAAATCTTAACTGCTTGTGTGTAAAATGGCTGCTTTATTTCCTACATTACAACAACAACTATACTTCAAAAGTCCTGCATTGACTGGAAAAGGCTTAGGGGTGTCTTCTGATCATGAAAGATGCTATACAAATACAAGTCTACCTTCTTTATCTAAATGTATTCTCACATTCATTATAACGTTGCTCATCAGACTCTCAAGCAATTGATTGAGGATTAATCTCCTCTGTGATATCTTTCTCTTTAGGACTGGTGTAAAATATTAATTAACTATCATCACCATTTTATCGATCAGATAGAAATTGACAATCTTTTCTTCTCTGGCTTCATGGTTATTGTTTACACAGCTCTTTCCTCTGTTCCCTTGTTGTGGTTTGTGCTATTTTTCACTGTACTTCCTAGATTTTAGTGTCACTTTTTATGCATTTTCGTGATGAGTCTAGCAGTCCCAAAGTGTAATTGTAATTTATATATCGACCTGTTCAGAGACACACCTAGAGCAGATGGCTCGTAAACCAAGGCCTCCTGGCCCAGAGGTATAGACACTCCCTCTGCACCACAGGAGCCCCTCATTAATTATCTATAAATAGGCTGTAAATTGTATTCACGTGGAGGATATTAATAGGGGTCTCAACTGTAGTCA
The DNA here is from genome assembly GCF_021869965.1 of Rhincodon typus. NCBI lineage: Eukaryota > Metazoa > Chordata > Chondrichthyes > Orectolobiformes > Rhincodontidae > Rhincodon > Rhincodon typus. Next base: position 10,312,355 of record NC_063338.1, read on the forward strand.
TACAAAGGAGCAGGGTGAAAGAGGGCTGAGATGCATATTATGTGTATTGCGTAAGTAAAAGAGGATAAGTAAATTAAGTTGCAGGCATGAGGTTTATATGATCATGACGTTTTGGGACTGTACCTTTAAATTGAGGGTAAATGAAGAAGGTTGTATGACCTGTTCTGATGTCTGTCTGACAGTAAGGCCAGTTTCGTTGACTGTTAGAGATCAAAAGAAGATTTAGACTATTTTACAGAGAAGAAGGTATAAAGTATTTGCTTTTACAAACAATGGCAGCAGTCTATGAGTTTACACTGAAGAGACTCTGAGTCCTCCTAATTCCCAGAAAGTTGTTGTCAGTACCAGGAATGTAAGCATATATATCGTGCTGTAAACTAGCTGTTTACTTCTAAAGGAAAGAAAGTTTTGGTGAAAGATAACTAATAGTTTTGCCCAAAGGAGAGTTTAATGTGCTACATGTTGTCAAGAAGATGACAGAGGGAGCCATGTTTGCTATCAGGTTACATGCTTCCCTATACAGCAATGAATCTCATAGATGGGCACTGAAGGTTATGTGCAGTCAGTAGGCTGATGACAGCATAAGGCCAAAATACAGAAGGGGTATAGTCTAACATTGAAATGATGCATCCTAGAGCTTTCAATGGATTCTGGGGAGATTTGCTTTGACATGGCCAGGGAATAAGAAGAACTATTAGCAAAGGCTTCAATGGTCCATAAACTGAGGAAAACACCTGGAAACAGGCACTCAAAGTTACTGCTTGGCATATCTGGGATACGGGAACCCATTGGAAGCTGGAGGCAACGATGGACTTTTGCTCCATGGACAGTAATTCCATGGAGAACGCATTGTGAATGAATGAATGGTGAATGATTTATTTATTTATTGTCATATATTCCTTGAAGATACATTGAAAAGTGTTTTGTTTCCATGTGTGATAAGTACAAAAGTGAACATCCGTGCTTTGGCTTAAAATATAAGTTGCCTACAAAAGAAGAGTGTTTGGTCAATAGATTTTTTTTACCGAGATAACAAGGTGTAGAGCTGGATGAACACAGCCGGCCAAGCAGCATGATAGGAGCAGGCAGGCTGACGTTTCAGGCCTAGACCCTTCATCAGAAAAAGTTTTTTTTTACTAATTTGTTACACTGAAAGTTTTAAAATGTGAAATTCTGTATCATTCTTTCAGCTAACCGCTGGAAATTCAGATCCATATTTATAACCATAGAATCTCTACAGTGTGGAAGCAGGCCATTTGGCCCAATGAGTCCACACCGACCCTCCAAACAGAATCCCACCCAGACCCAGCCCCCAAACCTAACCCCATAATACCGCATTCTCCATGGCTAACCCACCAAGCCACAACGCCACAGAGATGGTTAGGAGCTTCCCATCTGTATCCTACCAGCCCGTACTTTACCGTCCAACTGAGCCCCAGTGACATTGACCAAGAAATTATTAAAAATTCAATGAGTAAATCAAAAATATAAAGTTGATGACCATGACAAATGTACATCCACTTTGGAAAAATCTATCTAGATCACTGGTGGCTCAGTGGCTAACACTGCTGCCTCACAGCATCAGGGACCCGGGATCGATTAGAATCCCTACAGTGTGGAAGCAGGCCATTCAGCCCATTAGATTCACCCTGAACCTCCGAAGAGCATCCCACCCAATTCCCGTAACCCTGCGATTCCCATGGCTAATCTACCTAGCCTGTACATCCCTGGACACTACGGAAAATTTAGCATGGCCAATCCAACTAACGTGCACATCTTTGATCTGTGGGAGGAAACTGGAGGAAACACACGCAGACATGGGGAGAATGTGCAAACTCCACACAGACAGTCACCCAAGGCTGGAATAAAATCCATGTCCCTAGTGCTGTGAGGTAGCAGTGCTAACCACCATGCCACCCTTAACCCATGTTTTAAAGTCAGAAATTCGAAGCAGCACCTTTTCAGGGCCTGACGTTGACAGTACACTGGAGCCACATCAGGAGCTTTGGGCCCAAGGTTCAATCCATGTTGGGCTTTAGGCCTTACTTGCATATCACTAGCCCACACTGCACATCAATCAGTGCCCAGAGGCAGCTTGACTGTTCCTCTGGAGGCAAAGTCAGCTTGGTCCTGGAGGTGGAGATAACCGTGGGGAAGAGGTAAGGCTGTCAACAATCTCTGCTGAGGGATCACGAGCAAGGCAGCTGTGGGCCGCAAAGGAGAGGCCCCAGGCCGAGGGGTGCCTGAAGCCATGCAGCTCGCCGTCCTTGGCGATGGCTTGCTGCTTCACTGTCTGCTTCCGAAGCTGAAGAAGTGTCTTTGGGGAATATGAGAACGCAAGGTCTGCCTGACCCTTGCATCATGCTGAACAGTCATCTCGATAGTGCACTGACCGAGACGTCAATAAAAGATGACTCATTGAAAGGAGCACATCAGTTAGGCCATAAGGAAGCATATGTAAGGTTAGCCAGTTTCCTTCTGAGTCAGTTCACTTCATTGCTTTCTTTTCCTTCAAAATTTCCAAGAACCTATGTCCTCCGAGCCAGATTGAAGTAAAGATTTGTGAGGGGATCTTCCCTCTGTGTCACAATGAAGCTCCGATCGAAGACTCTCTTCGTCTGTTAGCCCAACCTGACCATTTTCTTTACTCTGGATAAAAGGATTCAGGGCTGTTGCTCATTATGGATGTAATTTGCCTGCTTTTGGGCCGTTTGAAAGCCCCGCTCTCTCACAGGGGTATATTGAGATTACCCTACCATTTCACAGAAACTGCTCCAGGAATGTTAGGGTGGGGAGGGTGGCTTTGGAAACAGGATTTTTTCATGCAGTTGGCACTGTCGTTGCTGACAAATACAAACACTAAACTCATGTTTGAAAGGGAGTGCGTCGTGTAATGGAGAGGGACAAAACAAGTGATGCAAGACACAACTTTAAGAAGGTCCAATCTGTGGGCTTCCGGTGCAATAATCAGTACTGGCCAGGGTGCTGAAGGAAAGATCTAACCTCCCTTTTATCATGAAAATGGCCAACTGTTTGAGCATTCAGGGATGGACAATTAATGCTGGCCATACCAGCGATGCTCATGTCCTGTAAATGAATTTAAAAGAAGAATTAAGGTTTCATGGCATCGTTCAAAGAAGAACCAGAAATTGTTCCTTGTCCTGGCCAAAACGCATTCCTCAAAGATCAATGCTAGAAGCACCGTTAATCATCATTTATTGCAATGCCCCATTTCCTACATTACAATCATGGAACTGAAGGGAATAGAGCAGCTAGGGGGACTGACTGAATTGTTCCACCAGAAGCCAGTATAGGCTAAAGGGTCAAAAGGCCTCCTTCTGTACCTTGGATAACAAGGTGTAGAGCTGGATGAACACAGCAGGCCAAGCAGCATCAGAGGAGCAGGAAGGCTAATGTTTCGGGCCTAGACACTTCTTCAGAAATTTCTGACTGACACAGAAGGAAATTTCTGAAGA
>NC_063338.1:10316230-10334191 GCF_021869965.1 Rhincodon typus
TCTTCAGAAATTTCCTTCTGTGTCAGTCAGAAATTTCTGAAGAAGTGTCTAGGCCCGAAACATTAGCCTTCCTGCTCCTCTGATGCTGCTTGGCCTGCTGTGTTCATCCAGCTCTACACCTTGTTATCTCAGATTCTCCAGCATCTGCAGTTCCTACTATCTCCTTCTGTACCTTGTCGGCTTTATGACTGTTACAGAGAAGGGGAAAGTCGAACCCATCTGATAATTAAACCAAAGCACAAGTCCCAATGTCTTACGATGGGAGTTAAGGTTCTTTCCAATAATTAAATCTGAAACACCCAGAGAAGCTCACCTCACCCCTCGTAATCTGTTAAAAGAGTAGTTAAATGAAAGAACATCCCTTATATCCACTTTATAAGTAACAAGTAGCAATTTATTTATTTAGCCCTAATAGTGAACAAATTAACAGACTTACTAACAAACTGAACAGTTCCACCTAATTACTACTAATTAATCCCTAACTGGCCTAAATTCTACTGGAATGCTGTTCAAATAAACACAAGTCCCATTTATATAACAACATTTATACAACAATAAATTAAAGCTTAACCTCTCCAAGTTCTTACAGACTGTGTCTTCCGGAACATTCTGCTTTCTCCATTACACCACAAATGCCTTTCTTCCACCGATTCTGCTGTCAGGGATGTTTTTCTCTGTAATTTCTTTGGTGAGGACTTTGAGCTAAAATGCCGTGGTACCTTTCTCAGATAGATGGTGCTTTCTTAGACAGCTTAGCGATTTCTTTTGAGAACCCAGGGTTTATTTCTCAGATGGCAGACTTGCTTCGTCTCAGATGACAGTTGGCTCTCACCCCGATTTTCAAAAACCCTCTTCTTATATACCCCCAATGACTCATCAATTTCCTATAATATGATAGTTTTGACAACCTGAAAACAATTAGTTGTAAATTCAATTGGTTTTCTGTATCTAGATGCTTAGTTTAAATTAATTGGCTAAATTCAAACTTGTTGTTTTGATACCAAAGCAAAACTGCTGTTTTGCCTATCATCTGTAAGGCCTTTTGATATACTTGTTTTAATTGTGGGCCTCTCTATACAGTACTTGTAAACTTCCAAGCACAGACAAAGCACAATCCCCACTGCTTTTCTCCACTATCATTTTTACCAACAAATTCTAACTTCCTGCCTACCAATTCATGAATGCTGTGCACAACTTTGTAACAATGACTCTATGTGATTGGATGCTATGGAAGGCTTAGCCTTGTGCTCTGACCCATGGAGAGGGAGGAAAGAGGAAGGTGATGGCCTAGTGGTATTATTGCTGGACAGTTAATCCAGAGACATAGCTAGTGTTCTGGGGACCTGGCTTCAAATCCTGTCAAGGCAGATGTTGGAATCTGAATGCAATACAAATCCATGATTGAGAGTCTAATGTTGCATCCATTGTTGGGAAAAACCCATCTGGTTCACTAATGTCCTTTAGAGAAGGAAACTGCCATCCTTACCTGATCTGGCCTATGTGTGAGTCCAGACCCACAGCAATGTGGTGCACTCTTAACTGCCCTCGGGGCAATTAGGGATGGGCAATAAATGTGACACCTTCATCTTGTGAATGAATAGAAACAAAATAATGATTTAGGTGAGTTAATTTCAGTTTTCATAGTGTGATGAAACTTAATATGAAGGGAAGTGGCCATTTGGAGGCATTAATACCAACCAGTGAACTGCCCACTGACAGAGGGGAGTCAGTCAGAATGAGAGCTACCCATGCTCAATGTATCCTTTCTCCCATGTCGGCAAGCCACAAGGACTTAGTTTTTAAAACCTGTTGCCATCAGACAAGGAGTTAGAGGATGGGCGATCTCTCACCCCTCAAACATAGACACTTACATTCAGTGAGATTAATTTCGGCATCTCTGCCCCTGTAGAGCCCTTTCCATTCTCCCCCAGACATGAGGGAATATTGAGGAGAATATTAATCCAAGTTGGCTGCTGCTATCTTATCTACTGTCATTAACAGCAAGTCAGACTCCCCCAGCTCAAATGCTGGTGACATTTATCTATGGCCAAGGAGGTGTCAAAGGCTGTGGGGTCAATTCCTGCTAAACGCACATCCAGTCCCAGCAGGAGGAACTAAATAATAAATGACTTTGTTGCTCCATTGTAGAAACATTTGAGTGTAGCAACCCTCTCCAATGTGGAAAATCGGAATCGTCAAGTAGATTCTAGCCTGTGGCCCGCTCCCAGGTGTCTGTTATTCTAAATATGAAATGCCTGAACCTCTGGATAAGATTCCTGCCTGTAACTCTCACCTGGGAACCACTGATTTAATATATAAATCAACTTAATTATGTACCAGCCCATAACTAACTCCTGGCATGCTGGAAAGCCCAAAGATTTAAAGAGACATGAGGGGCAATTTTTTTACACAGAGAGTGGTTTGCATATGGAATGAACTTCCTGAGGAAGTGGTGGATGTGAGCACAGTTACAGCATTTAAAAGACATTTCGATAAATACATGAATAGGAAAGGTTTGGAGGGATATGGGCCAGGAGCAGGCAGGTGGGACTAGTTTAGTTTGGGATTATGGTTGGTATGGACTGGTTGGACCAAAAGGGTTGTTTCTGTGCTGTGTTACTCCATGACTCTGACTGTTAAAAATGAATTGTATTTAAGCCACTGTGCATTGTTTAACATTGCACGCTGCATTTACTCTCCAACCGAAGGGAGAAATTCCAAGTGCAATTCGCAACCAATCATCACACAGAATATTGGGACCAAACAAAGTCAACCGTCCTTGTCTCCTGTGGCCAGACCTGTAGGTTTGAGTAGTATCATTGATAGGACTGGTTGGATTAAAAGCGAGACTGAAATATGTGGCCAAAATGAGCAACGCTCATCGCCTGGTAGAATAGCCCAAGGTTGCAAATGAAGAATGCAGCATGTGGCTGATGCCCAATCTGGAAGATAAAGGACATGTATTGAGGACAGAGAGAACCCAAGATATCCAATAATATGCTGACCATCATGGCATGCAAAGTTTTTTTGAGGCTACCAGGGCCATCCATTGAGCAAGGTCAAGGAGGCAAAATCCCCTTTGTTCACAGGATATTGTTCTTCTGCTATGGATGACAATGAGATCAGTCAATATTGGAAAGTACACTTCCAATAATTCCCCAAATATAAACCCACTGACGCTCTTCCGGGCTATTCCCCCATGCCTTCTGCTAGATTCCATGGATAGATATCCATCAGGGGGAGAGCTGTAGAAAACAAATCAAAAACAACAAAACCCGTGACCTCAGTGGTGCTGCTGAGGTCTTCAGTGCTGGCAAACATTTTCTCTTGACTTCAGGAATGCAACGTTTGTGACTACTGTCAAGAAGGGAGCGATATCTTGTCCATTGCAGGGAATTTTCTGGCGCACATTTTACTGAATCACCCATTCCCCATGGCTGAGGAAAACCTCTCAGAAACTATTGTAGATTTCCATCTCCAGATGAACCTCTGACATGTTGGAAGACAAAGGCTGGAAGAACACTGAAAATAGCACCAGGATCTCTCCATGGCATTCGTAAACATGAGGAAAGCATTTAGAGTCATAGAGTCATACAGCACAGAAACAGACCCTTTGGTCCAACTCGGCCATGCCAACCAGATATCCTATATAAATCTTGTCCCATTTACCAGCATTTGGCCCATATCCCTCTAAACCCTTCCTATCCATATACCCATCCAGATGCTTTTAAATGCTGTAATTTTACCAGCCTCCACCACTTCCTCTGGCAGTTCATTCCATACACACACCATCTTCTGTGTGAAAATTTTTCCCCTTGTGTCCCCTTTAAATCTTTTCCCTCTCTCACCTTAAACCTATTCCCTCTAGTTTTGGACTCCATCATCCCAGGGAAAAAACCTTGACTATTCACCCTATTTATCCCCCTCATGATTTTATAAACCTGTATAAGGTCACCCCTCAGCGTCCAACGCTCCAGGGAAAATAACCCCAGCCTATTCAGCCTCTCCCTATAGCTCAAACCCACCAACCCCATCCACATAAATCTTTCCTGAACTCATTCTACTTTCGCAACATTCTTCCTATAGCAGGGAGACCAGAATTGCATGCAGTATTCCAATAGTGGTCTAATCAATGTCCCATACAGCTGCAACTCTTATACTCCCAACTCTTATTCTCAATGCACTGACCAATAAAAGCAAGCATACCAAATGCCTTCTTCACTATCCCATCCATCTGTGACTTCACTTTCAAGGAACTATGAACCTGCACTCCAAGCTCTCTTTGTTCAGCAACACGCCCCAGGACCTTACCACTAAGTGTATAGGTCCTGCCCTGATTTGCCTTTCCAAAATGCAGCCCCTCACAGTTATCTAAATTAAACTCCCATCTGCCACTCCTCAGCTCATCGGTCCATCTGATCAAGGTCCCATTGTACTCTGAGGTAACTTTCTTTGCTGTCCACTACACCTCCAATTTTGGTGTCATCTGCAAACTTACAAACTCTACCCGTTACGTTCACATCCAAATCATTTATATAAATGACAAAAAGCAGTGGACCCAGCACCAATCCTTGTGGTACACTGCTGGACACAAGTCTCCAGTCTTAATTGCAACCTTCCACCATCACCCTCTGTTTTCTACCATCGAGCCAGTTCTGTATCCAAATAGCTATTACTCCCTCTATTCCATGTGATCTAACTTTGCTGACCAGTCTACCATGAGGAACCTTATCAAACGCCTCACTGAAGTCTGTATAGATTGCATCCACTGCTCTGCCCTCATAAATCCTCCTCATTACTTCTTCAAAAAACTCAATTTGGTTCAGAAAATCATGAGGACTGTACTCTGAGAATTTAAATAATGAAGAAACTTCATTGCAATACTACAATGCTTCATGATGATATGACTGCTGAGTGGAAGATCTGAAATAGCTGCCTGCAAAATCTAGATTGTTGTAAAGTGATGACCTAGTGGTGTTATTGCTGGACTGTTAAATCTGAGACTCAGATAATGTTCCAGGGATTGGCGTTCAAATCCTGCCACGGCAGATGGTGGAATTTGAGTTCAACTTTTCTAAAAATCTGGAATTAAGAGTCTAATGATGACTATGAATCCATTGTCAATTGTAGGAAAAGCCCATCTGGTTCAATAATGTCCTTTAGGAAAGGACACTGCCGTCCTTTCCTGGTCTGGCCTACATGCGACTCCAGATGCACAACAATATGGTTGGGTCTTAACTGCCCTCTGGACCATAAATGCTGGCCAAGCCAGTGATGCCCTCATCCCGTGAATGAATTTAAAAAAAAACTCTCTCCTATTTTCTATGTTTCTAAATTAATCTTCATCTCTTCTATTCTGTGTACAAGAGACTTGAGCAACCCTTGAATGTTGCCAAAAGACATCTCATGTATTAACCCAGATCTGGTCAATCAAGCATCTCACCTCCCAGATCTGTTGAAAGAGTGAATCTGGAATTTATCAAGCACTTCCCTATACTTGGATAGCCGCCTCATGCAAAAGGCCACCACTGATGAGGAGACCCAACACTGGATCAGCTCCACCAGTTCAGCCTTCTACACACTGGAACAATTAGTGTTTTACAACAAAGACCTCCACAAGTCAACAGATGTTCTAATGTACAGAGCAATAGTCAGCATCACAATCCTGTATTGTAGTGAGACCCCGACTGTGTATCAGTGGCTCAGAGGAGTGCTGGAGAAATTCTATCAGTAATATCTTCACTGCAATCTTCTGGCTCAGCGAATGGACGATGAAAGAAACCCTGGTGCCTTTTTGAAGCCCGCTCCACATATCTTCAGGCAAAGCCCCTGCATAATCAATTGCAATGGACTGGACACTATGCCCAGTGGCTGATAAGCATCTCCCTTACCGTCACAAATAGAAGCAAAATGCAGCGGGTGCTGGAAATCTGAAGTCACAACAGAGAATGCTGCACAAACTCAGCAGGTCTGGCATCACCTTTGGAGAGAGAGAGAGAAATAGGAACAGGATTAGGCTGTTTGGTCCCTCCAACCTACCCCACCATTCAATAGGATCATGGCTGATCCGACATTCCTCACATCCACTTCCCCATGTTTTCTCTCTTCATTCCCCTGCTGATCAAGAATCTATCTCAGCCTTAATTATTCTCAAAGACCCTGCCCTCACAGCCCTCTGTGGCAAGGAGTTCCAAAGACTCACAACCCTCTGGGAGAAGACTTTCCTCCTCATCTCACTCTTAAATTGGTTCCCCTTAATTTCAAGTCCAGTGTGGCTTTCCTTTGGAGTTATCACTCCGGAAAAAATTCACATTGGCTTCTCTCTCCATAGATACTGCCAGAGCAGCTGAGTTTCTCCAGCACTTTCTGTTCCTATTCTCCTCATGGCCTATTCTTTCAACTCTAAAAGGCCCAGCGTTTCAGAGGAGGACGTAGAAAATGCTGCCAAGACACTGTGAAGCTTTTCCTGAAGTGCAGCATCATTGACACGAATAACTGGGAGGAGCTTGTTATCAGTTGGTCAAAATGGCCATGATGTGTCCATCTAGCAATATCACACAGTGAGACAAAAAAATTCTCCAAGCCTGTACTCTGGGTCCCAGTAGAGAAGTTCTGCCTTTGATGCCTGGGTCAACACGTCAGCAGAAACCCACGAACCTAAATAGATGTCATCCTTGAATTGAGGGTAGCCAAAAGACGGCTGTTTAGTGTGTTATGCAGTATTTACTTTACTCTATTGTACCATGTACTGTTTAATCTCTAATTTGCAGTGTATAGCCTAAAGCACTACAGTGTTTGAAGGGAATGTTAACACATTTTAAATCGAGTCTGATTTATTCATTTCCCAGCCCTTCATTTGTTTTGCTATCAGATCGCATGTCACAGATGTATGAACTGTGTATTCACATAATAAATATTTTCTTCTTTGTGTATTTATCATCTGCCTCTCACAGACGATTTTCTCTTGACACTGAGCTATGGCATAGACCCATTTCCTAACTCATGATTGAATGTGTAATTTGGATATTAAGCAACTGCGTCAGAGAGAGTTAAACACAAACAGTTCTTCCTGTTAGACATACTGTAGCAGTGTCTGCAAATTGAAATCCGTATTACCATGGCCAGCAATCTCAGATTGCATTCCTGTCACAGCAATATTATTGGGACATTAACCTGATTAGTTTTGTTGTTTCCATTCTCCATTTACTGTGGCATTTAATTTTATTTTCGCCTATCCTTCATGACAAAGTTGTAAATTTTAAAACCAGCATTTCACAAAGAAAATTGAGTGGAAGGATGTTCTCTAACGCGAGGTTACCGTAATTTGTTAGTCACCTTCCTCAGCTCTAGCAACTGCATTCTCTCTAGAATAATTTGCGTGGTTTCGGTCTCTTTGTTTAAGGATGGATGTAAATACATTGAAGGGGTTTCAAAGAAGGTTGACTAGACTGATGCTTGAGTGAGTTCAGTGAGGTGTGAAGGGGCCGTAGGGGACACAAAGGGATATAGAAAGGTTAAGTGAGTGGGCAAATAAGTGGCAAATGCAATGCAATGTGGCAAAATGTACAACTGTCCTTTTTGGCTGAAAGAGTAAAAGAGAAACATATCTAAATGGTGAGATTGCACTGCAGCAAGATCTGGGCATCCTAGATCATGAATCACAGGTTAGTATGCAGGTACAGCATGTAATCAAGAAAGCTCGTAGAATGTTATTGCTTATTGTGAGGGGAAGTGAATGCAAAAGTAGGGAGGTTATGCTTCGGTTATGCAAGGCACCACACCTGGAATGAGTTGGACAAACACATGGCAGATGCAGTACAATGTGGCTAAATGTGAATGTTATGCACTTCATTGTGACAAACAGAAGGGAAGAGTATTATTTAAATAGGTGATATATAGGGGAAGTGTGGACGTACAAAGGGATCTGGGTATCCTTGTAAACCAGTCAACGATAGTAGAAAGGTAGATGCAGCAAGCAATTAGGAAGGTAAATGATACATTGGTCTTCATTGCAACAGGATTTGAGTTCACAAGTAGGACGTCTTATTGCAGTTATACAGGACCTTGGTAAGGTCACACCTGGAGAACTGTGCGCAGTTTTGGTCTTTGTATCCAAGAAAGGATATCCTTGCCATTGAGAGAGTGCTGTAGAAGTTCACCAGGCTGATACCAGGGATGGCAGGATTGCCCTATAAGGAGAGACTGGGTTGATTGGACCTGTGGCGACTAGAAGGATGAGAGGGGAATGTGTTTGAAATGTATAGGGTTAGGTTTATGGTTAGGGCAGGACTAACTAGATGCTATGTGATAAAATAAAGAGCTGCAGAAGCTCGAGATCAGGAACGAAAACAGAAATTGCTGGCAAAACTCGGTAAGTCTGAAGGTAAGTCTGGTAGCACCTGTAGGAAGAAAGCAGAGTTAATGTTTCGAATCCGGTGACTCCTCATCAATGTTTTCCTTTGGTTAGGGAATCTGGAACCAGGGTGACAGTCTCAGGATATGGGGTAGGGCATTTAGACCTAACGAAAGGAAAGAATTCTTCACTCAGACGAAGGTGAACCTGTGGAATTGTCTACCTCTGCCAATCTGACTGGCCCAATCTACCTGAAGATTAAAGTAAAATGTAATGCCTTTGATGCATGTTCTCATTTTCTCCTGATTTATTCTTTGTCCTACAGTATAGCTACTGTTAGAGACACTGTAGACTACTCCTCCTTATCCCCTTGCTATTTCTTACTTCTATCCAAATGGATCGTGCGTCTTCCAATCCACGGTTCTTTCTTGTATTTATTCCACCCTGTACTAACAATGCTACCTCACCATCCTTTCCCTCCTGTCCATCCTTTCAAAAAGTCAACTATATCCCTGAATATATAGTTCCTAGCTTTGATCTCCTTATAACCATGCCTCCATAATTTCAGTGGCTGATAGCTCTGTTTCTATAACACATTGCTCCATAATCAGATCCCCAAGGGCCAGAACGATCTACTGCTGAACTAACATTGATATTAGGCCTCTATAATCAACAGGCGTGATCCCCAAAGAGGCATTTATACAGCACCTCTCACCACCTGAGGACATGCCAATTCATCTCACAGCCAATGAAGTACTTTTGAAGTGCAATCATTGTCACGGTGCAGGAAACTTGGCAGCCATATTTGTGCACAGCAAGCAGCAATGCAGTAATGACCAGATAGCCTGTCTTAGTGGTGTTGATCGATGATAAACATTGGACAAGATTCTCAAGGAGAACTCCACTGCACCTCTTTGAAATTCACCAAAGCTCTTTAGAGAGCACCTTCCAAACCCATGACCGCTCCATCAAGAAGGACAAGGGCAGGAGATACATAGGAGCACCACCACCTTCAAGTTCCTCTTCAAGCCACTCACCAATCTGACTTGGAAATATATCACCGTTCCTTCAGTGCCGCTGGGTCAGAATCCTGGAACTCCCTTCCTAACAGCATTATGGGTCTACCTGCACCAAAATTGCCCGCAATGGTTTGAGAAGGCACCTCAGCACCACATTCTCAAGGGCAACCAGTGATGCGCAATATGCTGGTTATTGACACCCACATCCCATGAATGAATAAAAAAGAAGGTAGGCTAGTATACAGTATATGATGTATTAAGAATAACATACTCTTGACGGATGTGTTCTTGTGTGATGTAGCAGGAGTATATGAAATATGTATGCCACACATGAAACATTAACCCCCTGACTAAAGGAAGAGTGCTAAATTGGGGGAAGGCCAACTATAGCAAGATTCGACAGGAGCTGAGGAATGTGGATTGGGAGCAGCTGTTTGAGGGTAAATCCACACTTGATATACGGGAGGCTTTTAAAGAGAGGTTGATTAGAGTGCAGGACAGACATGTCCCTGTAAAAATGAGGGATATAAAGGGCAAGATTAGGGAACCATGAATGACAAGTGAAATTGTGAGACTAGCAAAGAGGAAAAAGGAAGCATATATAAGGTCTAAGCGACTGAAAACAGACGAAGTTTTGGAAGAATATCGGGAAAGTAGGACCAGTCTGAAATGAGGAATTAAGAGGGCTAAAAGGGGTCATGAAATATCTTTAGCAAACAGGGTTAAGGAAAATCCCAAAGCCTTTTATTCGTACATAAGGAGCAAGAGGGTAACTAGAGAAAGGGTTGGCCCACTCAAGGACAAAGGAGGGAAGTTATGCGAGGAGTCAGAGAAAATGAGTGAGATTCTTAATGAGTACTTTGCGTCAGTATTCACCGAGGAGAGGGACATGACAAATGTTGAGGTTAGGGATAGATGTTTGATTACTCTAGGTCAAGTCAGCATAAGGAGGGGGGAAGTGTTGGATATTCTAAAAGGCATTAGGGTGGACAAGTCCCCAGGTCTGGATGGGATCTATCCAAGGTTACTGAGGGAAGCGAGAGAGGAAATAGCTGGGGCGTTAACAGATATCTTTGCAGCATCCTTGAGCACGGGTGAGGTCCCAGAGGACTGGAGAATTGCTAATGTTGTCCCCTTGTTTGAGAAGGGTAGCAAGGATAATCCAGGTAATTATAGACCAGTGAGCCTGATGTCAGTGGTGGGGAAACTGCTGAAGAAGATACTGAGGGATAGGATCCATTACATTTAGAAGAAAATGGGCTTATTGGTGATAGGCATCATGGTTTTGTGCAGGGAAGGTCATGTTTTACCAATTTGATAGAATTCTTTGAGGAAGTGACAAAGTTGATAGATGAGGGAAGGGCTGTAGATGTCATATATATGGACTTCAGTAAGGCATTTGATAAGGTTCCCCATGGTAGGCTGATGGAGAAAGTGAAGTCACATGGGGTCCAGGGTGTACTAGCTAGATGGATAGAGAACTGGCTGGGCAACACGAGACAGAGTTGTAGTAGAAGGGAGTTTCTCAAAATGGAGAACTGTGACCAGTGGTGTTCCACAGGGATCCGTGTTTGGACCACTGTTGTGGAGGAAGGTATAGATGGTCTGATTAGCAAGTTTGCAGATGACACTAAGATTGGTGGAGTAGCAGATAGTGAAGGGGGCTGTCGGAGAATGCAGCAGAATATAGATAGATTGGAGAGTTGGGCGGAGAAATGGCAGATGGAGTTCAATCCAGGCAAATGCGAGGTGATGCATTTTGGAAGATCCAATTCAAGAGCGAACTATACAGTAAATGGAAAAGCCCTGGGGAAAATTGATACACAGAGAGATCTGGGTGTTCAGGTCCATTGTACCCTGAAGGTGGCAATGCAGGTCGATAGAGTGGTCAAGAAGGCATATGGCATGCTTTCATTCATCGGACAGGGTATTGAGTACAAGAGTTGGCAGGTCATGTTGCAGTTGTATAGGACTTTGGTTCGACCACATTTGGAATACTGCGTACAGTTCTGGTTGCCACATTACCAAAAGGACGTGGATGCTTTGGAGAGGGTGCAGAGGAGGTTCACCATGATGTTGCCTGGTATGGAGGGCGCTAGCTATGAAGACATGTTGAGTAGATTAGGATTATTTACATTATAAAGACGGAGGTTGAGGGGGGACCTGATTGATGTCTACAAAATCATGAGAGGTATAGATAGGGTGGATAGCAAGAAGCTTTTTCCCAGAGTGGGGGACTCAATTATTAGGGGTCACGATTTCAAGGTGAGAGGGGAAAAGTTTAAGGGAGATATGCATGGAAAGTTCTTTACGCAGAGGGTGGTGGGTGCCTGGAACATGTTGCCAGCAGAGGGGGTAGAGGCGGGCATGATAGCGTCATTTAAGATGTATCTAGACAGGTACATTAACGTGCAGAGAACAGAGGGATGCAGATCCTGGGAAAATAGGTGACAGGTTTAGATACAGGATCTGGATCGGCGCAGGCTTGGAGGGACGAAGGGCCTGTTCCTGTGCTGTAATTTTCTTTGTTCTTTGTTTTTTGTTCTTTGACTGAAAGGTGACCTCTACAGAAAGTGAGTTCTGGATAGCCAACGTGGAATTGAAGCTCTCTAGTTTGGGTAACTTGAGGCCCACTATCATCAGGAGACAGAGACAGAGAAAGGCCTATGCACTGAGCCATTGTTGAAGCCAGAAGTGCCAGTGGATCATGTCAGTGAATCAACTTTGAAACTGGTCCCATATAATCCCCTCTATTGACCCACATGTGTTGGCAGCACACCACAGTCTCTCCTTCCAGGCACTCTCTGCTACCAGTCAGACTGACTGTGAAAGATCAGCTCAGAAGGCAAACTGTATCTGACTGTGTTCACTGCACACAGTTGCAGTTAAATCTGAGCAGGATCTGAGGTGACAGGTTTTATTTATTCCTGGAAGCCTAGTTTTTCCGACCTACTTGTCTAGCAATCCCTTGGCAATACCTAGATCTACCCACTTATCATAGTATAGGCAACAGAGAGAAACAAAGAAACACACATAAAACATGAACACAGACAGACGCGTAAACAGACACATGCACATAGACACACAAATATATGTACACAAGACACAGACACTACAAAGACAGAGAGACTCAAAGGAGCAGGAGGAAGTCAGAAAAAAGGAGACAGGGATACAGCAACGAAAAAGAGACAGGTCAGAAGAGAGTCAGACCATGTGAGAGAGTGACATACCTGCAGAATAGGAGAGAGAGAGAGATGGAACCACAAAGTGAGAGGCACAGAATTGGCAGGGGTGGGGGACAGCGAAAGATGCAATGAGAAACAGTAAGATTAAGGAAGAAACATAGAAAGTCACAGGGAGAAGGAATGGAGAAAGACTGAAACAAACAATGACAAAATGGATAGAAATGGAGAATATCTGAACTATGTAGAGATGAAGAAGTAGAGTCATACAGCATAGAACAGACACTTTGGTCCTACCAGTCCACACCAACCATTATCCCAAACTAAACTAATTTCACCTGCCTAAGCATGGCCCATATCCCTCCAAACATTTCCTATTCACGTATTTATCCAAATGTCTTTTAAGTGTTGTAATTTTGCCCACATCCACCACTTCCTCAGGAAGTTCATTCCATATGCGAAATTGCCGCTCATGTCTTTTTTACATCTTTTTCCTCTAACCTTAAAAATGTGTCCTCTAGTCTTGAAATCCCCACCTCAGGCAAAGACACCTGTCATTTACCTTATCAATGCTCCTCATTACTTTGTAAACCTCCTGCAAAATCAGAAGTTGCTGGAAAAGCTCAGCAAATCTGGCAGCATCTGTGAAGAGAAACCATAGTTAACGTTTCGGGTCTGGTGACCCTTCCTCAACTCTGATTTACAGCATCCGCAGTTCTTTTGGTTTTTATTTAGTCTCAACCTTCTACGCTCATGTGAGAAAAGTCCCAGCCTTTCCAGCCTCTCCTTGTAACTCAAGCCCTCTATTCCTGGCAACGTCCTGGTAAATCTTTTCTGAACCCTCTCCAGCTTAATAATACCCTTCCTATAGATAGAGTCAAACAGAAAATGACGAAAGAAACAGTTGGATTTTGATAAAGTGCTGCACAACAGACTTATTAACAAAGTCAGTGCTTACAGAATAAAAGGGACAGTAGTAACACGAATACAAAGATTGAGTGAGTGATGCAAAACAAAAACTAATGATCCATATTCAAGAACTTAGTGGTCAACCTAAACGAGTATGCCACTACCATTCATTAGTAAGTGTGTAGAAGTCTGCAGGCCGAAGAAGTTAATCCAAATGTTCCCCAACCGAAACCATGGATGAAACAGGAGATCCACTCCCTACTGATGTCCAGGTCTGAGGTGTTGAAGACGGCAAACCCCAACCTATACAGGAAATCCAGTTACAACCTTCGTAAGGCCATCAGAGATGACAAAAGGTGATACCAAGCTAAGCTTGAGACCCAGATCAACCACACATTGTTTGTGGCGAGGCTTATATGGTGTAACGGGCTGCAAAGTGGAGTCAGGCAGAATCGTGGGCAACAATACATCCCTACCCAATCAGCTCAATGCATTCTACGTTCACTTTGAACAGAAAAATGATGTCATCTATCTCCTGCACCCACGGTCACCACCAAGTTCAACATAGAGAAGTGTGAGGTGATTCAGTTTGGTAGGAAGAGCATGGAGAGACAATATAAATTAAAGGGCTATGGGGAAATAAAAGCAGAGGAACCTGGGTATATATTTGCATACATTATTGAAGGTGGCAGGATAGGCTGAGAGAGCAGTTAATAAATATGTTATCCTAGGCTTATTATTAGTGACATAGAATACAAGAGCAAGGTTCAAATGTTAAACCATTACAAAACACTGGTTGGACCCCAACTGGAGTATTGCACTCAATTTTGTGCATTGTACTTTAGGAAGGTCGAGAACACGGGAGACAGTGCTGGAAAGATTCACAAGAATGGTTCCAGGGACACGAGACTTCAAATGATGTAGCTCAGAGAAGCTGGCAGTGTTTCCTTTGGAGAGGTGAAGGCTAACAGGAGATTTGGTAGAGGTGATCAAAATCATGAGGGACCCGGACAGGATAAAAAGAGGGAGAAATTGTTTCCCCTGATGAAGGAATCGAGGATGAGAGGGCACGCCTTTAGAAATCTGACATGATCAAAATCTTTTCCACTCAGCGGTGGTTTGGGTCTGGCAATGCACTGCCCGAGAGCGCGGAGACAGAAGGGTCAAATGAAGCATTCAGAAGATAATTGGACTGTACAGGGTTACAATGGCACCAGGGAAGATGTCCTTTTGAACTAACAAGGTGTAGAGCTGGATGAACACAGCAGGCCAAGCAGCATCAGAGGAGCAGGAAGGCTGACGTTTTGGGCCTAGACCCTTCTTCGTCAGCCTTCCTGCTCCTCTGATGCTGCTTAGCCTGCTGTGTTCATCCATACACCTTGTTATCTCAGATTCTCCAGCATCTGCAGTTCCTACTATCTCTGTCCTTTTGAACTACTGTGTTTCTGGAAACAAAAGGATCCACCCTCTTACTAAAACCTCCCAGACTTGCAATGGCCACTCCAGGAGAAGATAACGAGTCTACAATTTTTTTTCACAAAAGCTAATCTCCTGATTGTACCGTCAACAGAGTGCATTACAAACCTCATTACGTTAATTGTGAGAGCTCAGCTTCCTCCCTCACAATGAGTCTCTCTCACTCACACGTTATCACAGCATTGTTCTCCAATTCTTATTTCCTCTTGTGAATCTCATTTTAAATATAAATCAGTTTTTATTTGCATGAACAATTTATTTGGATAAACATTTGCATTTTGAATTAGTTTTGGAGATAATTCGCAGATTTCATCACTATTTACCAAGCTCATGCAAAGTACAGCCAACCTATTTCCATGTGCTTCCATCACCATGGCAAATGTCTACACATTCCACACTCTCACACTTGCCTGTTCCACACACAGACTTACAGTCATGGTATCATAGAGATGTACAGCACGGAAACAGACCCTTCAGTCCAACTAGTCCATGCAGACCAGATATCGTAAATTAATCTAGTCCCATTTGCCAGCATTTGGCCCATATCCCTCTAAACCCTTCCTATTCATGTACCCATCCAGATACCTTTTAAATGTTGAAATTGTACCATCCCCCACCACTTCCTCTGGCAGCTCATTCTGTACACGCAGCGCCCTCTGCATGCAAAAATTGCCCCTTATGTCCCTTTTAAATCTCTCCCCTCTCATCTTAAACCTATACCTTCTAGTTTTGGGCTCCCTTACCCTGTGGAAAATACTTTAACTATTCACCCTGTCCGTGCCCCTCATGATTTTGTAAGGCTGCCCCTCAGCCTCCAATGCTCCAGGAAAAATAGTCCCAGCCTATTCAGCCTCTCCCTATAGCCCAAACCCTCCGACCCCAGAAACATCCTTGTAAATTCTTTCCGAACCCTTTCAAGTTTCACATCTTTCCTAAAGCAGGGAGACCAGAATTAAATGCAGTATTGTTCCAACACTCTCACACTTGCCTGTTCATCACTTCCATTCTCGTGCCTGTTCTGCACTCTCACTCTCCTATGTCATGCCTCACTGGGGAAATGCATTGGAAATCAAATCCAGCTATTCCGGTAGTTGTCACAAAAGTTAAAACTTTTATCAAAGTACAGAAAATTCCCCAATTTACCTGACTGTTCAGACCCAGGCTGACTGAAATCAGGGACCAGGTTTCTGTAACCTAACAAGAATTATTAATTGTTATAAATAAACAGATTCTAACTACTGGTAAACAGCTATGAGCTGTTGACATATAACTTTACCAGTTGAAACTGTAACCCCCCCCCTTATAAAATGCCCCTTGCACACACATACACACAGACAGATACAGACAGACAAAAGAACAGCATTGGAGTTATGGCTGGAGGGGCAAAAAACTGGGGGAGCAGCCCCTATCCACGGGGTTCTCTTTTAGTTCTTTTCAATTCCTCCCAGGGGGCACAGGCAATTAGCTCACAAATTATAAAGTCTTGGACTTATTAGTCAACAGCAAAAGCTTACACATGCTGGTGAGGGAACATAAACTGGCTTTCTTCAGGATTCAGCTATTCTCTACTCTGGGGCTGTACTCCAGAGAAACACACCACCTCCCCTACTGAGATTCAAAGGCTTCTGGCAGTATCATTCATACCCACAAGCTGTTCAGCTACTGGGACCCAGCCACATTAATTGTTATCAGACTGCTGGTTTTCACCATCAACAACTGGTCACCACTCCACAAACCAATCAGCTACCTTTTGTCAACTAAATCTGACTTTGTACACGCTCCCTGACGCCAGCTCATCTGCAGCCAACCTCTCCTATCGGTGAACAAAGCCAGCGGTATGAACAGTACGTACAGCAAGTTTTGGTGACTTGCTTTTTAAAAAGTGCAGCAATTCTTCAACAACCTTGATTTTTAGACAATCCTTTCTCCATTTCAGTCCAGAATCAAAAATACGGAAAAGTAAAAAGATACGGTCTTTACAGCTGCTTGTTCTATACTCAGTCTCCTGCCTGTTCCGTACCCTCACTCTCTCCTGTTCCACACTCTCACTCCCCTTCCTGTTCTACAGTCTGAGTCCCCTACCTGTTCCATACTCTCACTTTCCCCACTGTTCCACACTTTCAATCTCCCACCTATTCTGTACTCGTACTCTCCGGCCTAACTTATAGTCACTCTCCTGCTTGTTCCACACTCACTCTCTCACCTGTTCCACACTCAACACACTTGCCTATTATTTGCTCTTTGCCTGTTCCAAACTCTCGCTCTCCTGCCTGTTCCATACTGTCATACAGTACACAATCAACAATACTGCAAAATAAAAAGATAAGATCTTTACAGCTGCTTGTTCCATACTCACACACCTGCCTGTTCCAAACACTCACTCTTTTATCTGTGCCACACTCACGCACTCATTACCTGTTTCACACACTCACCCCCCTACACGTTCCACACTCTCACTCACCTGCCTATTCCATATCCTCACACTGCCACTCCTTCCACGCTCTCACTCTCTCACTTGTTCCACAGTCTCACTCCCCTCCCGTTCCACAGTCTCACTCCCCGCCCATTCCACAGTCTCATTCCCCCTCCTGTTCCACAGTCTCATTCCCCTACCCATTCCACAGTCTCATTCCCCTATCTGTTCCACAATTTTACTCCCCTCCCATTCCACAGTCTCATTCTCCTCCCGTTCCACAGTCTCATTCCCCTACCTGTTCCAGAGTCTCATTCCCCTCCCTGTTCCACATTTTCACTCTCCTCCCATTCCACAGTCTCTCTCCCCGCCCATTCCACAGTCTTACTCCCCTCCCGTTCCACAGTCCCATTCCCCTACCTGTTCCACAGTCTCATTCCCCTCCCGTTCCACAGTCCCATTCCCCTACCCGTTCCACAGTCTCATTCCCCTACCCGTTCCACAGTCTCACTCCCCTCCCGTTCCACAGTCTCATTCCCCTACCCGTTCCACAGTTTCACTCCCCTCCCATTCCACAGTCTCACTCCCCTCCCATTCCACAGTCTCACT
>NC_063338.1:10334201-10349522 GCF_021869965.1 Rhincodon typus
CCCTCCCATTCCACAGTCTCACTCCCCTCCCATTCCACAGTCTCACTTCCCTCCTGTTCCACAGTCTCACTCCCCTCCTGTTCCACAGTCTCACTCCCTTCCCGTTCCACAGTCTCACTCCCCTCCCGTTCCACAGTCTCACTCCCTTCCCGTTCCACAGTCTCATCCCCCTAACTGTTCTGCAATTCCATTCCCTTATTTGTTACACTTTCTCATTCTCCTGCCTGTTCCACTATCTTATAGCCCAGTCTTTTCCAGGCTCTTACTCTCCTGTTTGTTCCATTTTCTTGCCCTCCCAACTGTTCCATCCTCTTGGTCTTTCAACTGTTTCACTCTCTCACTGTCCTGCGTGTTCAGCTCTGGTACTCCTGAGTTTAACTTACGCAGGGCAGAATTGTGCAGAATTGGGAGCGAAACCAGGATGGTGAGATACAGGTCAGAGGAAAGATTTTGCAAATTGAATTGGTTGCCTGGAACAGGGGTGACTCTGAGTATAATGCTCAGTGTTTAATGAGCTTATCGGTGCAGAACAAGAAGCGATATCTGTGTCTCTGGCCCATTATATTGGTTGTCTGATTGCTTGCAATAAACCACAAACGTACCCATATGAAATGCATAAGCTGATTTTTATCCTGAGGTAATGTTTCTGATTTGGAACACTTTACTGGCCCACAACATTAGCTGCCTGTTACGCAATACTCGGCTACTTGGGGAGGCACGTTGGCTCAGTGGTTAGCACTGCTACCTCACAGCGCCAACAACCTGGGTGCGATCCCACTGTCAGAATGCTGTGCGGAGCTTGCACATTCTCCTCGTGTCTGTGAGGGTTTCTTCTGGGTTGGCCATGCTAAATTGCCCCATGGTGTGCAGGGATGTGCAGGCTGGTGTGTTAGCCATGGGAAATGCAGGTTTACAGGGATAGAATAGGAGGGGGTGGGTCGGGGTGAGTTGCTCCTCGGAGGGTTGGTATGGACTCAATGAGCCAAATGGCCTGTTTCCACACAGTAAGGATTCTGTGAATCTCCTGATTCCCACCCAAAAGAACAGTCAACAATAATTTCCATCAGCTTGTTGATGATCAAGAGTATACTGATGGGGCAGTTATGATCTGAGTTAGATTTGTCCTGTTTTTTATGCCAAGGACATAATTGAGCAATTTTCTACAATTCCAATATCGTAGCTGTATAAAAACAACTTGGTCAGAAGTGCAGCTAATTCCGGAGCACAAATCTTCAGCACCTTTACCGGAATATTGTTAGGGGTCACAGCCTTTGAAGTATCCAATGCTTCCAACCATTTCTTGATATCATGTGGAGTGATTCGAATTGAAGACTGACACCTGTGATGTTGGAAGAGGCCAAGATAGGTCATCCACTCGGTACTTCCTGCTGAAGATTGCTGCGAATGCTTCAGCCTTATCTTTTGCATTGATGTGCTGGGTTCTTCCATCATTGAGGATGGGAATATTTGTGCAGCCTCCTCCTCCAGTGAGTTGTTTAATTGTCCACTACCATTCATGACTGGATGTGGCAGGACTGCAGAGCTTAGATCTGATCCGTTGGTTGTGGGATCGCTTAGCTCTGTCTATCACTTGCTGCTCATACTGTTTGGCATGCAAGTAATTCTGTTTGGTAGCTTCACCGGATTAACACCTCATTTTCAGACATGCCTGGTGCTGCTCCTGGCATGCCGTCCTGCACTCTCCATTGAACCAGTATTAATCCCCTGGCTTGATGGTAATGGTTGAGTGGGGGATATGCCAGGCCATGAGGTCAAATACTGTGGTTTAAAACAGTTTAGCTGCTTCCATCAGCCCACAGTGCCTTGTGGATGCCTAGTTTGGAGTTGCTAAATCCGTTCAAAATTCAACCCCACGCTCAGACAGGCATGGTGCTAATCAAGGCCGCTTTGGTGATGGACATCAAAGTCTCCCAACTAGAGTACATTCTGCACCCTTGCTGAAGTTTGAGGCCATTACGTTTCTGTGTATAATGGGCAAGTAAAGGACAGACAAAGAAAAGGTTTCATACAATGGAGGAATAAGTGCATTCAGTGCCTATTTTAATCTGTAAAAAATTCCCATTGTCAAATGGGTTAAATTTAGTCACGATATGGGGTAAGTTTTGATATTTTTATGAATGATCTGTACAGACTTGCAGAGAACTGTGACTATGACAGATTACCCATGGAAGATTGATGCAGGTTCTGATAGATCCATTGGGGTTTGGTGCTGGGACCACTGCTGAGCAGCAGTTTGTTGGTTCAGTCACAGGTAAAGTAACCCCTATCCTTCAATACAGAGTCAATTTCCTCTTTTACCTTTGGTGAAATTGGATGAGAAATGTTTCTGGATGTAAAAAGACAGACGGTATTTGGCCCACGATGCAGAGGGATGTGGGAAACCGTCTTTGGTTGCATTCGGCTGCAATGACTTTTAGTTCTACACCTCCTGGTCCATAGAATTTTATGCAAGATGGCTGAAGAGCACTTTACTCCAACCATGGTTCACTATCAGGAAGAACAGAAACTACTGCCCCTGGGTCTAAATTATGTCAAGTCTCCTTTCCCTCTACCAGGACGTCAGCACTCCACTAGCTTTCACTTGACTGCTCGATCTCTATACTGCTGACACCATCACAGGAAGTGATGTATGTCACACGGCCCTGCTCTTTCCTGTAGTCTTGTGGCAAGATCAGGAAGACGGTTCTTAAGTAAAGTTGACGTTTTCTGTACCTCAGCAGGCTCTGTAAATATAGGCACAACAAGGCCGTGAATATTGGATATCCTAGGCCGACCCAATGAAACTGCAATCCTTAATCGCAATGGCAACGAGATGCTACAAGAGCAGGTCAGAGGTGAGGAATACTGCGACGAGTAACTCACCTCGTGACTCCCCAAAGCCTGTCCACCATCTACAAGGCCCAAGTCAGGAGTGGGTTGGAATACTCCCCACTTGCCTGGATAGATGCTGCTACAACAGCACTTAAGAAGCTCGGCACCATCCAGGACAAAGCTAACTGCTCGTTTGGCACCACATCCACAAGTTTAAATATTTACTCCCTTCACAAGCGAGGCATAATAGCAAACTCACTGAGGGTTTTTTTAGACAGCACCTTCCAACCCTTTATCATTTAGAAGGGCAACAGCAGCAAGAGTACGGGAATGCCGCCACTTCCAACCCACACACTGTCCTGACGTGTACATATGCTGTGATTCCTTCATTGCTACTCCATATCCTCGAATCTCCAGACCTGAGAAACATTGTGAGAGTGCCTTCACTACACAAACCAAAGGAGTTTGAGAGGAAGATTCAACACGGCTTTCTGATGGGAATTTCAGTACGAATGATACATGTCAATGATGTCACTCTTCACGAATGACTGACTAAAAAAATCGAAAGTTCCGTACCCTCGATCCCCAACGTCTTAGTTTGTTTATCCCTGTCTCCAGATTCCACTGTGTATTGAGATGGCGCTAGCATCTTACAAGGGCGGTTGCTATAGTGATTAAGGATTGCAGTCTCATTGGGTCTCCAGCGTATTACATGCACTGTTTGGATTAGACCCTGGAAAATTTTACTCACTGGGAGAAAAGACAAGTGTAGGGAGTTAAAAGGAAATAGACCTATCCTTTTATTTTTAAAAGAATCCTTCTGCCTAATTAGTGATTTCTCAATGAGAGCAACGTGGTGTAAAGTTGAATCAATTAATTGACACAAATTCAGCATGTACATTTGAGTCCTGGAGAATTTAAAGCATTGTAGAATCTATTCAGAGGCTTCTGAAGCTTAGGAATTTTTTTCTGTAGCTAATGATGCAATGTGAGCCCCTTGATTATCTATTCTTCTATACATAAACTATCTGAGCTCTTAGATCAGATTCCAGCCTGCAACACACTCCCAAATAATCTTTATAGATTGTAAAAAACAACCACAAGATTACCTTGTGTGATAATATACAGTTATCCAGCGTTCTGTTTATATTCATGAATGTCCATTGTTTGAGGTGTTTTGATCGTTTTATCTTCCAATTTATGCATACTGATATAAACATATTGGGGTTATTTTAAAATTGTTGTGATAGATTTTGTATAACTGAATAAAAAACAGAAAGATCTGGAGAAACTCAGCAGGTCAGACGACATCTGTGGAGAAAGAAACACGGTTAATGTTTCAAGTCTGACATGATTCTCCTTCTCCTCAGAAAGGAAGGGTCACCGGACCCGAAACGTTAACTCTGATGTTTTTCTTTACGGATGCTGCTAGACCTGCTGAGCTTTTCCAGCAACTTCTGTTTTTGTTCCTGACTTACAGCGTCCGCAGTTCTTTCGGTTCGTACTAAAACTGTCTTCACCTACCAGACCCATATCCTTCTGTTCCCTTCCTACTCATGTGTTTGTCCAGGTTCTTCTTGAATGCTGCTACTGTGTCTGCTTCCATCACCTCCAGAAGGCTGTAGCGTTCCCAAGCAGAAAATGAGGTGCTGTTCCTCTAGCTTGCACTGAGCATCGCTGGAACACTGCAGTAAGCCTGTTACCCAGGGGACAGCGTTGTGTGCTGAAGTGGCAAATATGAGGTGTAAATATTAGCTGTGAAAAGGAGAAAATGGGCCCAGTCTGCTGAGAACAAAGCCAACAAGATAAAAATGGGGCACGTTTTTCTCTGTCGAGGAGTTCCCCACCACCCTGATTGACAGGGCCAATCGTTTGGCCCATTGCCCGCACTTCTGCCCTCACTCCCTTTCTTCGCTCTTACAACATCGATGGGATCCCCCTCGTCCTCACTTTCCACCTCCCCGGCCTCCACATCCAAAGGATCATAAGCTGCCATCTGCGCCATCTCCAGCGGGATGCCACCACCAGGCACATATTCCCCTCCCCTCCCTTGTCAGCATTCCACAGTGGGACACTCCGGTCCACCCCTCCTCCGTTCTGAACAGCTCCCAACACCCCGCAGCACCTTCCCATACAATTGCAGAAGGTGTAACACTTGCCTGTTTACCTCTAGCCCCTTCACCATCCAAGGCTCCAGACACACCTTCCAGGTGAAAATCATGATTGACCTGTACATCAGCACAAGCTGGAACAACTGCATCTAATTTTCTGTTTGGGGACCCTGCAGCCTTCAGGACTCAACATTGAGTTCAATAATTTTAGGGCCTAAACACTACCTTTTATGTCCTTTACCAACCCCCATATTCTGCCCTGTTGTGACATGAGTTGTGTTTAACACAACCAACCCATTTTCACCTGCTCACGGTCCCAATTATCACCCTGTCTTTCTCCCAGGCTCACCATTATCAATCCCATTGTTTGCTTAACTGCTGTTCTCTCTCTGGGCTCCAACTCATCCTCAACATATATACCAACCTTTTCCTAGCTGCCATCAGTTCTGAAGAAGGGTCACTGGTCCCGAAACGTTGACACCATTTTCTCTCCACAGATGCTGCCTGACCTGCCGAGTTTTTCCAGCAATTTCTGTTTTCTTTGCTTCGGATTTCCAGCATCTGCAGTTCTTCGAGTTTCTTCTAGGGTTTGGGAAGGCATTGTCTGAAAGAAACGGTGGAAACTGATTCGATAGCAACCTAAAGGGATAATGGCCTTGTGGTATTATTGCCAGACTATTAATCCAGAAATTCAGCTAATATTCGGGGCACCTGGGCTGAAATTCCACCATGGCAGATAATGGGTTTTGAATTCAATAAAAGAATCTGGAATTAAGGGTCTAATGATAACCATGAAACCATTGCCGATTGTTGGAAAAACCAATCCAGTTCACTAACGTCCTTTAGGGAAGGAAATCTGCCATATAGTCATAGACATTTATAGCATGGAAACAGGCCCTTTGGCTCAACTTGTCCATTCTGCCCAGTCTTCACAATTTAACTAGTCTTATTTGCCTGTGTTTGGTCCGTTTCCCTCCATACCTATCCTATCCATGTACCTGACCAAATGTTTCTTAAATGACGAAATTGCATTCGCCTCCACCACTACCGCCAGAAGCTCAACACCCTTCTGGGCCCTTTTGTAATCTTTCCCCTCTCAACTTAAATCTATGCCCCCTAGTTTTAGTCGTCCTCTCCTGGTCTGGCTTACATGTGACTCCAGACCCGCAGCAATGTGGCTAGCTCTTAACTGCAATTAGGGAAGGCCAATAAATGCTGGCCTAGCCAGAGTTACCCACTTCCCATGAGTGAAGAAATTACTTGAAATGTGAAGTAAGTTCCTGGGAAATGGAGAAAGGACAGGGCAGTAGGGCTATCTGGATAGCTTCTTCAAAAAGACCCAGCATGGGCAATGATGGGATGCATGTACTGTATGAAAGGCCTGATGAAGGGATTTCTTTTTTGTCTGAAAAGAGAACCAGAGACCTAATGCAGGGATGGAATTACCCAAGTATGAGGGCACGGTGACTGGATCCAAATTGGTAGTGAGGAAGAGGGGGGAATGTCATTTGCATTGTGTTGAGGCTAAGGGCCCCATCTTGTTTTATAAGTGACACTCTCTAATTGCCCGCAATACAAACACACAAAAGAAAGGAGACACTGTTTGTGCAGTCATCTATCTCAGTGCTTAATCATCTGTGTGAGTGCTGTCAGCTCATTTACAGGAAAGTGAACGCACTAGGAGCTGCTGATGTCTGCTCACACATTGTCATGAATCACTGAAGGTGTTTTTACCCGGATTGATCACATTAGTTAAAAAGGTTCCCATTGTATCAACAGCGGCATGAATATAAATGGGGTGTTTGGCAACTGACTGCTGCGTCCAGTGCACGAAATGATTTCCTGGAATGAAAGTGGGGAATTTTGTAATTACAGCCTTTCAGGACAATGTTTACAAATCCGGCAGAGTCTAGGCATTAATCCTGTTATTCATTTGGTGGGGGTCAACAGGTTAGGATCTCCCCTGAGCAGAAATAATGGAGAGAGAAATGCGTCGAGGATCAGAGACGGAGAGAAATGTACCGAAGGGTCAGGAACACAGTGACAGATTGATCTGAGATAGACGGATGCGCACGCTGGAGGATAGCAATCGAGGGCACGCATAATGTGGCTAAGACAGGGAGAGCATTACGCTCAGTGTAGTTCCTCACTCTGAACCCAACTGGAATGATCCAAGCCAGGACAATGTGGGAGATAGACACAATTAATTTTAATACCATGCATATCTCCTTTAATCACATAATAAGTAACAGAGCCAGCATTAAGCCATTAAATGTAATCCAGATATAATGGGCCTGTAATGCTTTTCACTTTCACAGCGTGTCTCACAACTCACTTTTATTCCCTTAATGTGTGTATAAAGATACACCAGTGCAACTGGTAAAATATCAGTGATTTTGCAAAACAGGTCAAAATGGGACTCGATTAAACTCTGCTACAGAGGTGACTGTACCAGTGCTTCATTGGCTAGTCCCACCAAACAGACCATTAAGTAGAATTTACAGCACAAAATTGGACCATTCGGCCCCAAGTGGCATGTACTCATATTCATGTTCCACATAGGCCTCCTTCCAAGCAACTCAGTTACACCCCGTCAGCAACGTCCTCTCCATGTCTTTATCTAACATCCTGTCACCAGCCTCCACACCATTCAACTCAACCATCCACTCCTTATTGGATGCATTCGTGATGATTTTATATTTATGGACTCTGACACATTCCCTGGCATGCTGTCACATTACATTGATAGAATAGGCAGCTGTGGACTGGCAGTGTTTGACTTCGTGCACAATTGCATTTTAAATATGGCACCAGGACTTCCTGGAAATGGCTGGTGAGAGGGAAGATAGGACCAGTGGGGTGCCGTAGAGGCTTGGTGCATAGCAAATGAGGCGAATTCCAGAGAATAATGTTTGCAAACCCACCAGGTCTCACTGAGGAAAACCCTCCATGAAGCTCACTGAAGTTGACACCCTGACACTTTCGGGTAAAGGTCAGTCTTAGGCTAATGCATATTGGTGGTCAGAATTCACTTACAGGGGTCTAGACAGGGTGGATGTGGGAAGAATGTTTCCTGCTGTGGGAGCATCTAGAACTCAGATGACACTGTTTAAAAACTAAAGGCCTTCCGTTTAAGACGGAGATGAAGAGAAATCATTTCTCGCAGAGGGTCATGAGTCTTTGGAAGTCTGCTCCTGAAAAGACAAGAGGAAGCAGAGACTTTGATTATTGTTAAGGCAGATCAATTCTTGCTTGACAAGGAGATGAAAGGTTATTGAAGGTGGGCAGCAATCTGGATCAGCTGTGAATGGCAAAGCAGGCTTGACATGCCTGTTCCTAATTCACATCTTCCTAAACTTTTGGAATTACTCAGGCTGCACACTTTATTGCTGGGAGCCTCGTGCCTGTCCACGTGAGTGCTCTATCTTTCGATATAACTTTAGGGAAGGAAACATCTTTCTTTCACTCTCTTTGCCAGGAGGCAGATCGTAGACCGACTAGTGAAGTAGTAGCAGGTGCAGAACTCAACACTATGGCTCAACCCCGGCCCTGATGTTTCACAAGCAACATAGAATCTGCTCAACAGCAGGATCAGCTTCAAACACTTGGCCTCGATCCTCATCCTCAGACGGCATCGTTGGCAGCAAGTTAAGGCCCAGCGTGGACTCGAGTTGAAGCCAGTCAAGATGGTGGCAGAAGGCCTTGGTCAAGGAGCGTGGAGCTCGCCTGCTCCATCTGCTTTTACCTTTCCTTTTATTTCTCTGCTCTTTTCTTTTTAAAACTTTGGCCTTACTCACTCTCTGTGGGGAGCTCAGATGGTGTCAAGGCTGTCCAGCACGTCGGACGCAAGGTTTGTTCCCTGCGGCAGTGGAGGGAGTCGAATTTGGGCCCGGCGCCCCGTGTGGGACCCGGCACCATCAACAGCGGCTGTGTTGCTGATGCCGGCCGAGCACGGTCTCGTGGCAACATCAGCGTCAGTCGAGACAAGATGGCGCCAAAGGATGGCGACACAGTTCTGCAACGACAGCAAAGGAACTCAAGGCAGGCCGACTGCTTCATGCTGGCGATGGTCAGGGATCGAGGCCCAGGGCTTAACACTTGAGAAAAACTATAATGTTGAATTTTTAACCTCATTTCTTTGTTTATTTTTCCACTTTATAGCTAAGATTTTGTACCTAGGCACCTTTGTACCTAAGATGGCGCTAGAGAATGGG
The DNA here is from genome assembly GCF_021869965.1 of Rhincodon typus. Taxonomy (NCBI): domain Eukaryota; kingdom Metazoa; phylum Chordata; class Chondrichthyes; order Orectolobiformes; family Rhincodontidae; genus Rhincodon; species Rhincodon typus. Next base: position 10,343,359 of record NC_063338.1, read on the forward strand.
GAGTTTGTACACTTTTCACTGTACTCCTGTATCCCTGTGCAAATGTAACGGTAAAACCTAATTCTAAATTCTGACAGTGCATTATTTTGGTCACAAACCCACATTATCAGCTATTAGGCTGCTTTGTGGCTTTTGGAAACAGGAGTAGGTCTACTCTCGGGCCTGCCCTGCCACCCCATTGGATCAAGGCCATTGTGTGCCTCAAGCCCATTGCCCCCTGGTACCTTTGCCCAAATCCAGATGTAGAATTCAGATGAGATGCCAAGAACTTTTTTTTAAAAATTATTTCAAGGGACGGAGGCATTGTTGGCTAGGCCAGTGACTGTTGCTTATTCCCAATTGGCCAGAGGGCGATTAACAATCAACCATATTGCAGTGGGTCTGGAATCACATGCTGGCCAGACCAGATAAAGATGGCAGATTTCCTTCCCTAAAGGACATTAGTGAACCAGATAAGCTCATTTACTGCAATTTTACTATTAGGATCATTTTTAAAAACCGAACCCAAACTTCACCCTCTGCCATTGTAGGATTCAAACCCAAACCCCAACAACATTAACCTGGTGTGCTGGATTACTAGTCCACTCACATTACCACTATGTCATTGCCTCCCAAGGTGAGAGTACAGTGGAAGGAAATGCTACCGCTGCTTTCAAAAAGAGTATTGGCTCACTATCAGAAGAGAAGGCAGTTACAGAGCTGGGGGAAAGGCAGGAGAGTAGAGGAAAGTGAATTTCTCTAGCTGTGGGCCAACATAGACATGATGGGCCAAATGACCTCGTTTTGTGCTGTAACCATTCTATAATTCTGTTCTGCGATGTTTCAGCAGGATCAGGCACTTTCTGATGGAGCATTAGGAAACATATCTGCATTGTGCAAATTCATGGCCTGCTGTACAACAGCTTCATGGAATCATAGAAGGGAGAAGCAAGTTGCGTAATAAAAAAACGAGAGACAGGTAGCAACAGAGTAAGAAATAGCATAGCATGTTGTGGTGGTGTCAGAATAGGAAGGAGCACAATAATGTCTAAATTACATCCATAAATGCACAAAGTGTGGTAAATAAGATTGGAGAGAAGCAGACGCAGATATCCACATGGGAGCATAATACCATGACATCAGGGAGATCTGGCTGAGAAAAGGGCAGGAGCAGGTACTAAATAATTTCTGAAATCAGGGTTTTCATTAAAGATAGAGAAAAAAGGGAAGGAAGAAGAAAGGGTGGCAGTATTGATTAGGGGAAATATTATAATGCTGAAGAGAAAGAGACAGAGAGACAGAGACAGAGAGGTTATTCTAGAGGACTCAAGGACAGAATCTACCTGGTTAGAGTTAAGGGACAGGAGAGGTACCATGACTCTATAGGGCGTAGCCACCAACAAGTGGGAAAAGCACAAAGGGGTAAATTGTCAGGAAAATGACAGTGAGCTAAAGAAAATACTACCCTACTGTTATAATCCCCAACATATTGTAATAGGCAAAGAGGAGGGGGAGTTTTTGAAGTGTGTCCAGGAGATTCTCCTGCAGGGAAATGGTAGAAGCTCAGCCCTGATCTAGTTAAATGCAGAGCAGTCTCAATGGGCTGAATGATGTGCTGCATGTATGCAGAAAAGTCTCACAATCAGGAATGCGATAACTTAGCGTGGCGAGAGACTGATTGAGAGACAACTATTGACCAAGGCTAATGCCCCTGCTCTTCATTGAATCAGTATCCCAGGATCATTTCCATCCACCACATTGGGCAGATAGAGCCATTGCTTGACAGCACATCCAAAAGTAGGCACCTTGGACATCGAGGCACTCACTCCCTCAGTACTCCACTGAGATATCTGTGCCCGTGGCCTGAAGTCAAATCTCTTCTCAATCCTCTGTTTTCTGGGGAGAACTGTCCTGCTTTCTCCAGTCCATCTGTTACAGAAATTTCTGAACCAATCTCATAAACCTCTTTTGCATTGTCTCATATGACTTCACATTCTTTCTAATGTAAGGGATATGGAGTTTGGCACTCAGTCACACCCTGGGGCAACTGTCTGTTTTGGAGTTTGCACATTCTCCCCAAATACGTACGGGTGTCTTCTGGGTGCTCCGGTTTCTTCCCGCAGTCCAAAGATATCCATGTTAGGTGGATCAGCCATGGGAAATAAAGGGTAGTTGGGTGGGTCTTGGTGGGATGCTCTTCGGAGGGTAGGTCTGGACTCGATGGACCAAATAGCCTGCTTCTGCAGGGCAGAGATTCTATGATTCTATGACAGTCTTAATTGCACGGCATTTGAAAATTGGGAGTGACGAGATAGAGGAACAAAATCTTCTCCCTAGTCCCACTGTATCCATCCTGGTTTAACTGAAGGGAGGAAACAGATGAGTTCTGCTCTTAAGATGAGAACATGTAAGGCTGTTATGCTTCACAGCTGTAGCGTCTCTTCAAACAACTTGCATTTTACCGTGTGAAATATCCCAAAGTGCTTCACAAGAGTGTTATTACACAAAATGTATTGCATTAGTCCACAAAGTATAGGAGTAGAATTAGGCCATTCAGCGCAACAAGTTGTCCTTTGTCTCTCCTACTAGTGGAAACATCTTCTCCACATCCACTCTATCCAGGCCTCTCAGTATTCCGTAAGTTTCAATCAGATCCCCCCTGCTCCATCCTTCTAACCTCCATTGAGTACAGACCCAGAGCCCTCAACCCCTCCTCAAATGACAAGCCCTTCATCCTAGGATCATTCTTGTAAACCTCCTCTGGAGTCCCCCCTCCACTTCCAATGCCAGTACATCCTTCCTTAGATATGCATTGAGCAACTCTAGGACAAAGTGAGGAAAAGTTTGGACCAAGGAGTTGATTATAATTTGAAAATGAGAGGAGAGAGAAGCAGTGAGGTGAATAGGGCTAGGGAGGGAATGCCAGATCTTGGGACCTAGGCACCTGAAGGCGTAGCCAGTGAATTTAGAGTGCTAAAAACAGGATGTGGAGTCGATAAGGGGGTCAGAATTGAAAGAGTGCAGCAATCTCGGAGGTTTGTAGGATCAGAGGAGGTTAGGAGGTGGTGAAATTTGTACACAAGGATGAGAATTTTAAAATTGAGGTGCTGCCAGAGGAGCCAAGGTAGATGAGTGAACACAGGGTTGATATGAGTTCATCGTATCAGGAACAAGTTAGACTACAGGCAGCAGCAAGCCTTTGGATGAGTTCAGGTTTCTCGGGATGGGATGGGATGGGATGAGATGTGGGATGGAGTTTACAAAGGTTCGACAAAGTTCCTCATGGTAGACCAGTTAGCAAGGTCAGATCACATGGAATACTCAGAGAACCGGCCATTTGGATACGTAACTGGCTCGAAGGGAGGAGACAGAGGATGGTGATAGTGGGTTGCACTTCAAATCGGAGGCCTGTGACCAGCAGTGTGCCGCAAGGATCAATGCTGGATTCCCTGCTTTTTGTCATTTATATAAATGATTTGGATGATACAGGAGGTATGATTAGTAAGTTTGCAGATGACACCAACATTGGTGGTGCAGTAGACAGCGAAGAAGGTTACCTCAGAGTACAACAGGATCTTGATCAGATGGGCCAATGGGCTGAGGAGTGGCAGATGGAGTTTATTTGAGATAAGTGTGAGGGGTTGCATTTTGGAATGACAAATCAGGGCAGGAATTATACACTTAATGGTAAAGTCCTGGGAGTGTTGCCAAACAAAGAAACCTTGGCGTGCAGGTGCATAGTCCATTGAAAGTGGAGTCGCAGGTTGACAGGGTAATGAAGAAGGCGTTTGGTATACTTGCCTTTGTTGGTCAGTGCATTGAGTATAGGAGTTGGGAGGGCATGTTGCGGCTCTACAGGACATTGGTTAGGCCACTTTTAGAATTCTGTGTTCAGTTCTGGTCTCCCTTTTTTTTAACTCATTTGTGGGGTGTGGGTGTCGCTGGCTGGCCAGGATTTATTACCCGTCCCTAGTTGCCCGCTGCAGTCTACCTGCTGTGGGTTGACCCACAATTTCATTCGGGAGGGAATTCCAGCATTTTGACCCAGTGAATGTGAAGTAACAGTGATATATTTCCAAGTCAGGATGGTGAGTGACTTGGAGAGGAACTTGGAGGTGATGGTGTTCCCATATATCTGCTGCCTTTGTCCTTCTAGATGGAAGTGGTCATGGGTTTGGAAGGTGCTGTCTGAGGATCTTTGGTGAATTTCTGCAGTGCATCTTGTAGATAGTACACACTGCTGCTTCTAAGCGTCAGTGGTGGAGGAAGTGGATGCTTGTGGATGTAGTGCCAATCAAGTGGGCTGTTTTGTCCTGGATGGTGTCAAAATTCTTGAGTGTTGTTGGGGCTGCACTCATCCAGGCAAGTGGGGACTATTCCATTGCACTCCTGACTTGTGCCTTATAGATGCTGGGCAGGCTCTGGGGAGTCAGGAGATGAGTTACGCACCACAGTTATTCCTAGCCTCTGAACTGCTCTCGTAGCCACTGTGTTTATATGGTGAATCCAGGTGAGTTTCTGGTCAATGATAACTCCCAGGATGTTGATAGTGAGGGATTCAGTGATGGTAACACCATTGAATGTCAAGGGACGGTGGTTAGATTCTTTCTAATTAGTGATGGTCATAGCCTGGCAGTTGTGTGGCGCGAATGTCACTTGCCACTTGTCAGCCCAAGCCTGGATATTGTCCAGATCTTGTTGCATTTGAACATGGACTGCTTCAGTGTCTAAGGAGTCGGGAATGATGCTGAACATTGTGCAATCATCGGCGATCATCCCCATTTCTGACCTTATGGTGGAGGGAAGGTCATTGATGAAGCAGCTGAAGATGGTTGGGCCTAGGACACTACCCTGAGGAACTTCTGCAGAGATGTCCTGGAACTGAATTGACTGACCTCCAATAGCCACAGCCATTAACCTAAATGCCAAGTATAACTCCAACCACTGGAGAGTTTGCCCTCTGACGCTCATTGAATCCAGTTTTTCAAGGATTCCTTGATGCCACACTCAGTCAAATGTAGCCTTGATGTCTAGGGGCTGTCACTCTCACCTCACCTATAGGAAGGATGTTGTGAAATTTTAAAAGGATTCAGAAAAGATTTACAGCTATGTTACCAGGATTGGAGGTTTTGAGCTATAAGGAGAGGCTGGATAGGCTGGGGCTATTTTCCACGCTGAGGGGTGGCCTTTTAGAAGGTTATCAAATTCATGAGGGGCATGGATAAAGTGAATAGCCTCAGGGTCTTTTCCCCAGGGTAGGATAAGGGAGTCCAAAATTAGAAGGCATTGGTTAAAGGTGAGAGGGAGCCATTTGAAAGAGACATAAGTGGCAACCATTTCACACAGAGGGTGGTACGAGTATGGAATGAGCTGCCAGACAAGGTAGTGGATTGGGGTACAATTACAACATTTAAAAGACACCTGGGTGGGTAAATGAATAGGAAGCGTTTAAAGGATATGGGCCAAATGCTGGCAAATCCGGCTAGATTAATTTAGGATATCTGGTCGGCATGGACAAGTTGGACATAAGTATTTGCTTTCACGCTGTGCATCTCTATGACTCAATGACTCCAAGTTCCAGCAGCTCTTGTTCTGTGCTATTCTGTGGCTGACAATAGCCTTAGGAGTTCCTGCTAACAAAATACTGTTGCAGTCAGTTAGCAAAAATTATAACCTTCAAATATGTAGGACTTGATTTGGGGCAGTTTGAAAGAAGGCTTGCATTGATAGAGCATCTTGAATGACCACAGAACATCTCAAAGCACAGAACAGTCAGTGAACCCATTTGAAATACAGTCACCGTTGTAATCTAGGGAACATAGCAGCAAATTTACATGTAGCGAGCTCTCACAAACAGAAATGAGATAACAACCAGGTCATTGTTTTTGGTGATGTTTGTTGAGGGATAAATATTGGTCAGAGCACTGGGGACAGCCACCCAGTTGTTTACAGAAATCTGAGACACTAACTGGGACCTTGTTTGTCTTGTCTGACAAACAGCCCCTCTGACTGTACTGCACTCACTCGGTACTGACCCTCTGACAGTGCAGCGCTCCCTCAGTACTGACCCTCTGACAGTGCAGCGCTCCCTCAGTACTGACCCTCTGACAGTGCAGCGCTCCCTCAGTACTGACCCTCTGACAGTGCAGCACTCCCTCAGTACTGACCCTCTGACAGTGCGCTCC
>NC_063338.1:10349532-10410034 GCF_021869965.1 Rhincodon typus
ACAGTGCAGCGCTCCCTCAGCACTGACCCCCTCACAGTGCAGCGCTCTCTCAGTACTGACCCTCTGATAGTGAGCACTCCCTCAGTACTGATCCTCTGACAGTGCAGCGCTCCTTCAATACTGACCCTCTGATAGTGCAGCAGACCCTCAGTACTGACCCCCTGATAGTGCAGCACTTCCTCAGTACTGACCCACTGACAGTGCAGTGCTCCCTCAGTACTGACCCTCTGACAGTGCAGCAGTCCCTCAGCACTGACCCTCTGACAGTGCAGCGCTCCCTCATTACTAACCCTCTGACAGTGCAGCACTCCCTCAGCACTGACCCTCCATCAGTGCTCCACTCCCTCAGTACTGACCCTCTGACAGTGCAGCACTCCCTCAGTACTGACCCTGACAGTGCAGCACTCCCTCAGTACAGACCCTCTGACAGTGCAGTACTCCCTCAGTACTGACCCTCTGACAGTGCAGCACTCCCTCAGCACTGACCCTCCATCAGTGCTCCACTCCCTCAGTGCTGACCCTCTGACAGTGCAGCACTCCCTCAGTACTGACCCTCCCACAGGGTAGCACTCCCTCAGTACTGCACTGAAGTTTCAGCCTGAAGTTTGCACTCGAGTCCCACCCAACAGCCTTTTTGGTGCAGGTTCACCACAGTGATTCAAGACAGTGTCAATTTTGTCAGAATAATTAAATATGATTAATAAATGCCAGCTTTAACACCCCACAAAAATTCTATTAGTTTATATCTGGATCACCAGTGAAGCTTGGCTGCAGTATGCACAGTATGTAGTGAGTAAATCATATGATAGCTTCCAGGGTGTAGAGCAGACACACAATTCTGGCTGGATTAAGATCAGGAACTTGTTAAAGCATCCCTGTAATTATTACCATCAAACCGAAGCATCATTTTGCCCCCTGTCCACGCTGGTAGATGCTGAAGTGATAAAGAAGTTGTTGGACCAAAGAGGGAGACATTAGAAGGGCATAACTAAACATTGGCCAAAGGAGTGGGTTTGAATCTGACTGAAGTACACAAAAAGCCCACATTGTGGGAGTTCTGAGGAAGAGTCATACCAGACTAGAAACGGTAGCTCCGTTCTCTCTGCACAGATGCTGCCACCCCTGTTGAATTTCTCTGTGCTTGTTTGAAACAATGAAAGCTTTTGACAAAGTGAATTTGTCGAAATTGTGGGACGACTAGACTAGCTATAGAAAAATGTCGGAATAGTCACAAAGTGCCTCAGTGTCGGAGCTCTGTCTTTCTCTACACTTTGGTTAAAGGAAACAAGAGAGGTGGAGGCAATGAGAGAACGAGAGAGAGAGAGAGAGAGAGAGGGAATGAGCAAGAAAGAGTCTTGAGGAGGGGAGTTCCAAGGGTGGGGCTGAGAGAGTTGCAGTCATGGCTACCTATTGTAGAATGGAGGAAGTGAGGGGTGGGAGGGGAGATCATAACAGACCGAAATCAATGAATGGAGAGTTTGAGCCGGAAACCATTACAGTAATAAACCCAGAATGAGTTTAAAACAGGAGGGTGGGAATTTTAAATTTGTAACATAGGGTAACATGGGGTCATTGTAGGTCAAGATGCGAGGGTTATGTTGGACAGGAGAGAGCTTTCCAAACTTTATCTCGGAGGCTATGGAACAAATTCAGGATGAAAGCAGTTTCAATGAAACTCCATGATGTCAATGTATCTTGACATTTGATGACAGATGCCACTGAGAACAGAGAAAAGGGCAAAAGTGTACTTGGAAACCACATCCTGTGCAGAGGTGGAACTTTCGATTACACAAAGTTTTCATCAAGGTTAATGATGTCTGTCCTGCCAACTTTGAGAAAAGCTCAAGAAATGGCAAGCTCCGAAGGAGAATTTATTTCAGTGGAGAAACTGGACCGCTGAGTCATGTTGTTGCTGTTAAGGATTTAACAAAGGACAATGGTGTGAGGTAGCACTGCGTAGCAGATATCTGGTGATGTCTTACTGAGCACATTAACATTCAGACAGGGCTCGGTGCATTATGTTCCTCTAAACAGATGAAGATTTAAAAAGCCCTCTTTAAACAGATCAATATTCTATTTATAACAAGCCTTCTCTGTCCCGTTCTGAACAAACCAATGGCCTCCTTTGGTGTTTTGATGAAGATATATTTGTTATGTCTGAATCTGCTGTTACTGCAGCCCCAGAGACATCAGTGAAGGAAGGAAATAATTTGAATTTATGCAGCATCTTTCATGACCTCAAGATGTCCCAAAGCACTTGACTGTAAGGAAGTACTTTTGAAGTGCAGGAAATATGTACAGAGGAAGACCACTACGTTGAGCAAAAAGATCCCGATCGAATAACTTTTTTAAAATATTCATATATCGGATGAGGGCATTGCAGGTCAGGCCAGCATTTATTGCCCATCCCTAATTGCGCAGAGGGCAGTTAAGAGTCAACCACATTGCTGTGGGTCTGGAGTCACATGTGATCTAGATCAGGTAAAGGTGGAGGTTCCTTCCCTAAAGGACATGAGTAAACTAGATGGGCTTTCTCCCCGACAATTCACAATGTTTGTCATCCAGAATTTTATTGAATCCCGTGGCTCTTCACTTCCTCCTCTTCGATTTGGCACCATGGAGTGTCCTACATTTACCTATGGAGATGGTGCCTTGATACAGTGCCTTATTTGACTGCGGGGAGACAACTGAGAAGGGACTTGATGTCATGTATAGAGAAGTTAAAGCAGAAACAAAATCAAACAAATCACCACAGTTCAGTTAGGGGGAATTTCCCAAAGCTGTTGAGAGGACAACTTAGGGCAATTGTTGAGGAGAACACTTTTCCCAAGGACTGGACAACGTTTTGAGATAGACAAGCCAAACACTCTTAGGGACATTGAAGGTTTAACTGAAGGAATCAAATGTATTGCTTGGATGGATGGACCAAGGTGAGCAAATAGAGGGAGGCAATGACCCTGTCATATTGTCTCTGGCCTAGCAGTGTAGACACAGGTAATGCTCTGGGTTTGAACCCTGCCATCCACCATTTTGTTAAAAATTCAAAACAAATTTCTGGAAGTAGAAATCTAATGGTGACCCATGAATCTCTTGCCAATTGTCAAACAAAATCCCATCTGGTTCACTGATGTCCATTAGGGGAAGGAAAAAAATGCCTTCCTTACCTGTCTGGATGACATGTGACTCAAGGAGACAGTTCACCAGCGAGCTTTGAAGAGCAAATAGAGGCGCTGGCTTCATCAGCAATGTTCATTCCCTGAGAATGGATAATGACAATGATTTCATCGGCTTTGAGAGCATTTTGCAACATCCTTTGGGCTGCTCCAAGCGCCATACAAATGCAGGCCTTTCTTCAGATTATCCATCAGCTGTCAGTTCCGAGCTGGCACTTGTTGGGAGATTGGGAGATTGGGACCCAAGCTCCTCTGTGGCACAGTCACCCACGAAATTCCTGTGGGAAGGCCAAGGAGAGAATGGGAAACTCTTGCAGGGATTGGTGTTGGGGGCGATAAGGGTGGCTGCACAATGCTCAGGCAGAAGTAAAATGTCAAGAGCCTACTTTGCACTCTCCATCTCTCTTGCCCACCCCAAGCCAGACGCGATGTGATTCTGCAAGTGAATCTAACTCGTGTCAATTGTGGCTCAGCGCAGAGTGCTGCACTTACATTTACAAACTGCACAATCCAGTTGGTATGGAAGTTAATGTAATACATTAGGCCACTTAAGAGCAATTGATTATTTTAGGCAGTGAAGAAAGATGGCCCAATGCTTCCTATTTGATACTCATGTAAGTCCAGCCTGATCTACTGTATTAGATGGGTAGATCCATCTATAATTGATCTCAAGGCAATCCAAGACCCGCTTTGCTTCAGATAGTTTCAGCAAGGGTCACTAATTTTTCTCAGCAGTATCCCTTTTTTTCGTTACAGAATCTCCCATGAGCAAGAATTACCAATAATACAGTAATCTTGTCACAGAACTTTAAACTGCATTGAATCAATATGTCAAGGTGGGCTTGTGATCAGCCATGGTAAAGGTAAGGTTGAGGGGGGTGGGTGGGGAGTACTGGTGTGGGAGCTCAGCCAACAACAACCTTCACTGGTATAGCACCTGCAGCGTCATGAATACTCATCAGCACTTCACAGGGGCATTGATCAAACAGAATACGATGCCACACCACAGAAATGGATATTAGGACGATTAACAAAAAGATTGGTCAAAGAGGTAAGAAATAGGAACGGGGTAAGCCAGACTTGTTGTCAAGCTTGCTTTGTACAATCGTAGTTAATCTTCCCCCTCAATCTCCTCCCCGCCCTACCCTTATATCCCCTTGATTCCCTTAGAGTCCCGATATCCATGTCCTCAGTCTTGAATTTCATCAGTCACTGAAGCATGCACAGCCCCCTGCAGCTGAAAATTCCAAAAATTTACAACCCACTGACTGAAGACGTTCCTCCTTATCTCAGTCCAAAATGATTGACCCTTTTTCCTCAAACTGCTATACAGTAGGCTGGAGTCTCCAGCCAAGAGAAATAACCTCTCAGCATCCAACCTCCAAGGATTGTACATGTTTGAATGACATTTGAGTTAACCACTCATATTTCTAAACTCTAGGGATTATAGGCCCAGTTACTCAATCACTCCTCACAGGAAACTGTCTCATCCAGGAGATCATTCTGGGCAACTCTCATTGCACTCACTTAAGGCAAATATATTTTTCTCTAGATGAAGAATCTAAAACTGTACGCAGTACTCTAGGTGTGGTCTCATTAACAGTCTATATAACCGGCACCCCTTGACGTTCAATGCTGCTATCATCACTGCATCCTCCGCTATCAACATCCTGGGGGTTACCATTGACCAGAAACTCAGTGGACTCATCACCAAACATAGTAGCTACAGGAGCAGGTCAGAGGCGAGCAATACTGCAGCAAGTAACTCACCATCTGACTCCCCAAAGCCTGTCCATCATCTACAAGGCACAAGTCAGGAGGGTGATGGAATACTCCCCACTTGCCTGGATGAGCGCAGCTCCAACAACACTCGAGAAGCTTGACACCATCCAGGACAAAGCAGCCTGCTTAACTGGTCGCAAATCTCACAAATATCTGTTCTCTCTACCACCGACGCACAGTTGTAGCAGTGTGTACTATCTCGATGCACTGCAGAAATTCACCAAAGGTCCTCAGAGAGCACCTTCCAAACCCACGACCACTTCCATCTGGAATGCCAAGGGCAGCAGATACATGGTAACATCAACACCTGCAGGTTCCCATCCAAGCAACCCACCATCCTGACTTTGAACATATCACTGTTCCTTCACTGTCGCTGGATCAAAATCCTAGAACTCCCTCCTTAGCAGCATTGTGGGTCAACCCACAGCTCATGAACTGTAGAAGTTCAAGAAGGCATCAGACCACCACCTTCAAAAGGGCAGGTAGGGATGGGCAATAAATGCTGTCCCATCCAATAATGCCCACGTCCCACAAGTGAATAAAAAAAGTGTCATAATGGTGATAAATGTGAAATTTCAAATTTTAACTTCTATAATCTGACTGTGATACCTGAGACCCTTGACAAAATAAAATTCTCTCCAACAGTAAAGGAACATGGTCACAAAATGGCAGCAGTGGTCAGCTGACCAGAATTTGAGGCTAGCTTCTGTGAGCCATGTGGAATAAATGAAGTGTTCTGCGCCGATATTAGTATTTTTGACTAAAGACATCAATACCAGGGAACTGGTTTGGGGCAAGAAATCCGCGACTCACGTTTTAAAACACTTTTGTGCGACAATTTCACACATTGGGAGGTGAAAGATCCCATTTTCCAGTTAGACAGCTTGAAAAGACAATGGAGTCAGACTCAGGAAAATACTCTGAACTATAGTGGCATCTTCCTAGCCCCTGAACGATGCGGTGGGGTGGCAAAACAGTAGGGAAAATCGGATGAGATCTGTCATCGATGTTGAGAGGAAAAAGTCTCATTCTCCAGGCAGATGGCGAGACAGGAATCTGCCCAGTGAGTGGTGAGAGGCCTATTTGCATGAATTAGCATGCATTAACATCTCACCGTTCGTTAATTTCATCTCTTTGATGTGCAGTTTCCCGTTCTCCCATCTTGCAGATCGAAACTAGATGGCGAAAATTCTCCATGTGGAAGTCAGAGCGAGGACCAGATGACTCCAACTTACGGCTTGATCTTTTAGGCCTCCATCTTGGGTATCAGCACCAAAACCTCAAGGCAAGCTCCATGGGCAGGGACCTCGCATGCTGTGAGCCCACAGGCCATGGCATTGGGCATGTACCTTGCTGCATCACCATGGCACATTTCCAATGTCCTTACAATGCGGTTCTGCACTTCAGCCTTGCACCATGGAGTTTGGAGCAGCTAGCATTGTAGTGTTGGTGGCAGGGCACTGCCTGTAGGAGCAGGTAACCAGTTCACGGATTGAACCACCTCAGGACTCCTGACTTGCTGTCTTGGTGCACACTCATTGATGGTTACTTGGAGCATCTCTGCCGTGCCTTGCTATTTGATGCTTTGCCCCCACAACCAGAGCTTGCCTTTGCCTTGCAGTTTAGCACAGACACTAAGTCAGGAAGCTTGATGTGGCTGTCAGCAGTGATCAGTCAAGGGGGTGGACATGTCACTGTGTTCCATGTCAATCTCACACCTACGCTGCATGACACTGAGCGTGCTTCTACTGAACGGCCACGTCTCAGAGCATAAGGGGAGTAAGTCCTTGGTCAAGTCAAGGAGGACGGTCTTCAGTCAGGGGATCCCAGCACAGTGGGTTGAAGGCAGCCCTCTTGGACACAGAGAGTCAGCTACTTGGGATTGTCGGGTGGTATATATCACTTCAGCGGAGTCACGATAAGCCAGTTGAGGAGCTCTACAAAGATCAGTCGGGGGTCCAGTCCGTCATCAAGTGTGGGCTGTCCAACCAAGATGATCAGGTGGGCCACAGTCCATCCTGGGAGTCTGTCTGTCCACTACATGTTGAGGGGTGGGGATTATTGGGGACCACCGCTATGCTGAGGAAGCTAGGGAAATCAGCTGTGGGGATTGGAAGCCGAAACCTGGGATGCAGCTGGGATGACAACTGTGACATCGGGCAACTCAACATACAAGGAGGAGGAGATAACAGAGCATGGGAGAGAAAGGGTTAATGCAGGACGGAGTGTTGTGGTAGCAGTGATGGTGAGCGCTATCAATGGGTGCTGTGTTAGGTGTTTGAGGCCATCAATCCTCCTTTGTCTATGCTTTGTGGTGGGCTTGTCTATGATTAGTGATAGAGGATGCACCAACATTAGTGATTGAGTTTCTAGAGACGAGGCTCTGTACATGTATAATTGGAAGGTTTGTTGCATGATAACAATAAGTACGTCTTACAGTCAGAAACAGGTGAAGTTATAACGGGGAACAAAGAGATGGCAGACCAATTAAATACTTACTTTGGTTCTGTCTTCACAAAGGGGTGACACAAATAACATCCCAAAAATGTTGAAAAACACAGGGCCCAGCGAGGGAGAGGAACTGACGGAATCAATATTAGTATGGAAATGGTGTTGGGAAAATTGTTGGGATTAAAGACTGATAAATCCCCAATTATCTATAACCCAAAGTATTTAAGGAAGTGGATCTAGAAATATTGGTATGTATTGGTTTTTCAAGGTTCTGTAGGCTCTGGAACAGTGTCTATGGAGTAAAGGGAAGATAGTGTATCCTCACCATTTTAAAAAAGGAGGTAGAAAGAAACAGGGAATTGTAGACCAGTCGAATTATTGAATTAGCTTTATTGTCACACATACTCACATTAGTACGGTGAAAAGTTTACAAGCTTCCAATTACGACGCCATCATAGGTACAAAGGTACCTGGGTACAGATTCTTGAGCACAAATTCTTAGGAAAAAATTTAGAAAACAAAAAATAAAAAGTTCAGTATTACAGACCTTTGAAAGGACAAAATCATAGTCATACATTAGAAAAATAAAAATTTCAGAATAACAGTCCTTCCACCGTAACATAATAAAGGGAAGAAAGAGAAATTTTAAAACAAGAGAATTTGAGGCAAGATGTCAGTTAGCCTGACATTAATAATAGAGGAAAATACTAGAGTCCATTATAAAAGATATAATTGCAGAGCACTTGAAAAATATTGACAGATTGGACAGAGCCCGCACGGATTTATGAAGGGGAAATGTTGCTTGCCAAATCTACTGGATTTTTTTTGGGGTGTAAGTAATAGAGCTGATAAGGGGGAGCCAGTGAATGTGGTTTACTTGAATTTTCAGAAGGCGTTCAATAGGGTCCCATAAGAGAGATGAGCATGTAAAAATAAAGTGCATGGGATTGGGGATACTGTACTGATCAGGATAGGGAGCTGGTTGGCAGACAGGAAACAAAGTATAGGAAGAAATGGGTCTTTTTCCAAGTGACAGGCAGTGACTAGTGGGGTACCACATGGATCAGTGCTTGGATCCCAGATATTCACTGTCTCTATATTAAAGATATAGGTGAGAGAACTAAATATATCTTCATGCTTGCAGACAACCTAAAGCTGGGTGTGAGGGTGAACAATCAGTAGGATACAGAGATGCTTCGGCATGATTTGGACAAGTTGAGTCAATGGGCAAATGTATGGCAGATGAAGTATAATGTGAATAAATGTGGATAAGTCCACTTTGGTAGCAAAAACACGCAGGCAGATTATCATCTGTATGGTGATATATTGGGAAAGGGGGAGGTGCAACGAGACTTGGGTGTTCTTGTACACATCACTAAAAACCTACAGACACAGCAGGCGATGATGAAGGAAAATAGCATGTTAGCCTTCATAGTGAGAGGATTTGAGTACAGGAGCAGGGATGTCTTGCTGCAGTTGTACAAACCCTTAGTGAGATGTCACCTGGAGTATTGTGTGCAGTTTTGGTCCCCTTATCTGAGGAAGGATGTTCTGGCTATGGAGGGACAGCAGTGAAGGTTTACCAAACTGATTCCTGGGATGAAACAAAGAACTGTGGATGCTGGAGATCTGAAACAAAAACAGAAAGAAAAACAGATTAATGCTTTGAGTCCAGTGACCCTTCAAATAGAACCAAACTCAAAATGCGTTACTGAACAGGTCGCTGGACTCAAACATTAACTCTGTTTGTCTCTCCACGGGTGCTGCCAGACCTGCTGACTTCAATATGATCACGGCTGATTTTTCCAACTCAGTACCCTGTTTCTGCTTTCTCCCCATTTCCTCTGATCCCTTTAGTCCTAAGAATTATACCTAAACCCTTCTTGAAATCATTCAATGTTTTGGCATCAACTGTTTTCTGTGGTCGAGAATTCCACAGGCTCACCACTCACTGGGTGTATCCTTAAACTGTGACCCCTGGTTAGGAACTGCGACCCCTAGTTCAGGACTTCCGCAGTCACTGGGAACATCCTCTCTCTGGTTACCCTGTCTAGTCCTGTTAGAATTTCTATGAGATCACCCCTCACTCTTCCAAACTCCAGTGAGCATTGTCCTAAACGATCCAGTGTGTCTGTCATATGTCAGTTCTGCCATCCCAGGAGTAAACTCGATAATAGCAGGTCAGTCAGCCTCATGTTGTTGGAGGGGTAGCTTTGAGAGTAAACAATGCAGGACAAAATCAATTGGCATTTGGAATGGTATATAGGTTAACAATTGAATGTGAAGATGAACTTTGAAAAGCAAAGAATATTTGACTAAGTTGATCTCGTTCTCTGATAAATCAGTCCCTGTGGCACTTTCCACTTCGCTACAGGTTGCCATCCTGAATATGCCCTCCTTATACCGACTTTCTGTTTTCTATTATCTAGCCAATCCTCTATCTGTGCTAATATACTTCCCCAACATCATCATTGAACCTTCCACCACCAACATTCTGGCGATTACCATTGACCAGAAGCTAAACTGGACTAGTTACTTAGATTCTATCGCTAAAGGAACGGGTCAAATGCTGGGAATTCTGCAGTGGGATCCCCCATTGACAAGGCACAAGTCAGCCATGCAATGGAATCATCTCCATTTGCCAGGATGAGTGCAGGTCCAATGACACTCAAGAAGCTTGACACATCCAGGAGAAAGCAGCTCATTTGATTGGCACCCTTCATCACCAAGTACAATGGCAGAAATGTGTACTGTTAAACAAGATGCATTCCATCAAGCTCCTCCGACAGCAGCTTCCAAACCCTCAACCTTTACTAACTAGAGGTACAAGGGCAGCAGACACATGGGAACACCTTTTGCCCCCACACCACATGCTCCCCTGAACTGGGCATCTATTGCTGTTCCTTCATTGTTGCTGACCTGCTATTATCGAGTTTACTCCTGGGATGGCAGAACTGACATATGACAGACAGACTGGATCATTTAGGACCTTCCCCATGTAGACTGCAATGGCCCACCACCAGCTTCTCAAGGGAAACTAGGGATGGACAATAAATGCCTGTCTCCTACAAGTGTGAGTGTGTTCTGTGTAGTTCCAACATTACATATCTGTATTAATTGCCAGATTCAAATATTCCAGTGTTCCCCACTCACTCTCATCTGCTAAAATCATAGAATCCCTACAATGTGGAAAGTGGCCATTCAGCCCATTGAGTCAGCACCGACACTCGAAAGAGCATTCCACTCTCTACCCTAGCCCCTGCATGGCTAACCCACCTAGCCTGCTCATACCTGGACATGATGGTCAATTTAGCATGGCCAATCCACCTAACCTCCACATCCTTGGACTGTGGGAGGAAACCAGGGCACCCAGAGGACACAGACATGGGGAGAATGTGAAAATGCCACACAGACAGTCACCCAAGAGTTGGAATCGAACCCAGGTCCCTGGTGCTGCATGGGAGCAGGGCTAACCACGGAGCCACCCTCAATGCATCTAAAACTCTGCTACATATATTCTGACACACAGCCATACCCACTCAGCCTTCACCCCTGTGCTTGTTGACCTACGTTGTCTCACAGCCCAACACTCTGATCCTACGAGTCTCATGTCAGATTGATATTTGTCCTCACAGTCTTCCTATCTGAACGAGCAGTGTGTTCTCTGAAATCACTGTGCATGCCCTGTCCTCGAGGGTGGGAGCACACTCTGGTCTCTGTAAGCAGTAGCGTTAGCACGGTGCCTCGTTTGAACTCTTGTCGCCCTGCCCGTCAACGACTGGATCAAGTAACACGTCGCAGGGAACATCGAAACAGGCCAGATCAGGCAAGGTCGAATAACACATCCAGACAAATGTTTGGCTCTGAATTGTCCTTTAAGAGGATCGATCAGGATTCTATCATTAAAGCTAAATACTGCGATGCCTGAGATCTGAAATAAAACTGGAAAGTTTTGGAGAAACTCAGCAGGTCTGTGGAAACAGAGAGAGAGAGAGAAACATATTTAATTCATGTTTCGATTCCAATGCGAGATAAAGAGTCACTCTGGGCTCAGAATATCAACTCTCTCTCTCATTGTTACATAGAAGGCTGAGTAGGAGCAAATTACTGCAAATGCTGGAATCTGTACTGAAAACAACAAATGCTGGAAATCACAGCGGGTCAGACAGCATCCACGGAGACAGAGCAAGCTAACGTTTTGAGTCTAGATGAGTCTTCATCAGAGCTGACCTGAAGATTGGAGGGGGCAGCACTTCTGCTATACTTGGGGGTGGCGCGGTTGGCGTAGAGTGCTGGGGGAGAAAGGATGTTGATGGTTCAGATTAAATGATCGGAATGTGAGAATGGCAGAACAACGGTGTGTCTAACTGCCTGACTGGAAAGTACAGACAGTCCCGCTGGGGTGGGGGGGAGAGGAAAGAGGACATGGTGACAGAGAATGTAACAAGTAAAGCCAAAAGAAAGGGAAGGAATGGGAGTTGGTTCACGATTT
Organism: Rhincodon typus; assembly: GCF_021869965.1. Classification (NCBI taxonomy): domain Eukaryota; kingdom Metazoa; phylum Chordata; class Chondrichthyes; order Orectolobiformes; family Rhincodontidae; genus Rhincodon; species Rhincodon typus. Next base: position 10,361,431 of record NC_063338.1, read on the forward strand.
GAAGGCGTTGAACTCAATGTTAGGTCCAGAAGGTTGTAAAGTGCCCAGTCTGAAGACGAGGTGTTGTTCCTCCAGTTTGCATTCTGATTCACTGGAGCATTGCAGTCTACTGAGGACAGACAAGTGGGCATGCGAGCAGGACACTGTGTTAAAATGACCAGCTACGGGAAAATCTGAGTTCTGCTTGAGCATGGAGCAGAGGTGTTCTGCAAACTGGTAACCCCAGTCTGCGTTTGGTTTCTCCAGTGTAGAGTAGAAGCAATGTAGAGGCTGAGGATTGACTTAATCATGTAAAATAATGAGGGGCACAGACAGAGTGGACAGGGAAGACCTGAGTCCTGCAGCAGAAAGGTCACTTACCTGGGAAGCAGACTTAATGTGATCAGAGGAAGGATTGGAGGGGACATTGGGAAAATCTTTTTCTCCCGGGGATTGAGAGTGTCTGGAATTCACTGCCCAGGTCGTGGTTGAGGTGGAAACCCTCAACTTATTTTGAAGGAACCTGGATCAGCACCTGAAATGCTGTAACCTGCAAGGCTATGGACCAGTTTCAGGAGAGTGGGATCAGAATAGTCTATTCAGCCAGCACAGACACGATGGGCTGAATGGCCTTTTTCTGCACTGTAACCTTTCTCTGGATGTATGGTGTGCACATTGGCTGTTGTGTGTCCTTCCTAACAACAGTGACAACACTTCTCTGGCTGCGAAGCCTTTCATTATGGCCTGTGGTCATGAAAGACAATGTTAATTTCTGAAGAAGGGTCCCGATCCGAAACGTCAGCTTTCCTGCTCTTCTGATGCTGCCGGGCCTGCTGTGTTCTTCCAGCTGCACACTGTGTTATCTTTGACTCCAGCATCGGCAGTTCTTACTATCTCTGAGTTAATTTAGCCTTCTTTCTCTATCTCATTCTCATCTAACTTCCAGAGACTCAAGCACCGATCCTTGTGGTACCCCACTAGCTATAGCCGGCCAACCTGAAAATGTCCTGTACATTTTACACCATCTCCTATTTGGTTTCCTATCCTCAAACAGTGCTAATGTATTCACTACTGTGCAACAAACTTATGTGTAGTATCTGATCAAATGCTTCACAAAAGTCTAAATATGCAGCAACCATTGTTTCATTATCAGCCTACCTCATAAAATCCATGCTTTTGTAACACAATTTCCTTCCAATAAGACTGCATTAATTTATGTCTAATCACGCTATAATTTTCTAAGTGGCCCGTTACCACATGCCTAATGATAGATTTTTCCTGTCTCTGAGGTCAGGCGACTAGCTTATAGTTTATTGGGGTTTTTTTATACTTGTTCCTGTGGATTTAAGCAGCACCTTAAAGATAGGTGGGCTAGCTTAGGGTCAGGACAACTGCATGAGGCAGGGAACACACGAGAAACCCAATGTGGAGGAATGCAGAGACTATAGAGGTAGGGAGGGCTGAATTTATAGAGGAAGCTGGAAACAACAATGAGAATTGTAAGATCCACACACGCATCTCGGTTCTAAGTCCACATCCGCGGCAGATAAGGGAGAATGAACAATGTATGAGCCACATTAAGAGAGGCACACCTTTGTGTACGCGTTCGCCTCTCTCTCTGTGGAGATAAGATCAGATAGAAGCAGGTCATTTGACCCCTGCAACCTGCTTCAACACTCAATGTAAGCATGGGTGGCCTTCTGCCTCACTCCACCTCCCCAGAACCCTTGATTCTCGATTCAAACATTTGTCTACCCCAGGCCTTTTTAATCGGAAGCGGCCAAAACCTCTGGCATAAACATTTCCAAAGGTTCACAGCTCTCCGTCCGAAATGATCATCCAATAACTGTTCCTCGCCATTGTTTGAGATTCCCCAGCCATGGGCTACAGCCTCTGTGCCTAGCCTGCCCAACCCCTTTTAGAATTTCATATGTGTTCCTAAATCACCTTTCATTCTTCTAAACTCCAGAGGATAGAAGCCCAGTTTACGCAGCCTTTCATTAGAAGACAACTCCTTTAGGTCAAGAATCTTTCTCCAGATCTTTTTTACACTACCAACCTCCAGGGCAAGTATAGCTTCCTTGGGGACATGCATGGCCACATTGATTTGGGGATTATGGTGCATCATTTGGGGTGGCATGGTGGCCCAGTGGCCCAGTGGTTAGCACTGCTACCTCACAGTGCTTAGGGACCCGGGTTCAATTCCAGCCTCAGGCGACTGTCTGTGTGGAGTTTGCACGTTCTCCCCGCGTCTGCGGGGGTTTCCTCCGGGTGCTCCAGTTTCCTCCCACAGTCCAAAGATGTGTAGGCTTGGTGGATTGGCCATGGGAAATGCGGGGTTACAAGGATAGGGTGTAGGGGACTAGGTCTGGGTGGGATGCCGTTCGGAGGGCTGGTGTGGACTTGATGGGCCAAATAGCCCGCTTCCACACCGTAGGGATTCTATGATCCCACAGCTGGGACGTGTCCTTTTCTTCAGTTAAAAACAACGCAAGGAGGCAGCTCAGCACCACCTCCTCCAAAGTAATTGGGGACAGGCAATAAAGGCTGGCCCAGCCAAAGGACTTCTGAATGAGTAAAGAAAATCTCAGAATAACTTCAATGGGATGGAAAATAGTCAGAGATCCTGAAACATGACGGAGAAGGAGCGGTGCTTTATTTGACACATGAAAGTGTGTTAAAAGACCGTCTGATTGAAAATATAACAGTGGCTTATTTCACGTTTAGTTGGCGGTTCATAATACGAAACTGCAAGCTATTAGTCAGAATAACGATGTGGTGTCAAAGTTTTCCACTCAGCATTGGAAATTTCATTTCCCCCTCCCCGCCCCCCAACCTCCCAGCCACCCACCATAAGGTTTATTGACAACTACAGGGTAGGAGTTAATGGAAGTGTGTCAGGTTTCTGTATCTGTGCGCGGATATCAAAAACAGTGTTATAATTGCTGTAATCTCCTAGGCGCTGTGCACATCGGGCCAGTTCTAATGATTGTGAACAGCACTAATGCCTTCTGGTTGACGGGAGTGGGGGGGTGGGTGGAAGGGCAGCAACGAGGGTCTTTCATTTCGTTTCCGTAGATGAGTCCCTCGATGCTTGCCCAAAGAGCTGTTCAGCCTGCCCTGTGTGATTTGCAAAACCTGCGCCTACAATCGATCAAGTTAAAGCAAGAGTCTTTCAGCGGTCCCTTCTGCTTCACAAGCCGCGCGGCCCAGCGGAGACTGAGTACAGTAACAGATGAGGAAATAACATGAGATAACATGAAAATTTTTCTGATGAAGGGTCTAGACCCGAAACGTCAGCCTTCCTGCTCCTCTGATGCTGCTTGGCCTGCTGTGTTCATCCAGCTCTACACCTTGTTATCTCAGATTCTCCAGCATCTGCAGTTCCTACTATCCCAGGAAATAACACGATCGTGGGCCCCGTCATGAGAAGGTGTCAGCTTCGGCTGAGAGGTTAGCCGCTCTCACCTCCTTGGGTTACAATGTTGTGGCTTCGCGGCTCACTCAAGCGTAGCCCCGGGACTGACGTTTCTCCGCACGGGCGCGGAGAGAGTGCTGCCCTGTCACCTGGGCCTGACCCTTAGGATGAGCTATTAAACTGCCTGCCCTCTTCGGGAGATGTCACGGAGATCTGAGCGTGAGATTAACGTGGGGCTACTTCGGCCAGGTTTATCTGTGCAGACCCAGCACAAGTCACGGTCGGCTTTCTCGCCCGAACAGACCTGAATGCTTAGGTTATGCTTGGAAAAGTCCCTTTCAGAGCCTACTGCAAGTTATTGACAGCCCGAACCCCTATCAGTAGCCTGGTAGCACTTACTGCTAATTCCAGGTGGGAGACTGACCTTGACTAAATAGATGACCATTTCCGACATGATAGAATCTAACCATCTCCCCTCAACGTTCAATGGCATTCCTATCACTGAATCACCCACTATCATCATCCTGAGGGTTACCATTGACCAGAAACTCAACTGGACTCATCACATAAACATAGTAGCTACAAGAGCAGGTCAGAGGCTAGGAATACTGTGGTGTGCTACTCATCTTCTGACACTCCAAAGCTTGTCCATCATCTGCGAGGCACAAGACAGCAGTGTGATGGAATATTCCCCCAGTTGTCTGGATGATGGCAGCTCCAACGACAGTCAAAAAGCTTCACGCTATCCAGGACAAAGCAGCCCACTTGACTGGCATCCAATTCTTCACCTTCAACATCCACCTCCGACACCACAGACTCACAGTGGCAGCATAGAGTCACATAGCATGAAAACAAACCCTTAGTTCCAACTAGTCCAAGCCGACCATGTTCCCAGATTAAACTAGCCCCACCTGCCTGCGTTTGGTCCATATCCCTCCAAACCTTTCTTATTCATGTACATATCCAAATGTCTTTGAAACATTGTAACTGCACTAACAACCACCACTTCCTCTGGCAGTTCATTGCACACACAAACCACTCTCTGTGTAAAAAAACTGCCCCTCATGTCCTTTTTAAATCTTTCTCCTCTGACCTTTAAAATATACACCCTAGGTTTGAACTCCCCCACGTTAGGGAAAAGACCCTTGGCTATTCATTTTGCCTATACCCCTCATGGATTTATAATCTTCTTTAAGGTCACCCCTCAACCTCCTATGCTCCAGTGAAAAACATCCCAATCTATCCAGTCTCACCTTATAACTCAAACCCTCCATTCCCAGCAACATCCTGGCAAATTTTTTTCTGAGCCCTCTCCATTTTAATAGCATCCTTCCTGTAATAGGGTAACTAGTGTGTACCATCTGCAAGGCTCCTTCAACATCACCTTCCAAAACCCACAACCTCTACTGACTGGAAGGGCAAGGGAAGCAGATGTGTCCCCACATTGCAATCTCCAGGTTCCTCTCCGAGCTCTTGAAGAACCGTGTTACATTAAGACTCCGTGGAACTCAGATTCTTTTCTGCCATTTTTGCTTCTACACCATGGAATTTTCAGTGCTTGTTTGGAGTCTAACATATTTGCTAGGAAGAGAAAAGCTTTAGTCTGGAACAAACATGCATTAAAATAGAAGATTGTTTTCATTCTGGTAGCCTGAATTAGTAGAATCCTGACTTGGACATTTATCGCTGTTTCTCCCTAAGGGCATTGTAGGTCTACCTACAGCACATGGACTGCAGCTGTTCAAGAAGGCTGCTCATCACCACCTTCTTAAGGGCAACTAGGACAAATGCTGCCAGCAACACCCACACCCCATGAAAGTCTAAAGAAAATATGAGGTTCGGGTGTTATTATCTCTCTGGTTTCATGCTGCAAACATCCTTCTATCTCCCTTAGGCCAGTGATGCATAGACCGGGCTCTGTATTAATCACACTCCTGACCATTTCTAATTAACTGTCACTTAGGACCTGCCAAGTACAGAAGATGTCAAGCAAACAAGGGGCAATCTTTCTTTCTGTACGAGTAAAAGTGCGTCTATCAGATTCACTGCTATAACTAGAGAAGCTCTTGAAAACGAGATTTGTTAAACTCGCAAGCTATGGTACTGCACTCCCCTCCTTCTCCTCACTATGGAGAGCTACAAACAGATGCGAATATTAACAGGTGACATGGTAGCAACATCTCTGTGGATATGCACGTATATGAACTTAAGAAATAGGAGCAGGAGTAGACCATTCAGCCCCTCTAGCCTGCTCTGCTGTTCTGTACAATCAGGATTTCAACTTCACTTTCAGCCTGATCTCCATTTTGCTTGGTCCCAAGGTCCTGTCTTCCTCTTCTCTGAGTCAGATGGCTATACACTCCAGACATTCAGGGGTTACATCTAGGCTGACACTCCCAGTACGGCAGCAAGGGAGAACCACTCCCTATTGAAGGCAATCTCCATCAGATGGGACATCCAAGGCCCTGTTGTCCTCTCTCACGGAGACATGAAAATACTTATACTTAATTCGCCTAATGCACTGAGCCCAATACCAATCCCTCAACTATAACTACCACACATGACCAGCTCCTTAACACCTTGCCATTTGTGGAAACTTGCTGTGTACAAATTCATTCCGCCACGGTAATGACCACACTTGAAAAACAAACGTCATCAACTGCAACACAGGTTGGGGTGCCCTGAAGTCATGAGGGGTGCTATGTAAGTGCAAGTTCTACCTCGAATCTGATATGCACTGCCTCCTCAGAGACAGCTAAGCTGCAGTGCCCCTGGTGGGTAGCCCTTAACAACAATCAATGTTGATACTGAGACACTAAGTAGCAGCTGAAGGACACGGCTTTGTTCATGTCTTTGCTACGCACACGCATACTCACAGAGAAATGTGGGCAATAAATTTGTTCGAAATTATCGTTATTGTTTATTCATTGTTAACACTGAGCATTATCCGCAGCCAAGTTAGTGTTGGATTAGCTAAGGTAGGGGTTTATGAATGGGTCTCCTGTTGACTCTGACCCTTAAATCCCAGTTTTGAATTGCATGAAGGGTTAAAAACAAAAGGTACTGAGCGGCTTTGATCCCACCCTGACCCACAGATATTATTAACTAAAGAAAACACAGGAAGAATTTTCACTTGCAAAAGTTTGGAGTTGGGGAGGCGATAGGAGTTGACAGCGGGGAGGGAGGTGTGTGGATTATAACAAGGACACAGCCATCTTCCATCCATCAGGGATGGAGTGACAGCGTGGTGCAGTTCAATGCTGAAGCGAGCGTCCTGACGAGACAGGGGGAAGGCTCCTGAGAGTAGTGCTGAGTGGCAGGCACTTGGTAGGAGCTGCAGCAGGCAGCTGGCCTATTGCTATGCGACGCACGACCCGAGAGCTACTCAGCTTTTTCCAGAGAGCCTTCTCCTCTCTGCTGACACCAGCAGTCTGGGGCACAGGGCCTGTCGAGACAGCCTCTGACAGGAATACCTCCGCCGACAGATGATTTATTAACACTTTGCATTCACAGCACAAGCGGACAGGGAATCAAAACTGCCTTGCTCTTCAGGGTACCCAACCCGAGACCCATTCAAAGGAGGATATCAATTTTGGCTGTGAGCCCACATAAGCTCTTAATGTTCCCGCCCCTCCCCGCATGACTAATTACACTTCTCTCTGCGCCCATTACCAGATTAATAATTGACTGCCTTCATTTCTGATTAATTCATTGAACATTTTTTTTCCTACTGGAAAATGTTACATTTGAGATTCAACCTATTAAAGGGGATGTCTCAGACTCTGGATTCTTTTTAAAGGGACGTTCCAGCAACAGAGACGAGGTGACTTTATAGGGGTTTATAAAATAATGAGAGGTATAGATCAGGTTAATGGTAGTTGTCTTTTCTCTAGGATGGGGATTTCAAGACTAGGGAGCACATTGTCAAGGCGAGAGGAGAGACATTTAAAAAAGACACGAGGGGCAAATTTTTTTACACACAGGGTGGTTCACGTGTGAGGAAGTGGTGGATGTGGGTAGAGTTACAATGTTTAAAAGACATTTGGAAAAGTACATGAACAGTAAAGGTTTGGAGGGATGTGGATCAGGAGCAGGCAGGTGGGACTAGTTTAGTTTGGGATTATGTTTGGCATGGACTGGTTGGACCGAAGTGTCTGCTTCCCTGCTGTATGACTCTACAACTGTATGACAGTGCAGGTATTGAGATAATTTTAAAGAGGCTGCCTCCCCATTAGAAGTTATTTTAATGTGCACTTGTCTTCTCAGGATGATAAGCATCCATTCCCTCCACCACCAATGCTTCGGAGCAGCAGTCTGTACTATCTATAAGATGTAATGCAGAAATTCACCAAAGATCCTCAGACAGCGCCTTCCAAATCCACTGCCACTTCCATCCAGAAGGACAAGGGCAGCAGATACATGGGAACACCACCATCTGCAGGATTGTCTCCAAGCCACTCGCTATCCTGACTTAGAAATATATCACTCGCTTCTTCAGTGTCGCTGGGTCAAAATCCTGGAATTCCCCTCCCTAAGGGTATTGTGGATCAACCCACAGCACACGGGCTGCAGCGGTTCGAAAAGGCAGCTCACCACCACCTTCTCAAGGGCAACTAGGGGCAGGCAATAAATGCTGGTTTACCCAGCAACACCTACATCCCACAACTGGATAAAACAAAATGATTAGAAGCTGTCATTAGTTAAACTTTTCCAATGGGAAATTCTGGCTTTGAGGCCAATCTTAAGGACACAGTGCTGGCATTGAACTAGATCATAGAATCCCTACAGTGTGGAAACAGACCCTTTGGCCCAACAAGTCCACATGGAACCTCAGAGAATCCCACCCAGACCCAACCCCCTATAACCCACCGAATCTACATCTCCCTGGACACTATGGGCAATTTAGCACAGCCAATCCACCTACCCTGCACATCTTTGCACTGTGGGAGGAAACCAGAGGAAACCCATACAGACATAGGGAGAATGTGCAAACCCCACACAGACAGGTGCCTGAGGCTGGGAATTGAACCTGGGTCCCTGGTGCTGTGAGGCAGCAGGGCTAACCACTGAGCCACTGTGCTGCCCCAAACTGTTATGAAGATTACTGGTTGCTGTTTCAATATCCTTTTCATTTGTCCACCTGTTTCTGTGCTGTTTCTCAGTACTTTCCTCTAAAGCTATGGGTTCAGAAAACAGAGAGCACATGGTGTAGTTTTTGATATAGTGGCAATTTCACTGGATTAATAATCCAGAGGCCAAGACTATTTGTGGGATTTAAATTCAATTAATGAATCTGGACTTAAAAATCATTGTTGACTGTCATTTAAAAACCCATCCGAGTTCAATAATATCCTATGGGGAAGGCCGCTCTGTCATCCTTAACTGGTCTGGACCCCATGTGACTCCAGACCCACAGCAATGTGATTAGCTTAACATCTGCCATTTGGAATAAAAATGTTGGAGTCTATCATAAACTACACAGTAGCCGACCATTTGGAAACACATTATATGATGGGGCAGAGTCAGCGTGACTTCATGAAGGTGAAATTAAGCCTGACAAATTTATTATCTGAGGTGGTAACAAGTCAGGTATATAAAGGGGAGCTGGTCAATGTAATATATTTGGATTTCCAAAAGGAGTTCAATAAGGTTCCACAAATAAGGCTACCTTACTCAGGAGGTATGGTGGCTTAGTGGTTAGCACTGCTGCCTCACAGCTCCAGGCACATGGGTTCAATTCCACTTTTGGGCGACTGCGTGTGTGTGTGTGTGTGTGTGCATGGAGTTTGCATGTTCTCCCTGTGTCTGCATGGGTTTCCTCCCACAGTCCAACAATATGCAGTTTGAGTGGTTTAGCTGTGCTAAATTGCCCATACTGCTCTGGGATGTGCAGGCTAGGCATGTTTGCCATGAGAAATGCAGAGATAGGGTAGATAGGTGGGTGGGATGCTTAGTGTGGACTCAAGAGGCCAAATGGCCTGCTTCCACACTTGAGGGATTCTACTATAGGATGTGAACATGTTGGAGGTAGTATATTAGCATGGATACATGATTGGCTAACTAATAGAAGACAGAGACTTGGGATAAAGTGGACATTTTCAGAATACAGCTTGTAACTAGTTATCAGTGCTAGGGCCACAACTATTTACAATATATATTTATGATTTGAGTGAGAAAAGTGAATGTACAGCCAAGTTTTCAGATGTTATGTACTCAGATTATACAAATTGGTGGAAAGAACAGAAGAGCTCAGTATTATTTAAATGGGGAAAGATTGCAGAAAGCTGCAACATGAAGGGATTTGGGAGTCCTAGTGTCTGAATCACAAAATAAAATGTAGCATTCAAGTTCAGCGGGTAAGAGGGAAGGCAAATGCAATGTTGGCCTTCATTTCAAAGAGAACGGATTATAAAAATAGCTGGAATACTGTGAACATTTTGGTCCCCTTTTCTAAGGAAAGATATTGGAGGCAATCCAGAGTGGATTCGCAAGGTTGATTTTGGATATCAAGGGACTGTTCATTGAGGACAAGTTAAGGAGATTGAGCCTGAACTTCTTGGTGTTTAGAAGAATGAAAGGCAACATTATTGAAACTTACACAATTCTTTTGGGGGGTGGGGGGTGGGGGGGGAGGGGGGGGTTGGAGGTGGTGTGGGGCTTGACAGGATTGATGCAAAATGGTTGTTTTCCCTTGTGGGAGAGTCTAGGACCAGAGGGTATAATCTCAAATTAAGGGACTGCATATTTAAAACAGAGATGAGGAGGAATTTTGTCTCTCAGAGGATAGTGAAACTGTGAGATTTGTTAATGCAAAGAGCTGTTGAGGCTGGGTTGTATATTCAAGGTTGAGATAGACAGATTTTTAATCAGTAAGGGAATCAAGGGTCATGGGGAAAAGGCAGGAAAGTGGAGTTGAGGATTATCAGATAAACCGTGATCTCATTCAATGGCAGAGCAGACTTGATGGGCTGAATGGCCTACTTCTGCTTCTATATAATATGGTCTTACGGACTTTCAACTGCCCTCTGAAAGGGCCAAACAAGCCACTCAGTTCAAGGGCAATCAGACATAGGCAACATATTTTGGCTTTCCTGGTGTGCCGTGAAAGAATAATCTTTTTAAAACGAAACATTACCGAGTTCAGGCAATGCTCATTCTGACTCTTTGGATTTCAGGTAGGAGTGGATATCGCTATGGAGGGATATCAATACAAGAATGTCAAAATGAAGCTGTTGCTGGACTGCTGTTGTTCTCTTAGAGGTCATAGATTAGGAAGGTGCTATTCTTGATTACAGGACAGATAAGGTCTCAATTTAACCTCTCATCTGAAAGACAGCTTCTATACTGCTGCAGCAAACCCTCAGGATTGCAGTGCAGTGTCAGTCTAACCTTTTTGTGCTCAAATCTCCGCAGTGGGATTCGAACCACAACCTTTTGACTCAGAGGGCTATGGGGTGCTGACACATGCCAAAGGTGACAGGACCTAGGACAGTGTCCCGAGGGACCCCAGCACTGATGGTTCTGGCACTGAGAAGACGAAATGAAGATAACCATTTACCCCCGTTTTAGCTGATGACTGCAGCGTCAGAATTTGCATTCCTGAATTACACCGACTTCAATTTTGCCATTGAAGCCACACTGTGAAGGGCAGTCACTCTCACCTGACCTCTGGAATCAGCTCTTTTTGCTCGTGTTTGAACCAAGGCTGTAATGAGGTCAGGAGTGAAGTGGTCCCAGAGGAGCCCAACCCGAGAATCGATGAGGAATATTATTGGTGAGTTAGTGACATGTAATAGGATTGGTGACGACACCATCCATCATTCTGTTCATGATTGAGAGTCGCCTAACTGGGCAGTAATTGATTGAATTGGATTCGTCCTGATTTTCATGTACCTGGGCAATGCCCGCTTTCTCCTTTGACATGGGGAGATGTACCGAAAGTGCTTGACATGGGCATTAGCTATTTCTGCCCAACTGCCCCCTTGGCCAGCCATGAGGCACATTACCTTCCACTTTCACCACTGCTTATCAGGCTCCTCTGCCTCCAGGCCCATCAGCACAGTAAAATTCAACTCGTTGTGACCAATTCTGGGCATAAGACTTTAGGGAGGATGACAAGAGTTACAGCGGAGGTTCACCAGCCTATCAGGATGAGGGATATCATTTACAGGAAGAGATTGAGTAGTTTGGGATTGTTTTCCTTACAGGAGAAGTCACAGTCCAGTTTTTAATTTTCCATTCTCTCACACAATCACACGTTATTTAGAGGCCAGTGGAGGAATTAAGAGAGCTTGCTTAACATTCCCAGGATTGCACTGAGCCCCAGAATGGATCAGACACACACATAGAGGTTCTACAAGGTTGATCTGCTGGCCTTTGTGGAGATTAAGGATGAAGCCCATCTTTGTTTAATCAACAATTTGTTTCCATCTACTCCCAGGCTGTTTAGACTGTTAAAAGATAGGGTTAAGAAATCAGGAGAATTGCATTACTATAGCACCTTTCGCCATCTTAGGATATCCCAAAGTGCTTTGCATCCAATTCAGTACATTTGAAACGTTGTCACGTAGGCAATACGGCGGCCATTCTGTGCACAAGTCCCCACAAGTAGCAACATGATAACGACCAGATCTTCTATGGTTGGGTAATAAATATCAGCCAGGGCAATAGACAAACATCCCTACTTTGAGATGTAATACCATGGAATCTTTAGCATCTACCTGAGAAGTGGACGGGGTGTCGGGTTAGGGTTTAAGCTGTAAGACAATATCTCTGGCAATGTAGCTCTCTCTCAGCACTGTACTGTCAACCTGGATTATATGCTCAAACCACCAGTGTTTGGTTCAAACCCTTGATGTGGTGGCTCCAAGGCAAGAATGCAAGCAACCAAGACATGAGCTGGTAGCTATGGTATAATTTTTTGATGCTGACCACCACCACATAGGAGTTCTGGCCCCTATCCCGGGAGTGCAGCATTACCCAGTCACTAAGACCACATAGACATCAATACTCTAACCAGTGCATGTGCTGCTTCTCTCCAGATGAAATAGAGGAAGGAAGAAAAACATTGGATACAGTACGAGTAGCCAGAGATAGATGCAAATGAGGGTTTTAGTAGGTTGACTGGTAAATGCCTTGCCTTCGGAAGAGAGAACGGCTAAATGAATCAGTGCTTATTCTGGATGATTCATGCTTATTTTTCATTTACCCAGTTACATCCAATAATCATGATGCCTTGTGATAAAACCAAAGGGCAGCAAGAAAAGATTACAGCCCTGATGGAATTATTAATCGGGATATTTGTGCGTGACACTGAGCTTATATTTCTAATATAATTGGAAAATTTAATGCTTGATAAGCGAAGGTTGGCTGGGGGCAAGGTGGAGCATGTATAGCGAGGCATCCTATTGGTGGAGAATGGGTGGATGGGCCTCTACTTGGACAGTACCATTGGGAGGGAGGACTTGAGAAGGGGAGTATTCTCACTAACCTGTTCAGCTCTGAACAGGCCCTCAGTCTCAGGGAAACCTGTTCAGCAACTCAGACAGAAGTAGGGGCCACTCCAACTGATGTCCTCACAATGGGCAATTAGGGACGGTCAATAATTTTTTTTTATGCATAGATTCACCGTAGAGCATTCCATCTGGAGGCATCACAGCATGGTTTGGCAACTTCTGTTCCCAAGACCGCCAGAAACCAAAGAGAGTCGCAAACAGAGCCCAATCCATCACACAAACCAGCCTCCCATCCATTGGCTCCATCTATACTTCTCGCTGCATCGGGACAGCAACCAACATAATCAAAGTCACCTCCCGCCCTGTTATACTCTCTTCTATCATCATCAGTTGGGCAGAAGACATAAAAGTTAGTATACGTGTACGAATAGGTTCAAGAACAGCTTCTTCCCAGCTGTTATTAGACTTCTGAATGGACCTCTCAAACTTTAAATTTAATGTTGACCTCGCTCTTTGTGCACCTTCTCCACAGTCGTAACATTGTATTCCTCGCTCTGTTCTCTTACCCTAATGCGCTTTGTACGGTGTGATCTACCTGCACTGCACGCAAAACAAAACTTTTTACATGGTACATGTGACAATAATAAATCAAATCAAGTCAAATAAATGCTGTCCAAACACTGAAGTTGCTCCCACAGAGCTGTTAGGGTCTGACTTCCTTGAATTGGACCTGGTAACAAGAAGAAACAGGAATATCTTTCCTGAATTGGAATGTTGTGCAACTTGGAGGGGCAAGTTAGCAGAAGTGACAGTGTCAAGCAGCAAGAGATGCTGCCCTTGTTCTCTGATGGCTAGGGTTATTGATTTAGGAGCTGGAGCCAAGTGCTGCAGTGCAGCCTGTAGATAAGACCAAGATTGTAAAATAATGTTATCTCTGGTATTTGGCATGTAATCAAATAACATCCGCTCAAGTGAGCACAGTGAGGGTCCATCAATTGTATTTTATTCACAGACCTTTTGGGAAAAAATGATGGATAATTATGTGCCGTCAGCCCAGAAAGGCCAGTTATGAACAGGATCCATTTAGCCCAACCAGCCCAGCCGATACCAGTCTTTCTGTTTCTCAGGCAGTCCCTTGGCTTCGAGGATGACTTTCTCCCAGTCAAGAGATATGGGCCTTGAGGTGATTGAATAGACCAATACTGCATCTGTAAACAGTTGGGGCAGGGTAGCATGAGATGTGGAAGGTGGGTGGGATGTTTGGATTTTCCAACACTCCTTCCACTGTTTGCAGGTTGCCTTCTCCTGGACCTGTTGGAGATGCGCGACACAGTTGTCATCCTGGTAGATAGCTTGGGTAGCCTTGGCAAGAGATTCCTGCAATTTGGTCCAGACGTTGCATTTTATCTTCAGGGAGGCCTTGAGGATGCCCTTGAACAATTTACTCTGTCCTCCCTGGTGTTTTGGACCAGACCAAACCCCTCGAAATATATTAAGAAGTGGGCCCGAGCTTTTTCTTACTTTAGAGGTAAGTTTAAGATGTGTTCTGGATGTAATTCAATTGGGTCAAACTACCAGGCTTGGAACAAAATGCACTTTATTCATACACTATAATTAAAATATAGACAAAATAAAAATAAAAGAATTGGCTTAACTCTAACTCTATCCAAATGCTGAACAAAATAATATATATATATTAACTACTAATAATTAACCATTCCAATATAGTAACATCCCACAAACACACCCTTGGCAAAGGCAAATTCAGTAAAACAGATTGTCTCACATACAATTCTAGCAGCAGGAAGAGAACCCCAGCTTTTAGCTGTAACCAAGAGAGAGGAATAAGAGCTTCTACATCCAGCTTCAAGACCCCAGCAACTGTTGAAAGCTAAAACTAAAAATAATCCTGGTTCTGCGGAAGCTTGATCCCACCCATTCAGGCTGCTTCTGTTGTTCCAACTCTTTAAAAACCCCAACGCTTCACAATCTGTTTACTTTATTAGCTTTGGAGCAGACTGCTCAGCACCTGTGTCTCAATCTTCCTTCATGAAAAAAAACCAGGACAAAATATATCTTCTAAAGCGATAGTATTGTCATGCTGACTACTGCTTTCCATGATGAAGCTCAGGGTTGAAGAGTTTGTTCTGGGAGTCTCACAATGGCCTTCCACGTGGGGGGCAGCAGGGTCTTGAGTTACTACAGATGGAGTTGGTCCCCATTCTTGAAGATAATCAGAATTAAGGCATGTGAGAGATCTCCTAGCATGCTCTGCTCCTTCCAGATGAGGGATACTTGCATGCATACATGCCTCCACTTGCTCAAATGACCTTTTTTGCACCTTTTCTCTTTATCCCTCTGTCCTGCTCTTCCTCAAATATCCCTCAAGTTTCAGGCTCACTCTCATTGTAAAAAAAAATTGCTCCTAAGTTCTGTCTTTGGTTTATTTGTTCATGACCATCTTGCATTTATGTCCCCTTGTCCTGGACTCATACACAGGTGGAAGCAACTTCTTCAAAGCGATCCTATCAAACGGGATGATGGTCCTTCATCATCTTAAAGTCATCTATCAGGATTCATCTGAGTCTTTTACTTTATAGAGTAAAGACCACCCCTTCCCCACATCTGCTCAATCTTTCCTGATAATTGCAAGCTCCTAATTCTCAATGTATCTTTGTAAATCGAAGTTAATTAGCCTTGGACAAGCATGAAACAGAACACTGACGTTAGAGAAACATGGCTTCAGGCAAACATGGCCATTCATTGAGCTTCAGGACATGTGGCCAAATCAATGTGGCTTTCAAGATTCATGGCTATTTCATTGACCTTGGCAAATACGCTTTGTTGATTTTGGATGGGCAAGTTGTTGACCATGGGCAAACATGATAGAGTCCAATTAACCTTATACACTGTGTATGCTGTCGATAAGTAACTTGGAAACAGGAAGATGCTAAATGGATCAAACAGTTCAGTTACATCTCTGCTAGAAAGTTGGAACATTTTGCCAGACTAATGCCCTTAAAAGTTGATTTGGCAACTTTACTCCATGCTGTTTGCGGGGGAATCATAATCCAGAAATTAGATGCTGCTTATTTCTCAATGTCAGCAATGACTCCACTTAATAAGGATTTCATTGGAATGAAATGCCTACGAATGTACGTAGGACATGAGGTATATAGAATTCTGCAGGATAGACAGGACAGGAACATGACAATTCTCTCAAATAATCCTGCACACAATCCTCCCCCATTTCTCTTCTTCTCGCCCTAGGACTTTCTCCCTCCTGCATTTAACTAAGCCACATATAAATGCACCTATACTACTTGCATCAACTACTCCACATAGCAGTGAGTGCCACATTGCAACCATTCTGCAAGCATAGGCAGTTGTCCCGAGTTCCCTATTGGATGCAAGGCAGTACAAAAATGCACTTTCTTTTCACGACCCACCTTGATTATTTACCCCGGGTCTTCAACTGCTGCCTTTCTTGGTTCAGTACCATCTGCATTTTGCTTTCCTACAGACAGTGCTAGTCTGTCATCGTACAACATTGGGGTACAGCACTGATGGGGAGTGGTCTGTCACTGTATAACACCAGGGCACAGCACTGATGGGGAGTGGTCTGTCACTGTATAACACTGGGGCACAGCACTGATGGGGAGCAGCCTGTCCACTGTATAACACTGGGATACAACACTGATGGGGAGTGGTCTGTCACTGTATAACACTGGGGTACAGCACTGATGGGGAGCAGCCTGTCACTGTATAACACTGGGGCGACAGCACTGATGAGGAGTGGTCTGTCACTGTATAACACTGGGGCAGCAACACTGATGAGGAGTGGTCTGTCACTGTATAACACTGGGGCACAGCACTGACGAGGAGTGGTCTGTCACTGTATAACACTGGGGCAACAACACTGATGAGGAGTGGTCTGTCACTGTATAACACTGGGGTACAACACTGATGGGGAGTGGTCTATCACTATAACACTGGGGCACATCACTGATGGGAAGTGGTCTGTCACTGTATAACACTGGGACACAACAATGATGGGAAGCTGGTATGTCACTGTATCACACTGGGTTCCAGTACTGGTGGGGACATTTCCTACATTATGCGCTTCTTATGTTAGAAGGATCAAGAACTAGAGGATACCAATTTAAGTTGAATGTCAAAAGAACCAGAGATGACATGAGAAACGTGTTTGTGTTGAAATCTCAATGTACTGCCCGAGAGCGTGATGGAGACAGATTCAATTGTGGCTTTCCGAGTGGAGCTGGATGAAATGGATGCAGGCCAATGGAGAAAAGGTGAGGGTGTGAGACTGGCTTGTTTTTCCTTGTAGAGAGTGGCAGATACATAAAGGACTGAATGAAAATACTTACAAAGCATATAAATATGTATAAGGAACGGGAGTAGGCCATTCAGCCCCTCAAGCCTGCTCTGCCAATTAGTTCAATCGTGACTGGTAATCTCAAATCCACAGTCCTGCCTGTCCTTGGGAACCCTTCATCCCCTTTGCTTACGAAGAATCTATCTGTGTCCACCTTGAAAATTCAAAGACTCTGTTTCTACCACCTTTTGAAGAAGAGAATTGTAATGGTTCACAGCTGCTTAGAGAAAATAAATTCTCCTCATCTCCTGTCTCAAATGGTGACCCTTTATTTTTAAGCAGTGATCCCCGATTCTAGATTCTCCCACAAGAGGAAGTATACTTTCCACGTGCTTGCCACCTTGTCAAGTCTCCTCAGAGTCTTATACCCTTCAAATAATTCTTATTCCTCTAAACTCTAGCAGATAGAAGCCTGGCCTGTGCAACGTTTCCTCATGAGACAAACCACAGCCTGGTCCAAATTCAGGGTATTAATCTGGTAAACCTTTTCTGAAATACTTCTGGCATGTGCATATTCTTCAGTAAATAAGGTGACGAGTACTGTGAACTCCAGATGTGGTGCCCTGTGTGACAGAAGAGTAGCCTCCCTACTTTTGCACTAAATTCTTTCACAATGAATGATAACACTCTATTGGCTTTCCCAATTACTTGCTGGACCTGCATATTAACCTTTTTAGATTCATGCACTAGGACATCCAGATTCTTCTGCATATCAGAACTCTGCAATCTTTCATCATTTGGATAAATGCTTCTTTTGTCTTCTTCCTGCCAAAATGGACAATTTTGCCATGTTGTTTTGCAATTGCCAGATCTTTGCCCACTCACTTATAGAGTCACAGAGTTATACAGCACGGAAACAGTCCTGTCAGCCCAACTCATCCATGTTGACCAGATATCCTAAATTATTCTAGTCCCATTTGTCAGCATTTGGCCCACATCCCTCTAAACCATTCCTATTCATGTACCCATCCAGATGCCTTTTAAATGTTGTAATTGTACCAGCCTCCACCACTTCCTCTGGCAGCTAGTTCCATGCACACATCACCCTCTGCATGAAAATGTTACCCCTTTGGTCCCCTTTAAATCTTTCCCTCTCTCACCTTAAACCTACCCCCTCTAGTTTTGGACTCCCCTACCCTGGGACAAAGACCTTGGCTATTCACTCTATCCATGCCCCTCATGATTTTATAACGCAATCTGCTTAGGTCCCTTTGTAGGCTCATTACATCTTCTTCACAACTTTACTGTCTATCTTTATGTAACCATCAAATGTAGCAAAAGTGTCTTCAATAACCTCACCCAATTTATTTATATAAATTGTAAAATGTTGAGGCACCAGCATTGACCCCTGTGGTACACAACTTGTTACATTTTGCCAACAAGAAAAAGACTATTTTTTGCTTATGCCCTGTTTCCTGTTAGACAACCATCTTCTACCTATGCCAGTATGTTATCCACTACATCATGGGTTTTTCATTTCTGCAGTAACATTTGATGTGGCACCTTATCAAATACCTCCTGGAAATCTAGGTACAGTATATACACTGGTTCACCTTTATCCAGATTACATGTTACTTCTTTAAAGAATTCCAATAAATTGGTTAAACACGATTCCCCTTTCACAAAACCAGGTTGAATCTACCCAATTTACCTTAATTTCTTTTTCAAAGTGCTCTGCTGTAAGATTGTGCATAAAAGCTTCTAACATTTTCCCTCTGACAGTGCTGACTGGCCTGCAGTTTCCTGCTTTCTGTCTTCCTCCCTTTTTGACTATAGGAGTTACTTTTGCTTATTTTCTGTGCAACAATTCTTGACTTATTGGTTACGGAATACATTCCAAAGTATTTCATTAGCTACAAAGCACCAATAGATGTGCTGCAAGTTATGAAAGACATTATTATATAAAGGCAAGTTCTTCCTTTGAATCAGTTTGTAGGAATTGTATGTACCAGTGGCCTGAATTGATCTATCCCATTAATATTTCTTCCACTTTGGAAGAACATGGCCAGTAATGATAGAGCAAACATCTGAAGAGGATTTCCAGTTTATAAGAACAGCCTGCATTTCCAAAGCACCTCCAATGTGATAAGACATCTTAATGATTCAGACTGAATCACCACAAACGATTGGACAATGAAGGAATTTTGAGATGTGTGCAAAGCCAGAATTGGGGGAAAGCAGAATCCTTGCAGGTTTCATGCAATCCATACAGTTTAGAAGCAAGCCATTCAGCACATCAAGTCCAAACCACCCCTCTGAAGAGTATCCCACCCAGATGCACCGCCCCACTCTATCCCTGTAACCCTGCATTTCCAATGGCTAGCCCACCTAGACTGCACACCATGGGCAATTTAGCACGGCCAATCCACCTAACCTGCCTGTCTTTGGATTGTGGGAGGAAACCAGAGGACCTGGAGGATACCCATGCAGACATGGGGAGAACATGCAAACTCCACAGTCACTCACAGACAGTCGCCTGAGAGTGGAATTGAACCCAGGCCCCTGTACTGTGAGGCAGCAGTGCTAACCACTGAGCCACTGTGCCACACTTACATGCTTGATGAGGTTACAGAGATGGGGAGGAAGAAGGCCATAAGAGAGTGAAACACAAAGATGTGAGTCTTAAATGTGAGGCTTTGGTGGACCAGTGTAGATCAGTAAGGTCTGGGGAATGTGTAGGATTTGCAGAAAGTTAGGACACTCTATAACACACTGGGATGGCAGAACAAGGTCACAATAAAGGTCACATACTATAAAGAATTAGGGCAGTCATGAGGCCGCTCCTTGTGACTGTGAGTTCTTACTCAGAATACAACATCAGTCAAGTAATCACCCTCAGAGTTGTCAAACAGCCTCGGTTCCTATGAAAAGAGGAGAGAAGGCTGAAATACTGACACAAAGGTTAGACTATTAATGTGGTAGAAGCAGGCGTACTTGGCTGCAGTTAAGGATCTATCTTCCTGCCAAGGTCCCTCTGTGCTGCCAAATATTCTAATCACTTAAGTACATTTCGGGTGTTAAGTTACTACGCTAATTTTCTTTTCTCAAGCCCTGAAATAAATGTTGAAGCAGCAGCCATACCAAAGCAATCTGAAAGCGAGGTTGGAGCTGGAGGTAGATAGAGTGTTCTGTCTCCTTATATTCTTCAGAGGAAATCATGGGGCTTTCAGTCATTACATCGGTGCAATCCTTCCTTGTCACCTTGCCTGCTTAAACCAGTATCAATCATTTACTTCATTTTTCTGATCAATACTAGTCATTAGGCTCCTCTTTCCTCAATAGAATCCTGATGGCTTGTAATGTGTCTAATTTATCTTGCTGATTTATGCTGGCTATCTTCATCTCGGCTTCACATCACGCATTCTCAGCAGCTTTAAGGAGGCTCGACAGTGTTAGTTAGCAAGGGCTGCCCGCTTTATTTTGTGTGCGGATCGAGTCGTCTGTCTTCAGTTGCTGTTCCCCCTCATCTTTTAAGGGCGGGAGAGAGCAAGCTCCAAAGGAAAAGGAAAGGAAACCAGGGAGAGAAAATAAAGTAACCAGGACTGTTTTACATTTATATAGTACCCTTCGGAATATCAGGAAGTCCCAACATGCTTTGCAGTCAGTGAAAGTGAATTGTAGCCTCTGTTGCAATAGTGGCCAATTTGTGCACAGATAGCTCCCCCTGTCATGTGACAATAACCAGATAATCAGGTGATTAGTTGACGGTTAAATACTGACCAGGGCACAAGGTGAAGCCCAGCGCAGACCCATCTGTTCAGTCTGCTTTTATTTTTTTTTCTTTCTCTGCTTCAGAAGGACTGTACTGTCAAACTTTTAACTTTATTTCCTTATTTTTCTAATTTATACCTAAGAATTTGTACCTAGGCGCCAATGTATCTTAGGATGGTGCCGAAAATAGCAACTTTGTACACTTTTCACCGTACTCCTGTATCCATGTAGTTGTAGAGTCATAAGGATGTACAGCACAGAAACATACCCTTCGGTCCAACTTGTCCATGCCGACCAGATATCTATCCTAAATTAATCTAGTCCCATTTGCCAGCATTTGGCCAATATCCATCTAAACTCTTCCTCTTCATGTACCTATCCAGATGCCTTTTAAATGTTGTAATTGTACCAGCCTCCACCACTTCCTCTGGCAGTTCATTTCATACATGCACCACCCAGTATGTGAAAAAGTTGCCCCTCAGGTCCCTTTTAAATCTTTCCCCTCTCACCTTAAATCTATACCTTCTAGTTTCCCCATACCCTGGGGAAAAGACCTTGACTATTCACCCTATCTATACCCACCACGACTTTATAAACTCTATAAGGTCACTCCTCAGCCTCCGATGCTCCAGGAAAAATAGCCCCAGCTTATTCAGTCTCTCCATACAGCTCAAACCCTCCCACCCCATCAACATCCTTGTAAATCTTTTCTGAACCATTTCATGTTTAACGACATCTGTACTTGAGTACGCATGACAATAAAATCTAATGCTAATTTAAGAGTACACCCCTCCATCTTTACTTTGAAATAATGCCATGGTTTTTTTAAATGTCCATTGAGTGGACAGACTTGTCAAAACATTCTTTCCTTCCCTCAACATCTATTGCTTGTGATGTCATTATTCAAGCCAACAAGATCTCTGGTTCAATCCCTAGTCAACTCTGAGTGAGTTGCTCACAGCCAAGCTAGTGTGAGGTTAATCAGTATCCCGACTATGGGTAAGTTAGCTAGGGCTCATACTCTAGCACTTAGCATCTATCGGTGATGCTGTACTGGGAAGTGAGTCAGGAAAAAGACCTCTTTGGTTCTCAGAACCCCACCTCAGCTAAAATGGCAACAGGGAAGGCACTCATGAGGATGAGTGATATGCTATCAGACACCATGTTTTACCACTGTAGAATTTCCACCTTCGGGACATTCAGGAGAAGCTTGGCAAAAGGTCACCATTTATAAATCAAATAAGCTGAAAAAAAATCTTGTGACCTGCAATAAAATACTGCATTCGGTTCTGGTCGTAGGAAAGATGTTGTTAAATTTGAAATGGTTCAGAAAAGATTTACGAGGATATTGATGGGGTTGGATGGTTGGAGCTTTAGGGAGAGGCTGAATAGGCTGGGGCTATTTTCCCTGGAGCATCCGAGGCTTAGGGGTGGCCTTGTGGAGGTTTATAAAATCATGAGGGGCATAGATAGGGTAAATAGCCAAAGTCTTTCTCCCAGGATAGGGGAGTTCAAAACTAGAGGGCATATGTTTATGGTGAAAGAGTAAAGATTTAAAAGGGACTTAAGGGGCAAAATTTTCATGCAGAGGGTGGTATGTGTATGGGGTGAGCTGCCAGAGGAAGTGGTGGAGGCTGGTACAATTACGACATTTAAAAGGCATCTGGATGGGTACATGAATAGGAAGGGTTTAGAGAGATACGGGCCAAATGCTGGCAAGTGGGACTAGATTAATTTAGGATATCTGGTCAGCATGGACGAGTTGGACCGAAGGGTCTGTTTCTGTGCTGCACAACTCTATAAAATCGGCCAAAGACAAAATCGGGACTGAGATTAAGAAGCTTCATTTCGGATATCAACAGCGGGAAAGGGTTTCTGGGTGAGTTCATTGTTTGGGGGGGGGGGGGGGGGGGGGGGGTGAGGGGTAGGCCTTGGCATCATTTAAGAAGACATTGAGTACTGTTAATGAGGAGTAACTACAGTGCTCTTCTGAATGAGTGAACTTAAAGGCATTCCTCATCCGTATCTACCCGGTGACACATGGGTTCTCGACACACTGACCGTTAGCAGTGACATTAGACACATCATTCACATGATTCCCTCCCCTGGGCAGTGAGCAGTTTTCATGGTTGGCCTGACGTCCGATTTCTGCATCACATGACAGCAAATTGAAAAGGATGCTGTCTGAGGGCTGCTGGGTCTGAGGTACCTCTTGTTTCTTACTCAGCAGCGGCGAACAAGGATAAATAAGACACACTGTGGCTGTAATGATAGAGACCACCGAGTTGGACCTCAGAAGGCTGCAAGTCACTATTGATTTTTTAGGTAATGGAGAGGCTTTGTATTGTTATAGATAAAGGCTGATGGCCTGACCCCGAGAGGGCTAGATGAACCTGGGGGAATGGGAGTTTGCCCTTCCCAAACCTTCTCCCTCTGAGACCCCATTTTGGAAGCTTTAAAACTGCCTATGGCCTCAGTGTCAGACTTGCGAAGGTGGGGGCAGAGGAAAGTGAAAGGGCAGAGGGCAAGGGGGGGAGTTGGGGAAGTGTTAGGGATAGATGGAGAACGTTAGCAGAGCCCAGGAATAGAGTATGCCAGTGAGAGAGCAATCGTTTCATTAACGATGGGGCCTTGGAGAAAATTCTCTCAGGACAGGCCGCTCAAATCATGGACGGTGTGCCTGTGAGTATTGAGAGGTCATGGAGCCATTCTCAGGACTCTTCTGCTACAGGCTGCACTCCACCTTGCTGCCTCAGAGCTCCATTACCCCAGTTGCTCAGTGAGATTGTGACCTTCCGTCTGGGGAGTCGCAGCCATAAGGACCTCATTTGCTTTCTGCCTTTGGCCCTGGTGAGGATTCATGTTTCTTCCCGCCATTAAGGGACCTCAAGGAATTGCCCGACTTGTCAGATTTTAGATGACTCTCTTCCATCAGCCCTTCTTGCCAAAGTCCCCAATGCCACAAGACCATGAGAAATAGGACCCTCAAGCTTACTCTGCCATTCAATAGGACCAAGGCTGATCCAACATTCCTCATGACTGGCTCAGGGGTTAGCACTGCTGCCTCACAGCACCAGGGACCTGAGTTTGATTCCAGCCTTGGGTGACTGCGTGGAGTTTGCACATTCTCCCCGTGTCTGTGTGGACTTCCTCTGCGTGCTCTGGTTTCCTCCCACAGTCCAAAGATGTGAAGATTAGGCAGGTTGGCCATGCTAAATTGCCCGTAGTGTCTAAGGGTGTGCAGGCTTAGGTGGGTTAGCCATGGGAAATACAGGGATACTGTAGGGGGGTGGATACTCTCTGGAGGGTCGGTGCTGAGCCAATGGGTTGAATGGCACTGGAGAGATTCTGTGTTTCCTATGTTACAACAGTTAGCCTGTTTCACAAATGCCTTAGCGAAAAGGTACTACGCAAATGCAAGGCTTCATAATTTCTCACACAGCATCGAGCAGAGCGAGGACAGAAACAATGCCCGAAGGAGGATGAACAGAACCTCAGAGAAGCAGACAGTGACATAAAGGGACAGCTTGAAGAGTCTAAATGAAATGAGTAATAAAAGCCCATAACAGGGAGAGCGTGTCCTGCTGATTTGGAGCCTAAGCTGGCAGCTCAGATCCACTTAGGGAATTCTGAGTTTTAAGCCCTTGACTCATACTGAACCATCCAAGAATCCAGAGCAAGGTCAGTCAACTCTCACCCCCTACTTTCCATGATATATGTTTTCTATCCAGAAGGGCTTCCGGCAGATATAAAGTGACGGATATTATTCTTACTTTAACAGCCCCCATGTGTCCGAAGGATTTCAATGCAAAATATACAAAGGTACAGATGAAAAAGAAACCCTGTGAATTAATCTTTTGTTATAGCTGAGTGCAGTGTGATGTCTGACCATGCTTCGATATTGCATGAGCTGGGGACCCAGATGGTCATTGTGAATTATTTAGCAGCTAGATTGCTGGCGAGCACTCTGGGTGTCCTGTTTGTATTACGGGAGCGTTCAATAAAAAGCTAACAAGGTTTGAGAGCAAGGCTCCTCATGTATCTTTAATTGGAAAGTGCAAGGGCCAAGGTCTCATCAACAAAGACTGCTCGAACGCGGCCAGATTGCTGAGCAAACTCTGCTTTGTGGGGGTGGTGGTAGAGATCACAAAATGTTCGGCACACAATTCAAAGGAGCCCTGGCGAAAAATACCCCAGCGTCGTGCTGGGCACCAGACGACATTCAGCCAGAGGATCCCAGCCTCAAATCATGGTTGTCTTCACAATTAGGGACTCTTACACTGTCTGTCAGATTTTGTTTCCATTCGCTTGTGGGATGTGGGTGTCGCTGGCTGGGTCAGCGTTTATTGCCCGTTCCCTAGTTGCCATTGAGGAGGTGGTGGGGTGAACTACCTTCTTGAAGTCCCTCTGTTATGGGTTGACCCATGATGCTATCCAGGGACGGAATTCCAGGATTTTGACCCAGTGACAGTGCAGGAACGGCGATGTATTTCCAAGTCAGGGCGGTGAGTGGCTTGGAGGGGAACTTGCAGGTGCTGGTGTTCCCATCTATCTGCTGTTCTTGTCCTTCTCAATGGAAGTGGCCGTGGGTTTGGAGGATCTTTGGTGAATTGCTGCAGTGCATCTTGTAGATGGTACACAGTGCTGCTACTGAGTGTTGGAGGTGGAGGGAGTGGATGCTTGTGGATGTAGTGCCAATCAAGTGGGCTGCTTTGTCCTGAATGGTGTCAAAGCTTCTCGAGTGTTGTTGGGGCTGCACTCACCCAGGCAAGTGTGATGTGCTACTTCCTCTGGTAGAGCATTATGTAAGATTAGCACCTCACAATTATTGATCTGGGCGGAATCTTATGGGCACCTGAATGGCAAAAAGCATGGCAAAAAAGAGCTGGGATTGCAGCCAGGATTGGGAGCAGCTTAAGGCAATTTTTCATTGAGTTCTAAGTGTTGAGGTGAGACTGAGGCAGCAGCAAGTTGCCTATTATTGCTAGTCAGCAACCTTGTTAACTTCATATCTCACCACATTAGTAGGCAACTTTCCGACCAACCGTCCACTAGGGGATAAGCTAGACGCTGAGAAATTCTCAAAAAGGAAATCAGAATGGGCACCTGACAACTCAAGCTCACTACTAATTCCGAAGGACTTCTACGTGGCCACTGGTACCAACATCTCAGGGCACGCTCCACAGGCACCCAGTTAGACTCAAACCGTGCCCACGGACATTTGGCCAGTCTCTAAGCAACCTCGTGGCTCATTTCTGATCCACTTACAGGACGTTTCTGCACTTTGGTGCTACACCTTGGGCTATACTGAGAACTTGCTGCAGCAAGGACACTGTACGCTCTGGGATACACACCCAGATCAGGCCATGCTGCACCTCCGGTCTCTGCACTCACTGTCGTAGTGCATGCTCACTCGGAGCCTATGTGGACGCTCACAGCAACCCTGCCTTGCCTTGTCATTTTTTGCACATTGGCCCTCAGCCAGAGACACTGCTATCTTACCTCTGCTGTTTAGCACAGACACAAACCCTGGAAGCTTAGTCCTGGTTATCTGCCTGGGTCCTCGGTCGAGTCAAAGGAATTAACCTTTGGCGAAGGGCGCCTGGCACAGCAAGCCACAGGCAGCCTCTGACACCAGTCCAGAGGCTGGTGCAACAGCTGGGACAGTCAGAGACAGGACGCTTTCTGCATAAGGAACGAGGGCATGAGTTTTGGGTAGCCCACCACCCATCTTGACTCTTTGGGGGACTGCTCTCCCTCTGGAATGAGAGACAGAGGTGGGTATTAATGGCAATGAAATGGGGTGGCACAGCCATTGGTGCAGGTGGGGGGGTGCCCCGAGTGAGTGAGCCGGCAGCGCAGGGGGCATGCAGAACATGTGGTGTCGAGGGTGGGGGTGGGTGAGAGTGAGTGGGGGAAGGTGTTGCAGGATTAGTGAGAGCAGCAGAGCTTGGGCCTTGGTGGGAGGTGGGAACAATAACAGAGAGAGAGTAAGGGTGGGGTATCAGAGGGAAGGTAGAAGGGTCCAGACCCGAAACGTCAGCCTTCCTGCTCCTCTGATGCTGTTTGGCCTGCTTTGTTCATCCAGCTCTACACCTTGTTATCTCAGATTCTCCAGCATCTGCAGTTCCTACTATCTCTGATAGCACTTATGTTGGCAGAATGGGGAATGGGGTAATTCCATTTACTCCACCATCGCTTCAAAGGGATATTTTCACTATTAAGACAGCAGTACATGAAATCCTTTACAAAGACCTGATATCCTGGAGAATAAGGAATGGGGAAAGCAAAAGAAATTTTCTTACCACCCTCTAAACAGGACGGAGATCCAGTGTGACCATTAGGAATCAGACAGGTCGCTCAGTGGCCACTCAATGTGACAACCCCGGACCATGTAGGCTTAGTCTGGTGTCGTGGCCTCCACTCCTGGTCTGCAGGTAGTGGTGAGTTCATAGGACCATAAGATGTAGAAAACAGAAAAAGACCATTCAGCCCATCGAGTCCACTCTGCTATTCAATGAGATCATTGAGATCTGATCATCCTCAACTCTGCTTTCCTGCCTTTTCCCCATAACCCTCAATTCCCTCCCTGATTAAAAATCTGTCTATCTTGGCCTTGAATATACTTAATGACCCAGCCCTTTGTGGTAAAGAATTCTCTGAGAGAAGACAATTCCTGAATGCCCTACCTCTGCATCGCTCTGACTCAGACCAGCAGCGGGGAGCCACACTTTCCCTTCTCTGTGATGCCTGGGGCAAACACCCATAAACTGTACAGGTCAGCTCAGGATTGACGGTGCCCATCAGGGTGCTCAACGCCCTTTTGAAGATGGCACAGTTGCCAAGGATGCCAGTCCGTACGCAGCAGGGGCGAGTTGTTCCGGGGAATACGGTGAGTGGAAGAACGGGGTAGAAACAGGAGTAGGTAGTTAATGAGGAGGGTTTGATAAGATACACCAAGTAAACTCAGACCGCCTCATGGAGAGAAACCCTCCAGGGAACCACACAAAATTGACAATTAGCCAAAATAAAAGCGTAAGATTCAGCTGCTGAAATTGTTGGCATGTTGGCTCAGTGGTTAGCACTGCTGCCTCACAGCACCAGGGTCCTGGGTTTGATTCCAACCTCAGGTGACTGTCTGTGTGAGGTGTGCACATTCTCCCCGTGTCTGCGTGGGTTTCCTCCCACAGTCCCAAAGACGTGCTGGTTAGGTGGATTGGCTGTGCTAAAATACCCAGAGTTTGTAGGTTAGCCATGGGAATTGCAGGGTTACTGGGTGAAGGTCTGGTTGGATTGCTGTTCAGAGGGTTGGTGTGGAATTGATGGCCTGCTTCCACACTGAAAGGATTCTACAGTTTCTGTAGAAGTGAAGGGTAATCAACAGATGACAAAAATGAGCACTGCCTTTCTCGGGAGAAAGGAGAGTTATGTTAAAGCTGAGGTTTGTGCCAAAATGGAAAGGAGCTGGAATTTTCCAAAAGGCCCCATCCACCATATTGACCCAAGGAGCCATTAAGAGGATGCCTCAAACAAGGTGATTGCAGCTGGAGAAGAGGCTACAAGTCAACAAGTGAGATTCTTGTTTTTCATACATATTGCGCTGTCCCTCATGGTGAATTTGGGTGGAGGGAGTGGGGGAATTTAATCAGGAGTGAGGGCAGTGGGTGTGGGCCACAACCGCCATTCCCCCCCACCACCCTCACCCCTATCTAGGGCGGGAAGGCTTTCTCACCTGGCCACAAGTTGGGGTGCGTAAATGGATGATTAATGCCCACTGGAGGGGCCTAACTCCACGTGTTTGACAACACGTAGCTGATTGGTCTGTGGAATAGTGATCAGTTATCAATGACAAAGACCTTCTGCCTGCAAACAACTGGATGATCAGTTCTTGGGAAACTGAACAGATTGCGAACAAGATGCAGAGAAGCTTCTGTTTTACCATCAGCTCAGGAGCTCTCTCTGTTATTCACAGGAAAAGGGGAACAAAAAAGGTTTATTTTTCCTTCAGCAGTTGGTGTGATTTTTTGTTAATCATGTCAAAGACATCCAAAAGTGTGAACCAGTCCCCTGTGCCTCCTGCAAATCAGCGAAAACCCCCGGAGAATGAAGCAGCACTCTGACCAGCACAAGAATCAGAAGAAGCATTTCAGTAATTGTATGAACGGGAACCTCTAGACTGCTTTCCCAATCGTTCCCTCCATCCCTAACATCCAGTTTTTCCTGCCTCTGTGTGTCTGTCTGTCTGTCTGTGTGTGTGTGTGTGTGTATGGGGGTTAGAGTTTCATTTCGTAGAGTTATATGTCAGCCCATTCATAATTGTTTACCTGAAACTAGAATCTATTCATTTGGAATAAAAAGTAATTTTTTGTTAAGTACAGAAACCTGGTCTTTACTTCTGTCAACCTGGGCCTAAAAAATAAATAAGTTGGGGAGGAGGAGGCTGAGGGATGGCCTTACAGAGGTTTATAAAATCATGAGGGGCATGGATAAGGTAAATAGACAAGGTCTTTTTCCCAGGGTAGGGAAGTCCAAAACTAGAGGGCATGGGTTTAAGGTGAGAGGGAAAAGATTTAAAAGGGACCTAAGGGGCAGCTTTTTCACGCAGAGTGTGGTGCATGTATGGAATGAGCTGCCAGAGGAAGTAGTGGAGGCTGGTCCAATTACAGCATTTAAAAGGCATCTGGATGGGTGTACGAATAGGAAGGGTTTAGAGGGATATGGGCCAAATGCTGGCAAATGGGTCTAGATTAATTTAGGATATCTGGTCAGCATGGACTGGTTGGACCAAAGGGTCTGTTTCCATGCTGTATTTTTCAATAACTCTATGACTCTAATTCTACATACCTTTAAAAATCCTTAAGTTGTGCGATGCATTGGGAATTACAGGAATTGATGTCCAGCATGCTCTTTCAATAAGGCGCGACAAGACTGAATTTGAACAAATCACGGGTCAAAGTAAAGTTGGGGTCCTGTCAGCTATGATTCAACTCTGGCCTCGGCTTAATGTGTCATCCAAGAGATAGCATTTCCCACAGCTGGCACAGCAAGGAAGCAGAACAGGGAGGCACTTCAACATAGCCGCTAGTGGGGAAGTGTTTGGGAAAGCGAAGTCACAGGAAGACTTAGAAGGAATGGTACAACACAGAAAGGAGCCTTTCAGCTCAATGTGTCTGCGCCAGATCGTTGGAAGAGTGATCTGTTTTGCAAGGGCTGGAGGACCCCGGAGCGACCTCACAATGATGTATTCAAGCAGCTCCTCCCTGGGCATAAATACCACAGTGAAGGTGCAATCTAAGAAAGGAGAGAAACACATGCAGTGAAGTATGTGGAGTAGGCTGACTAACATTGGGTAGGGACGTTTGCGGAATAGTCTTTCAATAATGTTACAGACCATGGTATATCCAAGATTACAACATATTGCGGTATTTAGTCTTCACGTGTAATGAAGAGTATTTTTAAGAAGCCGACATTAAACTAAGCACTCTGTCAGGTGGACACAAAAGATCCCATGGCACTGTTAGGAAGAGGAACAGGGATCTTCTTTGTGCCTTCACCCTGCCACCAGTTCCTGGCTAGTATTCGTCCCTGAGCTAACATCGCTATAAATAGACTCTCTGGTCAGGAGCTGTTTGTGAGAGTTCATCCTGCACATGTTGGCTGCCATGTTTCCTACATTATAACAGTGACTACACATCAAAACAAAATCTCCCTTGGCTTGGTGTCAAATTTTGATCGATGATAGTTCACAGATAATAGCGTCTGTCAGGAAGAGATTTCAGCAAGGTTTCTTTTGCATAGAGCTATACAGCACAGATTTCAGGACACAAAAAAAGATGAAAGAAGGCATATGGCTGACGTTCTACTTAAAACCTCACACCCTTCAGGCCCAACAAAATCCCTCAAAAACCTCAACTTTAACCACATAAATATATATATAAACCTTTCTACAACCTCTGAAGAGAATGGGCTGACTATTAATGCACAGAGTTGATGCACAAACGAAACATGTTGGTAGGGGGAGGGGTTGTCAGGTGAAATGGAGACGTTAAATCTTTCTCTGTTTCACTATTTTAAAACATTCTAATTCAATTTCTCTGATTTGTGGTCCAGCAGATACTGACACCCTCAAGGCCTGAAGACTCAGTGTCCCTTGACAATTAGTGTCAGGGACCAGCAGATAGTATTCATCAAGGGCTTCCTAAAAGGCCTGACTCAGCCAAACTCACAGGCCAGAAATAATTACATTGCAAGGGGGTGGATATGTATTGAGACGGGGAGAGTGGGGAGGGCGTTGAGTGAGGGGTCAGGGGTGCTTCAAGAGAGAAAGATGGGCTCAGAGATGGAAAGAGAGAGCGACGCAGCATGAGAGAGAAAGGAAGGAAGAGAAATGCAAAGATACCGATGCTCGCAAAGAGAGAGAACAGCGACCAAACTGAGGGG
Source organism: Rhincodon typus (assembly GCF_021869965.1). NCBI lineage: Eukaryota > Metazoa > Chordata > Chondrichthyes > Orectolobiformes > Rhincodontidae > Rhincodon > Rhincodon typus. The sequence continues at coordinate 10,392,830 of NC_063338.1, forward strand.
GATTGACAAGCCGGTGAAAAACTGAAACTGTAAAATAAAAGTCATCAGAGTAGCCAAGGAAGAGAGAAATTCGCAGCCATGACAACCAGCAGAAATTCTCACTGATACGAAAAGAAACGAACAGGAGAGAAAGGAGGATGCCGGACAGATTTATTCCAGGACATTGAAGATTGGATCTCCAGGACACACCAGAGAGAAATCACAGGGCCATTTTAAAAAAAATTTTTTTTTTTTATCATTTTCATCGACGCCTCTTTGCCACCTTTAAAAATATTGAGAAAAGGGGGGGAGAAAAGTTTGTTTCGTCTGAGAGCCAAGCGCCATCCAATTGAGTATGGTGCTTTCCAAATGGTGGAGGGAGACAGTGTGTCAACTAGGGTGGGCTGTATTGGCTAACTATTTGTTGGAGCAAGGGGGCAGACACGTGATTAAACCTCCAGCCAATCAGAGTCGGCAAGGCTCTTCGCTGTCGCCATGATATCAATCAATCTCATTTTCCTTTAAAAGCACGACCCGTTGTGCGATATCTCCCGCTTACTAAGTAAACGGTGGGCCTCCATTTTGGCACCTGTCATTAGTCTCTCACTTTCTGACCACAGATCCTGATCCTAGAGCTCTGGTGGTGCTGTTGTTGATTATACAAGTCATAGGACCACAGCAACACGGAGTGGGATACCGGTGGAGCTGGGAGGAGTGTGACTCATTGGCTATCACTCTCACTCTCAGTCAGGGCCTTGTGGCTTCAGGACTGAGTTGAGCACAATATCTACGCTGAACTTGCAGTGTGGTAGAGAGGGGGAGTGTTGTGCCAATGGCTGCCTTGTCAACTCAGGTAAGATGTTAAGCTAACACTCTGCCTATTCTCCCACGTGGCATAAACCGTCCGGTGGCATCATTCCTAAGGGCAGCAGGAGGTAGTTTCCCTGCCATCCCAGCAGGCCAATGTTTATCCCTACCATCACCTCACTCAGTGCAATGACCTGACCATTATCGCTCTGCTATTTGTTGGATTTTGTTGATTCTGTGACGATGGCGATGTCCCAAAGTGGTGATAGATGCTATATAAATGCAGAAGATTTAAAAGAGACCCAAGGGGCAACCTTTTCACGCAGAGGGAGGTGTGTGTATGGAATGAGCTGCCAGAGGAAGCGGTGGAGGCTGGTACAATTACAATGTTTAAAAGAGGTAGCAACAGAAGCAGCAAGAGATACCCTGGAAATGAGGAGAAGGCCACAGCGCAAATGGCATCCCAAGGGATTGTGCGGGTCGGGGAAAGAGGAAAGAGTGAAGAGCTGAGGGAGACAACCTTGGAATAGAGAAAGGGTGTAGCTCTCTTCTAGATGTGGAAGCAGGCCATTTGGCCCATCAAGTCCACTCCTACCCTCCAAAGAGCATCCCAGACCCACCCCCCTGCCCTAACCCCCCTAACCCCCCTAGCCTTCTCATCCCTGGACACTAACGGGCAATTTAGCACAGGCAATCCACCTAACCTGCGCATCCTTGGACTGTGGGTGGAAACCCACACAGACATGGGGAGAATGTGCAAACTCCACACAGACAGTCGCCTGAGGGTGGGATCGAATCCATTCGCAATGCTAACCACTGAGCTAACGTGCCAACTTGGAGCTTGCTGTGATTGTAAATTCAAGTGTATTTCTTGGGATCTTGATGTGCCTTGTGATGTCCTGAGATCATGAAACGTACTACAGAAATTAAGTCTTTAACACAGAACCAGCCTTACTATACAGCTGAACTCGTTCGAAGAAATTGGGAGGAAACTAGGGATCCCTGTGCTGTAAAGAAGCATAGAAACACAGAATCCCTACAGTGCAGTGAGAAGCCATTCGGCCCATTGACCTTCCCACACAGACCCACTCCCTGACCTTATCCCTGCATTTCCAATGGCTATCTCACCTAACCTAACGGCAGCATGGTGGCACAGTGGTTAGCACTGCTGCCTCATAGCGCCAGGGACCTCAGGCAACTGTCTGTGCGGAGTTTGCACGTTCTCCCTGTGTCTGCGTGGGTTTCCTCCAGGTGCTGCGGTTTCCTCCCACAGTCCAAAGATGTGCAGGTTAGGTGGATTGGCCGTGTTAAATTGCCCGTAGTGCTCAGGGATGTGTAGATTAGGTGGGTTTATAGGGGGATGGGTCTGGGTGGGATGCTCTGAGGGTCAGTGTGGACTAAGTTGGGCTGAAGGGCCTGTTTCCACACTGTAGGGATTTTATGATCTATTCTATGAAACCTGCACATCCTTGGTCATGACGGGGCAATTTAACATGGCCCATCCGCCAAACCTGCACATCTTTGGACTGCTGCTGATGGGAACGTGTCTTTTTTTGGTGGAGTTGACGTATCAGAGGACAGTTTGGCTGGAGACATCACTTTACCCTTTGGGGTCAGGCAGTCAGTTCCATTTGGATGTGGTCCTGGAGGCCACATTGCAAGATGACGGCTATCTTCACCTGTTTCGCACGCACCGCTAATATTTCTCAAACTGATTAACAAAGTGCCCTCAAGGAAGATGGGAAAGCAAACCAGCATTTCAATGTTGTTTTTTTTTATCCTAGTCTTTTGTGCTCGCAGGTTTTTCAGGCAAATCCAAGACAGCCCAGGAAGGTTTGGCAACACTTCACATCAGGGTCTTTGGGTCATGAGACAACATGGTGCAAAGCTGGATGAACACAGCAGGCCAAGCAGAATCATAGGAGCAGAAAGGCTGACGTTTTGGGCCTAGACCCTTCATCAGAAAATCTTTGCTGTGGTCTCGAGTCCACTTCCCTGTCTGCCCCTCATTGCTTTCAACATCCATGTCTATCAAAAATGTAACTCAGCCTCACAAAGGTGCAGTGACCCAACCTTCCCTCACTGATATCTGGGGAATGAGATCCACAAGGACTGAGAGGAAAGTATCTCCTCATCTTTGTCTTTACAGCGAGACCTCTTATTTCCAATTTACTTGGGAGATTGCGGATCCTACAGCACAGGATTCTGTCTCTTGGTCAGAGATGTTTCCCGTTTTGCGAGTACTTTCTGCTTGGAGCTCAAGCTGTCTGGTTGCGTTGTCCCTAGCGGTAAGTCTCTCTCTGTCCCTGAGCACTGCGTCAGGCTAAATCAAGCGCTTCAACACTTCGGTGTCTTAAACGATCCTGATTTGAGCTTCCAACCCCAAGTTCATTGTGTCAACTCATCCAGATCCATGCTGGCTGACCTAACCGTCTGGCAATACTTTGCTCATTCACATTTTTACCTTCAAATCTCTCCCCCTCTCTCTCAGGAGTCGGACCACATCAAATCACGCGCGCTGAAGAAAAGTAACAGGACACTTATTACCGCGCTTCCCAAAGCCCCGCAACACCTGAAGCGCTCAACTTTGCACACCATTGCAACGTGCTTCGGTTGGCTTGATCCCCAGGGGCCCACCTTTCGGGCAACTCAAAGCTCATCTTTCCTCAGCTCAATGAGCGGATTGATTTTTTTTTAAAAAAAATTATTTCAAGAATGTAACGTGGACGTTAGAGCCTTCTAGAGACGGGCTTTGGTTGGGAGTAAGAGTTCGTACGAGGAAGGGTTGCGTCCGTATTGGGTTGGCGTTTCGACGAGTGAGAAGTTGAAACATACCAGATCCCTGGGAGGCACGGTGGCTCAGCGGTTAGCGGGTTCGATTCCAGCCTCGGGCGACTGTCTGTGTGGAGTTTGCATGTTCTCCCCGTGTCTGCGTGGGGTTTCATCCGGTTTCCTCCCACAGTCCAAAGCTGTGGATTAGCCGTGCTAAATTGCAGTTGCCCCAGAGTGCCCAGGGATGTGTGGGAAATGCAGAGGTAGGTGGGTGGGATGCTCTTTGGAGGGTCAGTGTGGACTTGATAGGCCAAATGGTGCGTCCCCACACTGTAGGGATTCTGAGTGTGCTCACAGCACAGAGAGAATGTCTCTCCTTGTAGGGGGAATATAGAACCAGGGGGTGGCAAATTCAAATTGGTTGAGGGAGGCTTTGTGGCTTTCCCATTTAACACAAAGATAAGGAGGAACACCTTCCCCCTCCCTCTCCCTGCAAGGTTTTTGGAATTCTCTTCCCCAGAGAGCACAGGAGATTGAATCAATGAATACATTCAAAGCTGCATTGACAGATTTTTTTTGATTGACATGGGTGTCAAAGATTATCAGGGACAGGCAGGGAAGTGACAGCGAAGACACAATTGACTGACTCGAGCCCTTATTTCTTGTGATCCTATGAGCGCTCATTCTCACTTCAGTGGGTTGGGGGTGCGGGTGTTGGTTGAGGAAGAGACGCCGAGACAGAAAGGCTGAATGATGCAAAAACTGACCCCTTTCTTATTTAGCCTCAGCTCCTGCCATTTCAAATCTGACATTGAGCAATCTCATGAAACCATTCACGTAACCTTGTGTTAACAACCTCAAGTTCAAAAACTGTCAGTTCCCCTGTTTTCGGTTTCTGGCAGAGCAGAGCAACTTCTCTCACAAGTTCACACCTGCTTCAGGTGCGCTGGAGAAATAAATGGGGCAGATTTAATTTGAATGTTTTATGCTTTCAAACGAGATTCATTCACCATAAACATAGCAGAGTGAGTGCAAATTCTCCCTCCTAGCGGCCATTAAAGCTGCAATTAAAATTATTTATCCTTAATTTTATTAACAGTATCTCCATTATACCAAACCGTTGAGTATCAGAGCAAATCCCATCTGCATGAATGTTGGTGTTATAAGCAGTGCATCTGTGCTCAAAAATTGCACTAACATTGCAGAGAGGGAGAGAGAAAAAAATCTGTGGTGTCTATTGTTCAATTGCAAATGAGTTAAGAGTAGTGGTCTTTAATGAAAAGGACAGTGCATCCACTAAAGATCACAGTCAGGAACCAAATAATCTATGATCACAGGGGTCTTCTTAGACTAATAGAACACAAAGGAAGATAAACCATTAAGGGACAGATGTATGTAACCTCGCTTAATAATAACACTCAATTTTATGGATTAAAAAATGCCGTAAAACTAAGATCTGTCAGTGTCAGTAGGCAGCAATTTAATTAAAATCAGGTCAAAATGAAAAGAGAAAGGGGAGTATGAAAACACGAGAGGAATTCTACAGGCTGAAGCTGAATTTAAATGAAGCAAGCCCTAATATTGATTGCATCATGTCCATCAATCCCCGCACCACCACCACCACTATCCCTGCTATAAAAAGCAACACAGAGGCACAAAGCAAGTAGCAAGAAGGGCAGAAAAAAAATATGAAAGGAGATATCACAAGGGATATCCAACCACACGTCAAACTTCTTACAGATTGGTAAAAGGGAATGGGAGCACATTCAGGCCAGCAGCTGGCCTGCTGGTAAGGAAATGGCACATATATGTATTTCCATAGAAACCCTACAGTGTGGAAGCAGGCCGTTCAGCCTATCAAGTCCACACTGACCCCCCCAAAGAACATCCCACCCATACCCAGTACCCCCCACCCTTTAACCCAGCATTTCCTAAGCCTGCACATCCCTGGACACTATGGGACAATTTAGCACAGCCAATCTACCTAACATGCACATCTTTGGACTGTGGGAGGAAACGGGAGCACCCAGAGGAAACCCGTGCAGACACGGGGAGAAGGTGCAAACTCCACACATCAAACCGGGTCCCTGGCGCTGTGAGGCAGCAGTGCTAACTATTGAGCTACCATGCATCCCCGGAGAGCTCCAGGTCTCTTCCACCTTCTGTATAGGTGCTTCCTGATTTCTCTCCTAAATTTTAAGCAAGCCCTCTTGTCCCAGATTTGCTTGGTGGTGGGGTGAGTTCTCTGCAGCTACTCTATCAACCCCTTTATCATTTTATGCACTTCAGTCAGATCACCCATCAATTTCTTAAAATATAGGAATACGAATCAGGTCTACACAACCCGTTCCATCATGTGAACCTCTGTATCTGGATTGGGGGACAGTAGGAACTGCCAATGCTGGAGTCTGAGATAACAAGGTGTGGAGCTGGATGAACACAGCAGACCAGGTAGCATCAGAGGAGCAGGAAAGCTGACATTTCGGGTCTGGATTTTCTGAAGAAGCGTCCAGACCCGAAACGTCAGCTTTCCTGCTCCTCTGACGCTGCCTGGGCTGCCGTGTTCATCCAGCTCTACACCTTGTTATCTCTGTATCTGGATTGGGTTGCGTTGAACGTGTTATATTCCATTCGGGCAGTCCAAGTTACATGCTTATTGCGATGGATAGTGGCAGCTGAGGCTCCAACTTCCTTACCAATCGTATGGCTCACCAGGAATCTCTCTCCCCCTTACCATCCAAGTGCATTGGATAGATCTATGGGTTGATGCACATTCTGTTAGACTTTGGAATGAATGCACCTTCCTTGGTCAGCGAATAGACCTCAATCCTAAGGCTTTTGCCACATGACCGCCTAAATCTGGGCTGTCATCTTTCCCAACACTGCTGTATCCTTTGTGAAGATAAGATCTGAATGGGAGTACTTCAAATGAGGTTTAACCAAAGCTCAATAAAAACTGAACAGCTTGTTTAGTCTTGTATTCCAGCACCCTAGAAAGCGCGGTCATTTCCCGATGAACCTTTTGATTTATTTTTGTATCTGTGCACTAGTCAGTAGTGATTTGTCTACATGACACACAAATGTCTTTGTTACTCACCATTTACCGTTCTAAAAATCCTCTGGTTTGTTTTCCCAGAGGAAACAAGTAATCCAATATGGCGCCGAAGCATGGTGACTCTTTGTGAGCTCTGTATGTCAGATCTTATTCTTACATACCTTACAATCATTCTGCTGTTTTAGACCTTAATTCTAAGTCCGTTTGTGCACCTTCTCTGTAGCTGTAACATTGCATTCCTCCCTCTGTTCTATTCCCCCAATGCACTTTGTATGGTGTGATCTTCCTGCACTGCACGCAAAACAAAACTTTTCACTGTAGCTAGGTACACGTGACAATAACAAATCAAATCAAACCAAGTCAAAATCAAGGTGAAATGCCTCCTACTTCCCCACATTAAACTCCATTGTGAGATTTCCCTGATTTTAGATGGATTCATGGGACAGGACAATGATTTCAGTGCAACAAGTTAATAGATTTTGATTTTAAAAATGACAGTATCCAACAGCTGCCTTCACTCCCTGCTCCTCCAAGCAAATTGGACACACGTGATGTTGCCCATACGATCTCTGCGATCCTCAATGTTTATCATTTTATCACCCTCCTCAGACCTGCCTCTGTGACCCCCTCAAACAAAAACATCCTTCTTCAATCACTGCTTGCAGGTACTTGGGTATGTTTTGGTCCCTGTGTTTGCCTATGTAAGTATGTGAAGGGTCTCCTTCCGTCATAAAGCCAGGGTGAGAATGGTCAGGAATGCTTACACAGCATTCAGCTCCATTTGCGGCTTCTCACATACTGAAGCTGTTCGTACTGACCCACCTAGCTACCTGGATAATATCTGGGGAACTTGGGCTGATGAGGGGCAAGTTACATTCGTGTAACACAAGCACCAGGCTATGACCATGTCCAACAATGGATAACCTAACCACTGCTCCTTGACTTTCAGCAGGAATACTATCACGGAAACACCATCATCAATATCTGGGGGTTGCCATTGAGCAAAACCTCAACTGGACTCGACATATAAACACAGTGGCTACAAGAGCAGGTCAGAGGCTGGAAATTATGCAGTGAGTAACTCACCTCCTGACTCCCAAAGCTATCTACAGTGTAAAAGTCAAGAGTGTGTTGAAATGTTCTCCACTTGCCTGGACAAGGTGCAGCTCCAACAACACTCAAGAAGCTTGACACCATCCAGTACAAAGCAGCCCGTTTGATTGGCACTACATCCACAAGCATCCACTCCCTTCCACCACCGACGCTCAGTAGCAGCAGTGTGTACTATCTACAGGATACATGGCAAAGCTCCTTAGGTATCGCCTTGCAAACCCATGACCACCACCATCTAGAAGGACAAGGGCAGCAGATACAAGGGGACACCGCCACCTGCAAGTTCCCATCCAAGCCACCCAGCGTCCTGACTAGGAAATATATCGCCGTTCCTTTAGTGGGCCGAATGCATTCACAACAGCAACTCAGTGATTCAAGGAGGCGGCTCACCATTACTTGCTACTTTGTGCATCCTGTGGATGAGACAACCTCAAAGACTCACTGGGTGTCAGCATCAATTCAGGGCTAAGTCCTCTGGACTGGACCATGGGTTAGTTTTGTCATCTAGCTGGCCAAGGTGTTACCCCAGTGCGCACCATCCAGCTGAGAGGGGAACGCGAGTAGAGTGGCTGAAGAAAATACAGTTTTGTTCATGCACTGAATTTTTTTGTGATGGAAGGTTGGTAGATTCAATCACAACTTCCGAAAGGAATTTGGATGAGAACGCGAAAAGAAAATATGTGCAGGTCGAGGGGCAAATGCAGGGGTTGCAGTGGGGGAAAGGCTCTTCTATATGCATGATGGGCTGAATGGTGCCGTACCATTCCATTACGTCTGAGCAAGTTTTTGTTTTTTTCTCCCAGCTACAATGGAAAAGCTGCCCACAATTGCCCAGCTCTGCCCGTCAATAGGAAATTTGATTACATGAATCCACAGACCATTATCAGATTAGCTGTTATCAGAGCCTTGGCATTTTCAAAAGCAGTTCTATTTCAGTCTAACCCAATTATGCAGCTTTGTTTTATCCAGATTCATTAGGCTTTGGGTAATAAACAGCAAGACTTGGCCTGCAAGGTCGTGGGGGCGTGGTGGTGGGTGGGGGGAGGTGGGGAGTGGGTGGAGGTGGTGATGTGCGGAGAGGAATGTCAGCAACAGTCTGATGCTCCATCTGGTGGATGAGCTTCTCCTCTTCTCCTTCTCATCTTCTCCTCTCATCCAGCACTCTTGCTAACTGCAACCCAACCAAAAGGGCTTCGGGCGTTTCGAAAACAATTTTGCAGCCAACGAAGTACCATTTGAATTGCAGTCTCCACTGTAATGGAGGAAACGGGCTGCAGAAACGCAGAACAAGGTCCCACCAACAGCAACGTGGGGCAGTGGCCAGAAGATTGATTCTGAATGGAATTAGCTTCATTGGCACATGCACTTTAAGGAGCACAGTGAAAAGTTTACCGTGGCCGCATTGTAGCATCGTCTTAGGCACAAAGGTACTTAAGATCGAATTCTTAGGAAACAAAAAAAAAAGAATTCGACAAGTATAGAAATAAATAAATACATAAAGATGTTGGTGCTGGATACTGACCGAGGGTGGAACATTGAGATTGACCAGTGGAACCAGCCACCTTGTACCTCTTTGTAAACCAGGGGAAGCATCTCGAAAAAAGGAAGCTTGGGAAGCAGCATTTTAATCAGCACAACAAACATCTCAACGTATTTTGTGAACAACTGAACTGCTTTCCCAGACACCCATTTACACAGTGGTGGATGAACTGAAAACAAAACACTGTGGCATTACCTCCAAGCCAGAAGGCCTGGGTTCAAGTGCTATCTGCTGCAGAGGTGCACCATAACATGTCTGAATGGGTTGATTAAAAATATCTAAAACAAGGCCGGTCTAACAACTGCCTCATAGATTCCTCTTTTCCATTTCTATCTAGTGCATGTCTTCCAGTTACTCCAAACGGAGGGACTCCATTGCTTAATTTTCATTGATGCATTTCCATCTTTTGCAAGCACTGACTCAAAGTATTTGAAACTGTCCACTTGCCCCATGTCTTCACAGGATGTCATGATGCGGAGGTGCCGGTGTCGGACTGGGGTGGACAAAGTCACACGGCACCAGGTTGTAGTCCAACAGGTTTATTTGAAAACACAAGCTTTCGGAGCACTGCTCCTTCGTCAGGTGAAGTGGAGGGAGAAACACAGGCACAGAGAGATCATCGCAAGATAATTCCAGGTAATTAAAGAGTGTCAAAAGATAGTACAAATGGTGTGTCGACAGGCTAAATAACAAGTCTTTGCAGGTGATCAAAAGTATCAAACAGTGTGAGTAAAGTGTCAACAGCTGAATACCAAGTGAAGGGATACCCTATGATCCGACTAATTGGGGCAGAGATAATTCCAAAAAGTCAAAAATAAGATGGTGCTAGAGACAAACCAAACGGCTGGGATAACACAACAGGTATAGAGTCACACAACGAGGGTTCAACCAAAGTAACAAGTTATCTAAAACCGTACAAACTAATAAAGGTAGAGAGAATATAGTAAGTTATCAAGGTGATAGCATCAAAGCAGAACAATAAGGAAGATTTTACAAACACAGTACAGTCTGTTGGGATTACATGTAGCGCAACATGAACCGAAAATAGCAGTTGAGGTCATCCTCATGGGTCTGGAACTGGACTATCAGTTTCAGTTGTTGTGTATCTTGAAGGCTGCCTTGGACGAATGCTTCCCCAAAGATCAGAAGCTGAATGTCCTTGACCCCTGAAGTGTTCCCTGACTAGGAGGGCACACTCCTGCCTGGCAATTGTCGCGCGGTGTCCATTCATCTGTTGTCATAGCGTCTGCAGGTCTCATCAATATACCATGACTCAGGGCATCCTTTCCTGCAGTGCATGATGTAGACAACATTGGCTGAGTCACATGAGTACCTACCATGTACTTGGTGGGTGGTGTTCCCACTGGTGGCAGTAGTATCTATGTCAATGATCTGACATGTCTTGCAGAGGTTGCTGTGGCAGGGTTGTGTGTGTTGTTCTCTCGAAGGCTGGGTGGTTTGCTGCGAAGGATGATCTGTTAGTGGTTTGGTGGTTATTTGAAGGCGACAAGTGGAGGCATAAGGATGGCCCTGGCAAGACATTTGTCATCATTGATGACATGTTGAAGGCTGCGAAGAACATGGTGTAGTTCCTCCACTCCAGGGAAGTACTGGACGGCAAATGCTACCCTATCGCTCATGTCCTGTGACTGTCTTCTGAACATGTTTTTTTTTGCCGTGGCATATCGGAACTAGCGATGGATATGTTGAGCATCGAATCCTGTTCTTATGAGGGCATCTTTCAGCATCTGTAGGTGTCCATCCCATTCCTCCTCGTCTGAGCGGATTCAGTTCATGTGCAGGTCCATAGGAGAAGGCTTCGTTAACGTGTTTAGGACGGAAGCTGGAGAAGTGAAGGGTCATGAGGTTATCCATGGACTTGCACTAGAGTGAGGTACTGAAGTGTCTATCCTTGGCGGAGATGCGTGTGTCCAAGAACGAGACTGGTTCTGAAGAGAAGTCCATGATAAGCCTGATGGTGGGACGAAACTTGTTGATATCGCTATGTAGTCATTTCAGTGATTCCTTGTCATGAGTCCAAAGGGAGAAAATGTCGTCGACATATCTGGTGAATAGCGCTGATTGAAGGTCCTGTGCAACAAAGAAGTCTTGCTCAAACTTGCGCATGAAAATGGTGTCATATTTGGGGTGCAAATTTGGTCCCATGACAGACACAGAGGAACTCATCAGGTGAATTCTTCCACAAACCGAGGGATGTCAGCCGGAAGCCCAATGAGACAACTAACGAACCAGAACAGTCGACAGAAAGATCCGTGGTGCAGCGACTAAAGAAGAAAGATTCCAATTGGACCCCTCCAGAAGGCTGCTGCCCTAGGCCCGACGTGTATGCTGAAGCTGTGAGGAGATGCATTAATGCCAGATTCACCAGCCGCGCTCACATGATAGTGCAGAACGTCACCCAGGCACAACACGCCACCACCCGTGCTCTCAAGACCAATTGCAACGTTGTCATCAATGCAGCAGACAAAGGAGGAGCCATTGTCATACAGAATAGAACAGACTACTACAAAGAAGCTTACCGACAGCTGAACAAGCAGGAACACTACAGACAACTACCTGCCAATCTGATCAAAGAACACACCCATCAACTGAACAGACTGATCAAGATCTTTGATCCAGACCTTCAGAGCATCCTATGCTCTCTCATCTCACGTATTTCCTGCATGGAAGACTTCCACTGCCTTCCAAAGGTACACAAAGCCAACACACCTGGATGTCCCACTGTATCAGGCAATGGGACCCTGTGTGAGGATCTCTCTGGCTATGTCGAAGGCATCTTGAAACCCATTTTACAAGATACCCCCAGCTTCTATCAAAACACTATAGATTTCTTACTGAAACTCAGCACCCACGGACCAGTTGAACCAGGAACATGCCTCGTCATAATGCATGTTTCAGCACTCTACACCAGCATCCCCCACGATGACAACATCGCTGCAACAGCCTCAGTACTCATTATCAACAACTGCCAATTTCCAGACACCATCCTACAACTCATCCGCTTCATCCTCGACCACAACATCTTCACCTTCCACAACCAGGTCTTCATCCAGACACAAGGAACAGCCATGGGGACCAAACCCCAATACGCCAACATTTTCATGTACGGGTTCGAACAAGACTTCTTCGCTGCACGGGACCTCCTACCAATGCTATACACCAGATACATTGACGACATTTTCTTCCTTTGGACTCATGGCGAGGAATCGTTGAAACAACTTGGTAGCAATATCAACAAGTTTCATCCCACCATCCGACTTACCTTGGAATACTCTTCAGAATCAGTCTCATTCTTGGACACATGCATCTCCATCAAGGACGGACACCTCAGTACCTCACTCTACCGCAAGCCCATGGATAACCTTATGATGCTGCACTTCTCCAGCTTCCACCCTAAACATGTTAAAGAAACCATCCCCTATGGACAGGCCCTGCACATCAACAGAATCTGCTCAGGTGAGACGTGACGGACACCTACAGACGCTGAAGGATGCCCTCATAAGAATGGGATACGATGCTCAACTCATCGATCGCTAGTTCCGACGTGCCACAGCAAAAAACTGTAATGTCCTCCTCAGAAGACAGACACAGGATACGACTGATAGAGTACCCTTTGTTGTCCAGTACTTCCCCGGAGCAGAGAGAGTGCACCATGTTCTTCGCAGCCTTCAACATGTTATCAATGACGATGACATCTCACCAAGATCATCCCTAAGCCTCCACTTCTCGCCTTCAAACAACCACCAAACCTCAAACTGACCATCGTTTGCAGCAAACTACCCAGCCTTCAGAAGAACATTGACCACAACACCACACAACCCTGTCATGGCAACCTTTGCAAGACATGTCATGTCATTGACACGGACACTACCATCACACGTGGGAACACCACTCACCACATACAATGTGACTCAGCCAATGTTGGCTACCTCTTACACTGCAGGAAAGGATACCCTGAGGCCTGGTATTTTGGCAAGACCAAGCAGACGCTAGGACAACAGATGAACGGACACTGTGCAACTATCGCCAGGCAGGAGTGTTTCCTCCCAGTCAGGGAACACTTCAGCGGTCAGGACATTCTGCCTCTGATCTTTGGGTAAACATTCTCCAAGGTGGCTTTCGATATACACAACAGCAGAAACTGATAGCCAAGTTCCAGACCCACGAAGACAACCTCAACTGCTATCTTGGGTTCATGTCGCGCTACATGTAACCCCATCAGACTGTATTGTGTTTGTAAAATCTTCCTTACTGTTCTGCTTTGATGCCATCACCCCGATAACTTGTTACGTTCTCTCTACCTTTCTTAGTTTGTACAGTTTTGGATAACTTGTTACTTTGGTTAGACCTTCGTCATGTGACTCTATACCTGTTGTGTTATTCCAGCTGTTTGGTTTGTCTCTAGCACCATCTTATTTTTGACTTTTTGGAATTATCTCTCTGCTTCAATTAATCAGATCATAGGGCATCCCTTCACTTGGTATTCAGCTGTTGACACTTTACTCACACCATTTGACATTTTTGATCACCTGCAAAGGCTTGTTATTCAGCCTGTCGACACTCTATTCACACCATTTATACTATCTTTGACACTCTTAATTACGAGAATTATTTTGCAATGATCTCTCCACCTGTAAATTCTGTGCCTGTGTTTCTCCCTCCACTTCACCTGACGAAGGTGCAGAGCTCCAAAAGCTTGTTACTTCAAATAAACCTGTTGGACTACAACCTGGTGTCGCATGACTTCTGACTTTGTTCACAGATTGTCTACATTATACCTTCAAGTTCCCTAAGTCAAACTGACAGTGCGTATATTGGATCTTTGGTTTACTGATACCTGTTCTCTGGTACTTTTCCTCAGTTGATGCTCTGTCATGTTGTCAACATCACCACGATCTAGTTCAATGTTAACCTGAAAACATCATTGATCATGCCAACATCCTGTTTCATTTGCTCAGTTAGAACATCATGAGAATGAAGAAAAGGATGCGGTCCGATGTCAATCTTTGGTGCAACCCAACTTAATCCATCCGTACATTTCAAAATGTTCCACTTCCATCTGCATTGCTTATAATTCTGTATAATTGGCCACCCTTGTCCTTCTAAGCGGTAGTGATTGCAGATTTGGGAAGTACTGTTGAAGGGGCCTTGGTGAATTATTGCCATGCATCTGCCACTGTGCACTGGTATTGGAAGAGGTTAATTTCTAAATTGGTCGGTGGAGTGCCAATCAAGTAGGCTGCTTTGCCTTATTGTACAAAATATTGCATTAATTTTGAAAAAGTTTCTCTTCATATTCCCTTTTCTTTCCCGTTCATTGGGAATTGTGCCTTTTTTTCTTATTTTGCATTCTTGGATGTTTTATCTTTCAGTTTGAGAATTTCCCTTACCTCCTTGTGTCGTCCAGAACTGTTTGCCTTTGGCGGGTAGAGTTGTCACGTTTTAAGGGAAGAAACTGGTTTTGTGTCAGGTTAAATTATTTTCTTAACACCACCTTCTGTTGTTTTATCCATAAACAGATTTCGCCCATTGGACTGTATCCGTCTCATTGCTTTGAAGTCAGGCCTTACCCAATTTCAAACTCAGTGGTAGCCTTGTGCATTTCTGCTTTCCAAGCACAACATTGAAATACATTCATGTTATGATCACTGTTAGCTAATTGACCGTGCATTGTTAAAATGTTGATGAATTCTGGTTCATTAATCATTAAATCCAATATGGCTTGGCTTTTATTGTTTCTGCAACATGTTGTAAAACCAATCTTAGATACTCAAACATTCGCTCATCCGCTCTAGACTTGACTATTTTAATACTCTTCTAGCTGGCTCACAAACTTGAGCTTTTCCAAACGTCTGCTACCTGCACCCTGAACTCACAAGTTCTAATTAGCCATCACCTCTGTACTACTTGTCCTACAAATTCAGCAGAACCTCCTTCATAAAATTCTCATGTGTTTTAAAATCTCTGTGGCCTCAGCTTGCAGAAGCCTCCCAACCCTACAAACCATAGTAATCTCAGTACGCGAAGGGCTGCTCATGAAGGGGTTTTGTGTTTGTTTGAAAGTTGGCCTGTACTGGCATTTCCCAAGGATCATTTTTGCGTCCATTACTTTTCATGACTTTTTATAAATGACCTATTGTCAAGTGTAGGGAGCAGCATTATAAGGTTTGCAGATGACAAAATTTAGCAGCATCATGATAATATGTAGACTTCAGGATGATGGACAGAATTCAATGCAGACGAATGTGAAGAGATGTTCTTTGAGATAACTATTATGGAAAGACAGTAGACTACAAGTGCTCCAATTTTAAATAGCGTGGATGAGTAGACAGACCTCCATACATGCAAAAACTTAAAAGTAGGTGAAGGTGATAAGATGGTTAAAATGTTGCACCAATTACCTGTGTCTATAAACAGATGAATAGAATATAAAAGCACAAACATTCACATGGTGGAACTTTACGAATCACTGGCTAAGTCACAACTAGCACAATTCCGGGCATCAAACTTCAGCAAAGATGTAACCTGTACAGAAGACGTTTACCTGACTTGAGAAAAATTCATTTCTGAGAACTGGAGTCAGGAGGAAATCAGGACTCTTCTCAAACAGGGAGTTGGGGGAGTTTCAGTGGTAACTTGATAAAGAGTTTCAAGAGCTTCTGTGATAATGCTGTTGCCTTAAGAGGTGTTTTTTGTCTTGGTTTCTTTTAGGGAGAGATTGAGGGACAGGTGACAAGCAGTCCATAAGAAGATAAACAACCTGTGAGCCATTAGGTGTGTTTTTCTTAAAGGTCAGAACAATAGAAGCAGCCTGAATGGGTGTGGTCAAGCTCCCACCCACGGTACCAGGATTTTGTGTTTTAGCTTTCAGCAGTTGTTATTGGGGTGTTGAAGAGGTGGAAGCTGTTTTTTATTGTCACTCTCTTGGTTACAGCCAAAATCTGAGAGTTCTCTACCTGCTACAGGAGTTGCATGTTAGACAATCTGTGTTCTGAATTTGTCTTTTGCCAAGGTGTGTCTTTGGGATGTTACTATATTGGAACAGTTAATTAGTAATAGTTACTGTATCTATTATCCTGTAAAGTTTTCCAACAGAATTAAGATATTCCAATTTCTTCTTTCTTTTGTTGTATTTTAACCATAGTGGATTAATAAAGTGTGTTTTGCTTTAAATCCAGTCGTTTGACCAATCGAAATGCATCTGAAATGCAACACCTTACATTTACCTTTAAAATAAGAAAAAGTTAGGGTCAAGACTATCTTCTGAATATTTCAACAGGGTTTGGTCTGGTCCATACCAGCTGTGTGGCAGAGAGTTCTCCGTTAGAAACAAAAACAAACTTGCTGGAAAAGCCCAGCAGGTCTGGCAGCATCTGCGAAGGGGAAAAACAGAGTTAACGTTTCAGGTCCGGTGACACTTCCTCAGAAACAGTTCTCAGTTAGAGTTTGAAATGAAAGCTGCATTGAAGGCTTGTTTTAAGAGGCAGATTTGATTCAAAATTACACTTTATTTAGTGGCAGTAGGCACCCAGCTCCTCCCAAGAGGCTAGGCTGTGGCTTGGCCCGGGTGCCTGTATGGAGATGAGGCTTTAATATCCGGGCGTTTCTCATTTCTTTTGACTTGGCTGCCTATATTTCTGCTGATTTTTAAAAAAATTCCGGTTTCATTATCACGTGTGTAACCAAGGTGGCGCGGTTATGTCGGAGGAGGCAAGATGCCGCCAGAGAGGTGACTTTCATTTCAGCAGTGGCAGCGAATGGGTCTCATACCTGGCCACCAGGTCCATGATGGAGCACTTATCAAGAAAGGCTGTAAAGTTGGACAATTTATTTCTTCAATTTTCTGCCTTTACACCCCGTTTCGGTTTTTTTTGGTGTGTTTTAAGATGGTGCCAGAGAGTGGCAACACCACACAACA
>NC_063338.1:10410534-10431430 GCF_021869965.1 Rhincodon typus
CTCCTGCTCTCCTTCAAATAGTGGCCTTGGGGCTCTTGTGTCCAGCAGAGAGATGGCCATGGATTAATGTCTCATCTGGGAGATGGCACCTCCAACAGTGGCACCCTTCAGAGGTGAGATGATGGATTTCCCCATAAACTGACTAATATACTGCTCTGAATCAACACCACTTCAAAAATTGGTTGTTGCTGCTGGTGCATCAAGGTGTAGTCTTGTACCTTGTGAATATTCCTGGATTTTGTGTGTGTGCAAATGTGTGTGTGTACGAGTATGTATGTGACTGTATGTGAGCATGTGTGTGTGTGTGTGAGAGAGAGAGCACTTGTGAATTGGTGTGTGTGAGTATGTGTGTGTATTTGAGCATTGTGCATATGAACGTGTGCATATGTGAGCGTGTGTGAGTGTGCATGTGTTTGTGTGTGTAAGAGCACGTGCGAATTGGTGTGTATGAGTATATGTGTGTATTTGAGCATTATGCATATGAATGTGTGCATATGTGAGCATGTGTGAGTGTGCATGTGTGTGTGACAAACAAAAACAGAAATTTCTGGAAAATCTCCTAAGGTCTGGTGGCCTCTGTAGAGAGAAAGGACAATAAATATTTCAAGTCCAGTTTCAAGTCCAGTGAATGGTGCATTGCTGGACTTGAAATGTTAACTCTGTTTGTCTCTCCACAGATGCTGATGAAGGGTCTAGGCCCGAAACGTCAGCCTTCCTGCTCCTATGATGCTGCTTGGCCTGCTGTGTTCATCCAGCTCTACACCTAGTTATGTCAGATTTTCCAGCACCTGCAGTTCCTACCATCTCTGTTCTTTACCCAGCTGCCTCTCAGAAAAAGGGTTGCAGTTTGAAGTCTTCCCAGCAGATATTAGTACATGTAATCCCAGTTAATATTCCCCCAGCGCAATACTGAAGAAGTGCTGTATTCTAACAGCAATAGGGGCAACATGGCGGCTCAGTGGTTAGCACTGCTGCCTCACAGCGCCAGGGACCCGAGTTCAATTCCACCCTCGGGTGACTGTCTGTGTGGAGTTTGCACATTCTCCCCGTGTCTGCGTGGGTTTCCTCCCGGTGCTCCGGTTTCCTCCCACAGTCCAAAGATGTGCATCTAGGTGGATTGGCCATGCTAAATTGTCCATAGTGTTCAGGGATGTGTAGCTTAGGTGGGTTAGAGGGGAATGGGTCAGGGTGGGATGCTCCTAGGGTTGGTATGGATGTGTTGGGCCGAAGGGCCTGTTTCCACATTGTAGGGATTCTATGAAGTAACAGGCTCATTACTGAGGGACTGCTGCACTGTCAGACGGTCAGTACTGAGGGAGCGCAGCACTGTCAGAGGGTCAGTACTGAGGGAGCACTGCACTGTCAGAGGGACAGTACTGAGGGAGCGCAGCACTGTCAGAGGGTCAATACTGAGGGAGCGCTGCACTGTCAGAGGGTCAGTACTGAGGGAGCGCTGCACTGTCAGAGGGTCAGTACTGAGGGAGTGCCGCACTGTCAGACAGTCAGTACTGAGGGAGCACCGCACTGTCAGAGGGTCAGTACTGAGGGAGTGCACTGTCAGAGGGTCAGTACTGAGGGAGCGCACTATCAGACAGCTGGATGAGCCATTAAACTGTCAGCACCGCACCCACCCCCTACACCTGCAAGGTAGATATCAGAGATCTCATGGCATCATTTTGAAGAAGGACAGAGGACTTTTCCACAGTACCCTGAAAAATATTTATCCCCTAATCGATATCACTGAACAATGGATTAGATGGACCCTATGAAATTGCTGTCTGTGGAAATTTGACTGTGTGTGAAGTGGCCATCGTGTCTTCAATATGACAATGTTGACTGGATGTGCCAACTGTTTTGGGACATTGTGTGGTTATGACAGGTGTTAGAGAAATGCAAGTCTTCTTTGTTAGTCTCAAACACAATCATTTCAACGGCAACAAATATTGGGATCAAAACCATAAACACTGGAGTAGATAGTTCATGTGCTCTTGTGTATGTACATTGTCTGTCTTGCTGCAGCTGCTGATTCCCTTCCTTCAGAGGGCTGTGCATTGAGGTTCCTGAGCCCTGGACACAAAGCATGCAGCTCTCCACCTCTCCTTCACACCTACTTCTTCAACTGAGCTTATCATCACCTGGCCCCTAACCTCCCCTTTTCCTGCTCGGTGTCAGACCCCATTTTTTCTGTCCGATTTGCTGACGCATCCCTGGGATCTTAGGCAGGGGCTACACAAATGCAACCCGCTGTTGCTGGAAAAGATGCCTCAGTCAGGGGTCCACCTGCCTGATACCATTTATTGGTTTGTGGAGCCAAATTCCCCGGGACCTGGCATTGCCATCTCTGGGTGCCCATTTCCCTTCGAGGTTTCATCTCAGCCTCTCCAACCCAATTAAACCTCCAGGATCTGGCACCTTTCAGACCTTCATAAGAAAAGGAAGGTGCAGACCTACAAAATGTTCTTGCTTCTCTCCAGTATTTACGGGAGATGTTAATTTTTTTTATTTGCGAGCCGGGCTGCAGGACAACGCTGGAGGGTTGGCACCCCCACTGTCAGGATGGATTCTCTCCCTATTGATGTCGATGACATACTTTCCCTTTTTGAAGACAGAAAGCTTGCAAGGCTAACTCAGACTCCACCTGCGAGTGTGAAAATTGGGCTGCAATCTCCCAAAAGAACAGAGGAGCTTGTTCCACTTGCTGTTTCCTTGGAAACGAGAGCAGGCGCTGCTAATAATTGAAAGAAAGTCCTTGGGAACCCTCTGCTATTTTGAGGTTTATTTAAACTGGAAGAAAATGCAATTATATGAAATGGTCTGCAGCACCCGGTGTAAGCAAGCAGGAAGATAATGTTGTTAAATTAAAAAAAAGGACACACACACAGACAGACACACACACATACACACAAATACACACACAAACACACACGCACACACACACAGACACACACACACACAAAACCACTACACACACACACACCTACACATACACACACACCCCCACACACAAATACACTCACACAGACAAACACACACACCCACACACACACAAAACCGCCCCCCCACACACACACGCACACACATAGACAGACAGACAGACACACACACACACACACACACAGACAGACACACACACACACACGCAGAAAGCCTGTTTAAAATGCAATCTTTCCCTCTGTATTTGGGAAGAATGAGAGGAAAGAAAACGCACATGTGTAATTATTCAGCAGCTGAGAGACTGATGGGCTGTGATCGAAGAGCACTTAGCTTTTGTCAGTGATATTTGTGCGTGAGGTGAAGTACATCTGTGTAGCCAAAGGCTCTTAGAGCCTGTGTGCATTAAATACCACATTATGGATAGCATCCTGTCCAACATAGTGACTTAACTCTTCAGTGTCAGGTTCGGCGTGGGGAACCGAGGGGGTCAGGTGCGGGAACGAAACAGATGTCGTGTGGAATGAGACATCTCCTGAGCACCCAGTTGTAGGCAGCATCAAGGGCTAGAAACGAAAGACTTGCTTTTTTGCATCGCACCGTTTGTAACCTCCTCAGGCTGGCCTGAGGCACTTGGTTGCTAGCAAAGGGCTTTTCTTTGGAAATGTAGTCACCCTTGGCCCATGTAAGAATGTCCTTGCCTGTTTTAGTGGGCTCCACCCTGTGCTCGAATGCACCTTTGAATCTGATCTGTCCAAATGGGTTCCCTTTCCTAGATATTCAAGATGGCAGCAGAGTATCAGGGCTTAGCCTGGGGCTTGTCCACTTTCCTCTGCTTTCTTTCTCTCTATTTTTCCCCTTTTCTTTAAAGCCTGGAGAGTGGCGGGCGAAGGAGGAGGCCTCTGGCAGCAGCTCCACCCCAGCCCGGGGTCTCCCAGTGAGTGGCCCGGCCTGGCCCAGCCCAGACTCGCTGGCTGAGCTGATGCTCTGGGCCTGCGGCTAGGCCCGGGTTACCTGAAGGAGCGGGAGGTGAAAGGGACTGCGGGGGACCCGAAGGGAGTGTCGATAGGGGAACAGGAGGTACGGAACCCACGCATCCCCAGGCTCCAACTCAGACGCGGCTGTTGTGATTGCAGCAACGATGGAGGCCCATAATCGAGAACCCCAGAGCCCGTTGCAGAGTCCCCGGCCGACGTCAAGCATGTAGAACAGCTAGAAGAGAGAAAGATGGAATCTATTGCAGTTGAATCTTGCATTGCATTCAGTGTTTCAAGATGGCGCCGGTGCATAGCGACACTTTGCAAATAACACGCAATTTGCCCTATCTTTCATTTACGTGTGACCATAAATCTAAGTCTAATCTAATCCTCTAACTCCTACAGTTGCGAAATTGACCGGTGGTGGGCGAGCCCCCTGCTACAGTCTGAGACTAACCTACCTTCACTGGTCAGCACACACGTTAGAACTGCTGCAGGTCTATGCTCCAAAAGATTGGCCTTATCCAAATAGGCCTCACTACTTACGTTCGCTGTGCCAGCCTGGTGCTGAAATAGGGGGCCATCCTGCCGGAAACATCTACCCTGATCGGACACTTTCCCCTCAAATCCCGTGAGTGGGCCGTCACTTTGGTTCCTGAAAAGTGGCCAGTCTACCTCCGCTTACCCCAGAAGGGGTAAGACACCTGAAAAATGTCAACGATGGGTGAAGCTGCTCCTATTACAGTGGCAATGAGAGAGGTGCTCACCGATAGCAGGGTGCCGTTGTCAAGTTGAGAAAAGCCGTTGTGCCCATCGTGGTAATGAGAAGCATGGATTTGTTTCCCGTAGACCTCCAGAGTTAGTTTAAAGCCCTCCAAAATGCTTTGCACAGAAGTCAGTCCCAGCTCCGGTCAGATGCAACCAGTCCAGCTTTGTACAGGTTCCGTCTTCCCTGGAGCCAGTTCCACCAGGAAACTCAAGCCCTCCATGTTGCACCATCCTCCCAGACATGCATTCATCTGCCCCATCCTCGTACTCATCAGGTCTCACTTCCACTGAGAGCAATCTGGGCATTATTGCATTCGAGGCCCGACTTGCTAATTTTCTCCCTAAATTCTGATTGACACTCCCTTTCTGACCCTGACCTCTGGTTGCCCACCCACTCACAGAAGAAAGTCCTGTAGCCGCTCTGTGACATCCCCAATCCTAGCACCAGGGAGGCTAACAAACTATGCTGGAGTCACCTCTATGGTTCACGTGCTTGTTCCCCTAATAATAAATCTACAATCACTATTGCTCTTCCTTCCTTCTCCTTCCTCTCCTGCACAGCCAAACTCTTCGTGGTGTCATCAGCTAGGCTCTGACAACACTCCTTGAGAACCAGCATCCTCGCCAGCTTCCGAAAGGGACTGTCTGCTGGTCACCCGTTTCCTTTCTGCCTCCAGACTTTATGCTGGGGCATGGCCATGTCTCAGAACATGCTGTTATGTAGATCCAGGCCTGGTGGATGTTACCACAGTGTCTCCAGCTGCCTCTCACGCTCTGAAACCAGGAGCTCAGCACTTCTGCAGCACTTTGGACACCAGTAAGATCTATGACTTCCCACATAATGCGGGCCATACCTTTCACTGAGCTGCTGTGTCTTAAAACTATTGTCCTTGGGGTGGCACAGCAGCTCAGTGGTTAGCACTGCTGTCTCTCAGCGCCAGGGACCTGAGTTTGATTCCGCCCTCAGGTGACTGTCTGTGTGGAGCTTGCACATTCTCCCCGTGTCTGCGTGGGTTTCCTCCCACTGTCGATAGATGTGCAGGTTAGGTGGATCGGCCACGCTAACTTGCTCATAGTGTGCAGGCTGGGTGGGTTAGCAATTGGAAATGTGGGGTCATGGGGTAGGGGTTTGGGTCTAGGTGGGATGCTGTTTAGAGGGTTGGTGTGGGCTG
The DNA here is from genome assembly GCF_021869965.1 of Rhincodon typus. Lineage (NCBI taxonomy): Eukaryota > Metazoa > Chordata > Chondrichthyes > Orectolobiformes > Rhincodontidae > Rhincodon > Rhincodon typus. The sequence goes on from NC_063338.1 coordinate 10,416,383, forward strand.
AATGGCCTATTTCCACACTACAGGGATTCTATAAGTGTGATCATGGCTGACTATCCAACTCAGTAACATGTTCCCATTTTCTCCCCACATCTTTTGATCTCTTTAGCCTTAAAGACTATAACTGTCTTCTTCTTAAAAACATTTCATCTTTTGACCTCTACTGCTTTCTGTGCTGGTGAATTCCACAAGCTCACCACTCTCTGGACGAAGACATTTCTCCACATCCCTGTCCTAAATGGCCTGCCCTGTCTCCTTAAACTGTGAGCCCTGGTTCTGGACTCTCTGGTCTTTTTTTCCCGTGCTGTGGAGTCCCTAGATCAATGTAAACCTTTGATGGTTCCATTAGTAGGCACCTTCTCGTTGCTTGTGGTTAGTGTGAACTAGGTGGCTGGGGGTGGCCTGTTTCTGAGGGGATCAATACATTGCCGAGAGCCAAGCCAGAGCTGTCTCCGTTTATCCTGGCGTCATGAGCCAACAGAACAGAACTCAATTGGCCTGCAAAGGCCAGGGGAGCACAGTATCAAATGGAACTCTTATGCTCCATCGCACGCAGTCTCAAACAATGACAGCAGTTCTAAAGGTAGCCTCATTTCACTGAGATTGCAGCATTCCTTATTCATGTGAAGCACCTTCAGGTTGTGAGAATGGGTCTAAAGCTGTAATTTAATCCTCAAGGTCACACAACCTCAATAAACCACCTGAGCTTAATTCTCAAGGTCGATGATGTCATTCTCAAGCCCGAGGGTAATTACAGCTCTATTATTCATTCCTCACCTTCTATACTTCTGCAGAGAATTTATGCACTGGAGTATTGTATTCCAGTAAAACAGAAAGCAGCATTTTCCAATAAACCCCTTTCTTCGTGTCAGCTGATGCTATGACAACAGACCCATCCCCCCTCCCCTCCCCACTTCTAGAAGGTCACCAACCTGCAATCTTTCTTTCCTGGTCACATCTCCCTGTTACTGTTTTAACTGCGGCTGTGAAGGGGTCCCTAATCTCTCAATGTATTTTACATAGGTGAAAGGGCACTGAAAATGGCCGTTCGGCCCATCCACAGGGATGCAGGCATTTATGCTCCAGTCATTTCCTCCCATTCTTTCCTCGACTAAATCTATCATTGTAACCCTCTAATCCCGTCTCCTTCAGTTGCTTGCTTAGCTTCCCCTTAAGGGTGGTTCAGCGGTCAGCACTGCAGCCTCCTTGCCACTAGGGACCCGGGTTCGATTCCACCCTCCGGTGACTGCCTGTGTAGTGTTTGCACATTCTCCCCATGTCTGTTCAGGTTTCCTCTGGTTTCCTCCCACAGTCAAGAGTCATGTGGATTGCCATGCTAAATCACCCATAGTGTCCAGGGATGTGCTGGCTTAGGTGCGTTAGCCATCGGAAATACAGGGATAGGGTAGGGGGTGGGTCTAAGTGGGATGCTCTTTGGAGGGTCGGTGTGGACTCGATGGGCCGAATGGCCTGCTTCCACGCTGTAGGGATTGAATGATTCTAAGAACGCTGGAAGAGATTGAACCAGTCCTGGCTGGAACCATGTTTCAGCAAAGCTCACTGCCAGAAATGGCTGCAGGAGTGTGAAGTTACACATAGGATCTTCGCCGTGGATCGCACTCAACGGACACACTCGGATGCTACAAATTCCGGCCTCTACCTTTTAGCCTTAAAGTGAGATAGGATGTGATCCACCAGGTATACAGGGATCCAGATGAGCATGGCAGCTGACAGCCAGATAGAAGATAAAATGTCATGACAACCATTTACCTGTAGCCATGGAGAGAACCGGGAGAACTGGGATCAAGTTAACCTTGATTAAACTTGTTAAACTTGCATTGTGAAGGTGATGGAATGCTAGCTCTTTGCAATAGAGTACACCGCTGGATGGAATCAGGCCTGAGTGCTGAACGAATCTTGACCACCTCTGGGATGGAAGAGACAAGATAGGGTTAGGAACTGGAGATAGTAGGAACTGCCGATGCTGGAGAATCTGAGATAACAAGGTGTAGAGCTGGATGAACACAGCAGGCCAAGCAGCATCAGAGGAGCAGGAAGGCTGACGTTTCGGGTCTGGACTCTTCTTCAGAACTGCCCTTGATTTGATCCATTACATGATACTCTTCATGACATATAGGTCAGACAATGACTATTCAGGAAGACAACTTTAGCAGTAACAAGCATGTCTCCTTGAACTACATGCACAACATTGCCCATAACGTGCGCTAACTTACTGCTGAGAACAACCATTGCTGAATCCATAAGGCGGAGGTGTACTATATTGCCTCCTTAGCAACACAATGAATAATACTTCTTTTAAAATAAAAAATACATGCTATGGAAGGCCCTAAAATCAGATTCTGTCAATTTCCAAACAAAAAAGTCAATCTGTAATCTTCAGTTTACAACGCCGAATGACTGGAACAGTTATAATGATGGGGACGGTACATTTTAAAGCAGGAGAGTTGCTATACATTGTTGCATTACCTGTACAGAGTTAGGAACTAGTTACCCAGCAAGCATTTTTTTTCTCTGAAGAACGGTCTAGGCCCGAAACGTCAGCCTTCCTGCTTCTCTGATGCTGCTTGGTCTGCTGTGTTCATCCAGCTCTACACCTTGTTATCTCAGATTCTTCAGCATCGGCAGTTCCTACTATCTCTACCCAGCAAGTAGTTGCTTTATGTAAGTGTTCCAGGAGTCCATCTTCAAGGCTGCACTGAAGAGTCTCACGACAAGGATGTTGCTGGGTGCGGAAGGTTTGAGTTATAAAGAAAGGCTGGATAGGCTGGGACCTTTTTCACTGGAGCTTGGAGGTTGAGAGGCAACATTGTGGAAGTTTATATAGGTATAGGTAGAATTAATGGTAGTTGTCTCTTCCCTAGGGTATGAGATTTCAAAACGAGGGGGCACATTTTTAAGGTGAGAGGAGAAAGACTTACACAGACGGTGGTTCGCATCTGGAATGAACTTCCTGAGGAAGTGGTGGACGCAGGTACAGTTACAACGTTTAAAAGACATTTGGATAAGTACGTGAATAGGAAAGGTTCGGAGGGATATGGCCTGGAGTAGACAGGTGGCACAAGTTTAGATTGGGATTATGGTCGGCAAGGACTGGTCTGTTTCTGTGCTGTATGACTCTATGATTCTGTGTGACAGGGTGCTAGCCTAGAGTAGCTCTTACCAGGCAGCATGGCAAACTCTTTCAGACAGAAAGAGTGATGGGTTCTTGCATGTGAATCCAGCAGTCAGACTTGGCACGTTTTTAAGTGCACAAGAGGTTCCTGGCTCGACTCATCGTTATCATTTACACCAGAAATTTTGTACCTGTTTTCCACGTGGAACATTGAATAGATTTATAAGATATTAAGATTAAATCGATTTAATAGATATCGTTATAGTAGAATGGGAGCTCAATTAGCAATGCCTCAATTATTAGCTGTATTGTCAACAAAGAAGAACAACATCTCTATCATTGAGCTGGTACATTTAGTTATTGCTATATCCAAAGTGCTTTATAGGAGAATCCAAGACAAGAATTTGCCACTGGGTCACATAAAGACATCCTGGGGCAGGTGATCAAAAGCATGGAAAGAAGCTACTTTTAAGGAGCCACAGAATCATATAGTACAGAAGAGGACCTTCAGCCCATCAAGTCTGTACTACCAAAAATGTACAATTACCTATACTAGTCCCACTTTCGCACGCTAGCCTTGAATGTTATGATGCTTCAAGTGCTCATCCAAGTACTTGTTACATGTTGTGAGGTTTCCTGTCTTAACTATCCTCCCAGGCAGTGTATTCCCCACCCTACCACCGGCTGGGTTAAAAAAAAGTTTTCCCCAAATCCCCTCTAAACGTCCTGCCTCTCACTTTAAAATTACGTCCCCTTGTTACTGAGCCTTTGATGAAGGGGAACAGCTGCTTTCTATCCACCCTGTCCATGCCTGTCATCATCTTATACACCACAAACAGATTCCCCCTTCAACCTTCTCTGCTCCAAAGGAAACAGCCCAAGCTTATCCAGCCTCTCTTCACAGCGGAACTGCTCCATTCCAGGCAACATCCTGGTAATTCTCCTCCATACCCCCTCCAGTGTAATCACATCCTTCCTATAGTGCAGTGACCAGAATTGCACACAGCACTCCAGCTGTGGCCTGACCAATAATCTGTATAGCTCCAACATAATTCCCTGCCCTTATAATCTATGCCATTACTGATAAAGTCAAATATTCTGTATGCCTTCTTAACTACTGTATTAATTTGCCCTGCCCCCTTCAAGGATCTGCAGACTGGCACTTCCAGATGCCTCTGTTTTTCTGAGCTTCCTCGCGTCTTGCCATTTCTTGAGAAAGAAGTGAAGATGTGTGGGGAGAGAACTCCAGAAATTAGGGCTTAGGCAACTGAAGATTAAGCAAACACCAATATCGCAGTTATAATCAGGGGTATGCAAAAGGACAGTATTGGAGGCTGAGATCCCATACAGTTGTGGGACTCGAGATTACAGATTGAGATAGATATTAAAGACAGAGCAAGATCTAAAAGGAAATAATGGGGAGGAAAGTTTAGAATGACAAAGATAGATTGAGGAAGATAGCGAGATAGATAGTGCACCATGTAGAACCGTGTGACATATAAAGTGGGTAAAGAGACAGAGTATTCTAAAAACCAACAGAAAACCAGGAGAAAGCTTAACAACCAGACTGCGGAGAAATTCGAGGATGAAGCTAGTGCCTCTATTAGTTCCTGTAGTTTGAGCCAGAGGGCCTGACTGTTCTGTACTGCTCGATCCAATTATTTGGCGTGCGCTTCTTTAATAGACAATCAAATGAAAGCTGCAACTGTGGAGGCAAATTATTGGGTTTGTCATTTCTCCAAGGCACTGTGTTCAGACATTAGTAGACCACACGGAATGGTCTCAGTCAATGCAAGTCTAATTTATTTTCGACGGGAATAAAACTGCCACTTGCAAGTTTAGTGCTGAAGGAAATTGCAGCTCGGAGGGACCCAAAAAGCGAAGGCTAATCAAGTGTTGAAGAAATAGATCAGTTTAATGAAGGTGCAGGGACAGTGACTGAATTTGGCAGGAATCGATGTTGGGGTCACAGCGGGGTCAGTATCAGGGGCTAGTAGAGGACAGTAGCAGTAGACAGAATCTGAATGTGAGGTAGGCAGTCAGGAGTCTCAAGGCAATAACCCTATCCAGCACGTGAAAGCGTTGTAGATCAAACAGTATGTCACGGGGCTTGTGAGAAGGCACTACGCTGCAAGTTACAGTCCTGCAGTTTCAAACGTTACCTGGAGATGTTCAACGATCAATACCTAATCAAGACAGATAGTTAATGCACTCAAGAGGCCTGGGTGATTAATTCAGTGGCTTCAGCCTCTCAAATGGAGCTTTGATGAAGTGCGTTTAAAGAGTTAACATTTGGGCCATGAGAGACATTTCCCTTTGTACCAATCAGGCCTCTTTGCTGTGGCTGTGACATTTAACATCAGAATTTTACAATTAAGATGTGAGTTGGAGGTTACCACAAGCAAGGACGGCAGATCCCAAAACCGTCCCAACCCGAATCAATCCAAACCCTGTGCAGTTGGCACCAATCTGATCCACAGTGACCACTCAGCCAATTGACCCCCATAAAGATTGTCACAAAAAAACCCTGTCTAATGCACTCATGGCCGCAAAGGAACAAAATATGCATTTTCACCTATTCTAACCTTAATGTAACTCCAGATCCATATCAATGAGTTTGATTATTGACAGATCTAGCATGTTGAAAGCTGGGTATCCAAGATATGCTGTGGGCCATCAACAGCAGCAGAATTGTATTCACTCACAATCTGTATCTTCACAGCCCGGCATATCCCCCACTCCACCATTACTGTCAAGCCAAGGGATCAACCCTGGCTCAATGGACAGTGCAGGACGGCATGCCAGGAGCAGCACCAGGCATGTCTAAAAATGAGGTTTCAACCTGGTGAAGCTACCAAACAGGACTACCTGCATGTCAAACAGTATAAGCAGTGATAGACAGAGCTAAACGTTCCCATAACCAATGGATTAGATCTAAGCTCTGCACTCCTACCAAATCCTGTTGTGAATGGTGGTGGATGATTAAACATCACACTGGAGGAGGAGGCTCCACAAATGTCCCCATCCTTAATAATGGAACAGCCCAGCACATCAGTGCGAAAGATAAGCCTGAAGCTTTCACAGCAATCTTCAGCCAGAAATGCCGAGTGGATGATCCATCCTGGCCTCCTCCAGAGGTCCCCAGCATTACAGATGCCAGTGTTCAGCTAGTCTGATTCACTCCACGTGATATTAAGAAACAACTGAAGGTATTGCATACTGCACAGGCTATGGGCCCTGACAACATTCCAGCAATAGTACTGAAGACTTGTGCTCCAGAACTTGCCGCTCCCCTAGTCAAACTGTTCCAGTTCAATTACAACACTGGTAACTACCCGACAATGTGGAAAATTTCTCAGGTATGTCCTATGCACAAAAAGCAGGACAAATCCAACCCAGCCAATTACCGCCCCATCAGTCTACTCTCAATACACTGATGACAGTGCTATATTCTTGAATGCTGCACGCCTGTACACACATGCAGCTTATAAAAGTAAAGAAAGATTTAAATCACATTGTGCCGTGATCACTAAACATATCAAAGAATATTACAGCCATCCAGGAAGTTTTGAAACATTTATCACAGTTCTAACATAGGCAGTGTGGCAGCCAATTTACACACAGCGAGTTCCCATCATGTGTCAGTGACCATAAAAACTGTTCGAATGTTATTGACTGAGTTGGGATACTCCCCCTGACCTTCTTTGAAACAGTGGCATGCTCCCTGTTATTTCCAGTCATTGGGTTTCAGCGTAAAATGTCACTCGAAAGGCATCACCCCAATCAGTGCAGCACTGTCTCAGCTCTCCACAAAGTGTCAACCTAGGTGTTCGTATTCAGGGTCCTGGATTGAGACCCGACCTGGAATCTTTGTGAGAGCTTTCCCGACTGTGTGGGGATATCGCTTCGCAATGTTGTTCATCTTGAGTTCTCTCCCTGGAGGCAGATCCCACTCACAGTGACCTCTGCCATGGGCTGCCCAAGGAGGTAGGTCCTGAACCCACCCTGCCAAACTGATTCGAAGCACTCATTGTTGGCATCAACCTTTATCACATGTAAAGCCCAACGGCATTCCCCAGAGTTTCTGTGGCCACGTATGCTTTTACATGGATGTCGTAGCCAGGGACTATAATAAGTAATTGGCAGTAGAGTGGGACTTGAACTCCAAAGGTCAAATTTCAACTTCAAAGAGTAACATTCAACTTCCCACGCCCCAGGTCATAAACCCTGCTGGGCAGCGTGTCTGCGTAGTGTCCAAACATAGAATTCCTACAGTGTGGAAGCAGGCCATTCATCCCATTGAATCCACACCAATCCTTAGAAGAGCATCCCACTCAGATCCCTCCCCATCACTAATCCACCTCACCTGCACATCTGCATGGAGGAACTGCATGACGAAACCAGAGTACCCAGAGGAAACCCAAACAGACACAGGAAGAGCCTGCAAATTTCACACAGTCCCCCGAGGGTGGAATTGAACCCAGGTCCCTGATGCTGTGAGGCAGCAGTTCTAACTACTGAGCCACAGTGCCATGCCTAATCAGCAATTGATTTCATGTCTTTGATAGTGAAATGTCCCTTACTCACATTTGCTGTGTGGTCATACATTAAGAATAGCCTCTTGGGTAAACTATGACTGTGACATGGAGGAAGTAAATGCAGGAAGAATATGACCTTCAGGAGTGGTGGAATTTATTTAACAATAACAGAAATGAGTGTGGGGACTTTGAGGTAACGTTCAGGGAAAAATTTGCAAAAGGTTTAAGATTTGTCGCTTTAACATACTGAGATGTGAAATGGTAACAAAGCAGAGGGTGATAACATCAGGAACAAGCAGAGCTTTCCTTTAATGCAAATATGCCTTTATTTTATATTCCTGGATCAATGAAAGGCAGGGCTTGGGGGATGGGGATGAGAGAGGAGAATCGATGTACCTTGGCAGGGGGAAGACGACAAAAACTAGTACTGCAAAAAACGATTCCATTAACTCCTTCAGCATTAGTTACCACTTCTTCATCCATTTCTCACTTACTTTTCCTATCTGATCCTGCCCTCTATCTCTCCCTCCCTGATTGAACCCACTCTCTCTCTATCTCTCCCTCCCTGTTTGAACCCACTCTCTCTATCTCTCCCTCCCTGTGTGACTCTCTCAATGTTTCCCTTCCAATTTTCCTTCTGTATTTTTGAATCTCCCTCTTAATATTCGTCAGTCTCTCTCTCACTGTCTCTGACCGTCTGTCTTTCTTTTTCTCTCTCTGTCCATCTCCCCGTCTATCAAGTACTCCCTCAGTGTCTATCATCAATATACGTAATATCTCTTTCCTCTCTTAGATGTTAACACACCAATCACACACAAGGATTGTGAAACAATGTGTGTTATTTATTTGAAGATATTTTTATAGGTCACGCTGTGTTGGACCTTTGTCTAGTGTGTCTGATTTGTATCACTGCTGCTTCAAACTGCCTTCAGTTCATAACACTAATGCATTACATCCAGTCAAGGTCAGTAACAATCGACACTAGTTAAAATATGCCCCCTTAAAGGGGTATGCACATCATATCACAACACAGAATGGTGCAGCGATCTGCCATTTTTCTTTCTCAGTCAAAAGGATGATGGAAAAGAGGATTGATTTCTATAAAGTACTTTGTTTAAATCTTAAACAAGGGCACGTACCCCATCAACGTTGACCTGTGATTGTTCTGAGATCTTATACAAACTTGCCCCCTTACAGCCAGGCACTATGGGAAATAGAATTGCTCCTTCTAAAGGTTGGTAATCTGAATCTAAATCTAAGGCTCGGTTGGTAAACTTACAACCTCTGAGCTTTACCTTTTTTCGAAGATTCTGAATGAACATTGTAAGTTTACCTTCTGTAGCAATTACAAAGCTTGGCCCAGCCTTAGACAGTGGGGGGCTTTGGGTGTTGTAGGGAGGGTGAAGGTGAGGGGCGAAGTGTGGTAGTAATGGGGCCTGAGAGGTCATAGAGTCATTGAGTCATACAGCACAGAACAGACCCTTTGGTCCAATTCATTCATGATGACCAATCTAAACTAGTCCCATTTGCCTGCATTTGGCCCATATCCCTTTAAATCTTTCCTATCCATGTACCTATTCAAATGTCTTTTAACTGTTGTAACTGTACCTGCATCCACCACTTCCTCTGGCAGTCCATTCCACACAGGCACCACCCGCTGTGTGAAAATGTTGCCCCTTAGATCCCTTTTAAATCTTTCCCCTCTCACCTTAAACCTATGCCCCTCTAGTTTTGGACTCCCCACCCTAGGAAAAAGACCTTTGCTGTTCACTCTATCCATGCCCCTCTTGATCACCCTTGGATATTCTACATTCCAGTGAAAAAAAGGCCCCAGCCTATCCGACCTCTCCCTATAACTCAAACCCTCCAGTCCTGGCAATATCCCTGGTAAACCTCTTCTGCACCCTTTCCTGTTTAACAACATCCTTCCCACAGTGGGTGGTGATGGTGTGTTGGGGTGGGGGTTTAAGGCCTGTGGGGAGGGGGAGGAGAGAGGGTGGTAGGGTTGAGGAAGGGTGAGGAGGTGTGTTTAAGATTGGGAAGGAGGACGGACGATGTGGGGGCAGTTGGGAGGATGTGGGGAGGTGGATAGGGTGCAGTGAGAGGAAGGATGGCAATGCGTAATTCTGTGAATAGAGTAGCTCGCTTTCCAATTCCTGTTCTGACTGGGAGGACTGGTAACCGAAGTACGCAGATTTTGAATAATTGGCAAGAGACGTGGAAGGGAAGCGAGGAGAATTTCGTTACCAGTCTGTTAAAGAGAATCTGGAATCCATTGCCTGAAGGAGTTGCTAGATGTTGATTTAATAGCAACATTGTGAATAAAATGGTATTCTATTTTAAAGAGGAAATGGTTGCTGGGCTATGAAAGGAAATAAAGACTTCTGCTTATGATAAGATCGCTCTTTGATAGAGGCAAGGTTGGCTGAATGGTCTGCTAAAGACTGTAAGACATAGAAGTAAAAGTAGGCCATTCAGCCCATTGAGTCTGCTCCAACATTCAATGAGATCATGGCTGATCTGATAATCCTCAATTCCACTTTCCTATATTTTCTCCCTAAACCTTATTGATTTAAAAATCTGTCTCAACCTTGAATCTCGCTGCATTGTTAGATTCTATGACTTTTTTGGGTGGCACAGTGGCTCAGTGGTTAGTGCTGTTGCCTAATGGTGCCAGAGACCTGGGCTGCCTGTGTGGAGTTTGCACATTCTCCCCGAGTCTGTGTGAATTTCCTCTGTATGCTCCGGTTTCCTCCCACAGTCCAAAGATGTGCAGGTTAGGTGGATTGGCCATGGAAAATGTGGGGTTATGAGGATAGGGTGAGAGGGTGCTGAGTCTGGGTGGGATGCTCTTCAGACGATTGGTACAGACTTGATGGATTGAATGGCCTCTTTCCATACTGTAGGCATTCTATGAGGATCTAGGTGTATGGGTTTGGTTGTGTGTTGTGAACATGGAGGAAAATGTTCATGCTCTAAAATTGTTAAGTGCAGTGTTGAGTCCTGGAGGTTGTAAGGTACCTAGGCAGAAGATGAGGTGTTGTTCCTCCAGCTTGTGTTGAGCCTCGCTGCTGCAGAAACGTTGGCATGGGAACATGGTGGTATATTGAAGTGGCAGGCAACTGAAATCTTAGAGATAGCAAGAACTGCACATGCTGGAGACTTTCTGAAGAAGGGTCCCGAGCCGAAATGTCAACTTTCCTGCTTCTCCGGTGCTGCCTGGTCTACTGTGTTCCTCCAGCTTCATACTGTGTTGTAACTGAAATCTCAGGGTCATTTTTACAGACAGAACATGGGTGTTCTGCAAAGCATTCACCCAATCTGTGTTTCGTCTCCCCTGTGTGGAGGAGACCATACTGTGAGCAGCGAATACAGTAGACGAGATTGAGTGAAGTGCAGGTAAGTCATTGCTTCACCTGAAAGGTGTGTCTGGGGCCTTGGATGGTGATAACTGTACCCGTAGGGTATACAGCCCTCTGGGATGTCTGCATTTCTCCAGTTCTGGCCTCAAGCTCTTGTTCCTCCTCCCAATATACCTCTTTGACTATGATATTGGTCATCTGCCTGAATATCATTTTGTGTGGTCTCGTGTCCAATTGTACTTGAATGGTCTTGTGAAGCAGCTTGGGAGAGAAGTCATGGAGGTCTACAGCATGGGAACAGGCCTTTCGACCCAACCTGTCCATACTGCCCCGTTTTCACAATTAAATTAGTCCCATTTGATAGAGGTCTGCAGCATGGATCTTTCAATGTCTGTAATGGTTACATTTTACCTGTTATATCCAAACCACATTGCTGTAAGAGCAATTTAGTTCATCTTGCTCGCTTTCCCTGTAGCCCTGCTTTTCCCCCTCACATAACCATTCAATTCCAATGTGAGAGCTACAATTGAACTTCCCTCCATCCCACTCTCAGGCAGTGCCTTCCAGATCCTGAACACTCGCTGCTTATATATGTTTCTCTTCGTTTCACTCCTGCTTCTTTGGCCGAAAACCTGGACTCTGCCAATGGGAACAATTTCTGTCTGTCCACTCCGTCCAGGCCCCTCACGATTTTAAACACTTCAGTCAAAATCTCCTCTCAACCTTCTCCTCTCCAAGGAGAACGGTAGCAACTTCCCCAACTCATCCGTCCTACCTCTGCAATCATCTTGTATTTTATTGCACTCTCTTTCTACAAAGCCTTCAGATTCCTCCTGGAGTGTGGCACCCACAACTGGACCCAGAATCCTAGCTGAGGCTGAACCAGTGAAGGGTCATCGTAACGTCCTTTGCTCTATTTATGAAACTCAGGATTCCATGTGCTATTCTATCCAGGCCCTCAATCTGTTGCACTTTTAATGGTTTGTACATAGCCATGTCTCTGTGTTCCTGCACCCTCTGTAGAGCTATATCCTTATTTTAGACAATTTCTCCACGTTCTTCCGATCAAAGTGTACCACCTCACTCTTCTCTGGATTCAATTGCATTTACTCCCTCCACAAGCATTCATCACCGACGCTCAGTAGCAGCACTATCTACAGGATACCCTGCAGAAATTCACCAAAGATCCTCAGACAGCACCTTCCAAACCCACGACCACTTCCATCTAGAAGGACAAGGGCAGCAGATATAATGGGAACACCACCAAGCCACTCAGCATCCAGACGTGGAAATATATCGCTATTCCTTCACTGTCGCTGGGTCAAAGTCCCAGAATTCCCTTCCCATTGGCATTGTAGGTCAACCCACAGCAGGAGGAATGCAGCGGTTCAAGAAGGCAGCTCACCACCACCTTCTCAAGGGCAACTAGGGACGGGCAATAACTGCTGGCCCAGCCAGAGATGCCCATATCTCATAAATGAATTTTTAAAAAAGCACCTGCTTATTTCACCCGCCTGACTACATCTTCTTGTAGTTTATCACTGTCCATCTCACAGTTCACAATTTTGACAAATTTTGGATCATCTGTTAAATTGTACACCCAAGCCTGGGCCAATAATATAAATTGTGCAAAGCTGTGATTCTGCAGCGGACCCCACAATACACCCTTCTCCAGTCCAGAAAACTACTGTTCACCAGAACTCTCTGCCAACTTCATATCTAGGCAGCTGCTGTCCTTTTCATCTCATGGACTTCAACTTTGCTGACAAACCTGTTGGAAGTCTTTTGAAAGTCCGTGTTAACCATAACATTGGCATTACCTCCAATCATGGTGACCTCATCAAAAACTCAATCCAGTTTAATTACAATGATTTGCCTTGAAACAACTCCATCCTGGTTTTCCTGGAAAAACCCACACTTGTAAAATGACTGGATCCCTGGATTGTGACTTCAAAAAGCTTTCCCACTACCGAGGTTAACCTGATGGACCTGAATTTATCCTTATATCTCTTTTGAGTAAAGGTGTAACATTTGCAGTTCTTGGGCCCTGATGGAGTCCCATTAAAGTCTTTATAAAACGTCGCAGTTCCCAGTAGTGGGATGGGAAAATGTCACACAAATTCAATGCTTCTCATTAGTTGTTCAACATGTCAATCATCATAGCAGTTTATCACCTCAGCCAATTGGAAAGCAGACAGTGCCTTTCTTTTTATCTGATTGGATAACCTTCCAGCCAAGCGGCCATTTTTTTTCCATTGAATGGTAGAAGCATGGAATAATGCAACACAGAGACCCTTCAGCCCTTCAACTCTGTTCTTTCAAAGGAAAGCCCCGCTGCCCCAAGATCTTTGCAAAACCTCGTCCTTTGAAATAATGAGCCAATTTCCTTTACAAGGCAGTGCATAAGAAATCGTAACCACTCTCTGCTCTGAATCTCTTGCCAATCGCATTAAATCAGTCCTTCTGTTCATTGACCTTTTGGGCAATGGAAGCAGGTTTTCTTTAGACCCTCTATCCAATCCTTCCTGACTTTAAACACCTTGTCAAGTTTCCCATTCACCTTCTCTGCTGTAATATAAGTGGAAAAACAACAGTTTTTCCAATCAAACTGTTTAAACTGAAGACCCTCTTCCCTGGGACTATTTTTGAAAATTCCTTGTTTGCCCTTTGCCAAAGGCTTGACTTCTCTACAGTCCCACAGTCTGGCGTTCTGTGACCCTCGTGATTTTGATGCAGGTTGCCTGCAGCATTTGTCGCGGTTCCTGGAAGACACCCCCAGCTCCACCCTCCCGGGAGAGTTGTCAATGCTACTGAGATAACCCGAGAGCTGTGGGCCCCGGGAAAATCCTGGCGCACGGAGACGGGAGTGTGCGCCCATTCACCATTCCCCCAGCCCCATGGCCATCAAATGGAGGGGTTAATGATAAAGGGCTTCACCGATCAAGAGCAGGTCGCCATCTCTCGCCGCCATCATTGGTTTGTGGCCCCTGATTGCGTGTGGTGGTGGAGGAGAAGCTGATCGGGCCTGGCTCAGCAGGCTTCTCGTTCACTCTCATGTGGACCGTGGAAAGTGACGGGAGAATGCAGGACGACACGCACTGTTTAATTCACAAGGAAAGCTCAAACGCTACTGCTCGTTGGCACAACTTCAGGTTCGTTTCTCAGCTCAAGAGAAAACGCCAAAGTCTGAATCAATTACTTCTGTCTCTCCCCTGAGGACAATTTTATGGATTCCTGATCAGTTCCCAGAAGGTGCTTTCCCTTCCCTAGTTACCATGGCGACGGCAAGTCAGCCTAGAGGAACCTATATTGTTGTCAAGTGCGTTAAGTCTCTTTTCTTTCCCCCCACTGTCAACTAATTGGGCCATTAAACTCATCAGCATTCTCTCCAGGGAAGCCATTACTTCTCTTTTCCTTGAGTAATTCGGAACATTTCTCTATCGCTCTCAAATACTCTGCCTCTTAACATATTAAAATTCACCCTTGACCCCACAGGACGAAGCTCCCATTTCTTGGCCTTATGTGCTTCCTGCAGTCAAACCAGGATTGCCATTCCTGATGACAACCCCTGCCCAGTAGCTCACACTTGGGTTACATAGTCGCGTACTATCCCACCTTAGCTGCTTCCCTATCGATCATCTGCCACCTTTACTGCCGGCCTCAGAGCTTTTTTTGCTGTTTCACTGTCCAATCGTTACTTATCCAATCACTCTCGTTGTCACCCCTTCGCTCGACAATAGAAACCCGCACAATTCCTCTCCTCTTACAGCACTTCCTTCCGCAGTAATTCTTTGGAGGCTTGAGAAACAATTGTTCAATTCACATGAACTGACTCCTTTGTCTTCCCTCCTAGTTTCATTAAGCTCACTGCCCTCTTCCAGGGACGCAGCCTTAGCCATTCTCTGAGTGCGACTGTGAGTGTCTGAGGGTGAGTGTGATCGAGTGTCTGAGGGTGAGTGTGAGCGAGTTTCTGAGGGTGAGTGTGAGTGAGTTTCTGAGGGTGTGTGATCGAGTGTCT
>NC_063338.1:10431440-10434288 GCF_021869965.1 Rhincodon typus
TGAGGGTGAGTGTGAGTGAGTTTCTGAGGGTGTGTGATCGAGTGTCTAAGGGTGAGTGTGATCGAGTGTCTGGGGGTGAGTGTGTGTCTGACTGTGAATCAGTACCCTAGCGTGTGAGCGAGTGTGTGAGTATGAGCAAGTCTCTGAGTGTAAATGGGTGTGAGTATCTGAGTGTCAGTATGTGAGTGTCTGAGAGTGAGAGGGAGTGTCTGAGTGTGAGTATCTGTGAATTTGTGAATGTGAGCTGGTGTATGAGTCAGGGTGAGTGTCAGAATGTGAGCTAGTGTCTGAGTGTGTGTCTGAGCGTGAGCGTGACTGAGTGTCTGAAAGTGTGTGAGTGAGTGTGAGTGAATGCCAGAGCGTGAGTGTGAGTGAATGCACATGAGTGTGAGTGAGTATCTATGAATGTGAGCAGGGGTTTAAAATGTGTTCATATGAGAACCTTTGAAAGAGAGTGTGGACGTACATGTGTGAATGTCTCGAGCTGTGAATTTGTGTGACAACATGTCTGATTTGGGTAAGTATGCATAACATACGGGGCCTGTGTGGGCTTGTGGATCAGCGGGAGTAAATGGGAAGGGCAATCAGGAAGGAGATGTGAATGTTTAGGAGCAGAAGTAGGCCATTCAGCTCACTAAGACTGCTCTGATGTTCAATGAGATCACGGGTTGAACTGATAATTCTCAATTCTGCTTTCTTGCCTTTTCCCATAACCTTACTAATTAAAAATCCATCTGTCTCAGCCATGAGTCCACTTAACAACTCATCCTCAACAGACTTCTGTGGTAAAGAATTCCACCGATCCACTACTCAATGAGAGAAGACATTCCTCGTCATCTCTGTCTTAAATGGGTGACTCCTTATTCTGAGATTCTGCCCTCTGGTCCTAGGCTCTCCTGCAGGGGGTAGAAACAACCTTTCCACACCCACTTAGTCAAGTCCCCTAAGAATCTTGTATGTTTCAATAAGGTCACCTCTCGCTCTTCTAAATTGCGATGAATAGGTCCAGTCTACTCAACCTCTCCCCATAAGACAGTCTCCCCATACCTGGTATCAGCCCAGTGAACCTTCTCTGGACTGCCTTCTATAATGCCAGTATATCTCTCTTTAGATAAGGGACTCGAAGCTGTTCACAGTATTCTAACTGTGGTCTGACTAGTGCCTTGTATAGATTTAACAAAACTTTCCTACTTTTATCCTCCATTTCCTTTGAAATAAAGGCAAACACTCAGTTTGCCTTTCCTATTACCCACTGAACTTGGGTGCCAGCTTTTTGTAATTGATGGACGAAGACTCCAAAACTCTCTGTTCTATAGCTTTTCTGCAGTATTTCTCCATTTAAACAGTACTCAGCTCCTCCATTCCTCCTGCAAAAGTGCATATCCTCACTTTTCCCACATCATTTTCCGTGAGCCAGGTTTTTGTCCATTTGCTTAACTTGTCTGCATCCATCTGCGGACTCTTTGCATCCTTATTGCTTGCCTTCCAACCTAATTTTTGTGTCATCCGCAAACTTGGTAACAGTACATACACTTTGCTCATCCCAGAGATTAGTAGGCATTGTAAATAATTGGTGAGTAAGTTCATGAGGCAAGTTTGGTAAGACACAACAAGAAAAAATGCCAGGTTTTCGAGGCAGGAATCATTTCAGCAATCGCAGCACATTTCAGGTTTAGCCAAGAAACTTAAGTTTCGGGCCTATGCCCTTATGTATCAGTATATGTATACTGAGTGAGTGTCTGAGTATCTATGTGTTTGTCGAGTCATTGTGTACACTGTGTGTATGTGTGTGTGTGTCTGTGTATGTATGTGTGTGTGTGAGTGTGAGAGTGTGTGTGTGTCTGTGTGTCTCTGTATGTGTATTAGTGAGCAAGAGATAAACTCTTTGGAATTTACAAATTTTCTTCAGGGCGTGACAGTGTGGATGTAGATTTGATGTTTTCCCAGGCTGGGGAGTGTAAAACCAGGGACCGTAATCGCAAAATAAGGGGTAGGCCATGTAAGACAGTGATGAGGAGGAATTTCTTCGCTCATAATGTGAGGAATCTTCGGGAATCTCTGCCCCAGAGGGCTGAGGAGGCTCAAACATGGCATTAATGCGAGATGGAGATTGATAGTTTCCAATCTTGACCGTGCTCGATGTTTCTTAATCCAGTGTGTTTTGAAAGTGTATGTGAGTCTATGAGGGGGTATGCGTTGGGTAACAGTTTGTGTGTGTTTGAGTGTATGTGTGTTGGGTTGTGACACAGTGAGTTTGCATGTGGGTCAGACTATGTGACCCTGTCAGAATATGTACAGTAAAAGTAAAGGTGTGTAAGTTTGGAAAATGTGGGGATGATTGTTGAGTCTGTATATGTGAATGTTCTGCGTCGGTATATGTGAGAGTGCAGGTTATGTATATGTGAGTGTGCAGGGTAAGTATACGTGAGTGTGTGTGCGCTGGATAAGTATTTGTGAGTGTGCACTGATTAATTATACATGAGTGTGTGCATTGGTTAACTGTGTGTGAATGTGTGTGCTGGTTAAGTATATGTGTGCGTGTGTGCAGAGTAAGTATATGTGACTTTGTGTGCTGGTTAAGAGTATGTGACTGCATACTGGTTAAGTATATGTGACTGTGTGTGCTGGTTAAGTGTATGTGAGTGTGTGTACTGGTTAAGTATATGTGTGTGTGCTGGTTATGTGTATGTAAGTGTGTGCTGGTAAGTATGTGTGTGTGTGCGTGTGCTGGTTAAGTGTATGAGTGCATGTTGGGTAAGTATATGAGTGTGTGCTGGTTTAGTATGTGTGTGTTGGGTAAATATATGTGTATGTGTGCTGGTTTAGTGTGTGTGTGTTGGGTAAGTAT
>NC_063338.1:10434298-10435133 GCF_021869965.1 Rhincodon typus
GTGCGGGTTTAGTGTGTGTGTGTTGGGTAAGTATATGTGTATGTGTGAGAGATAGTAGGAACTGCAGATGCTGGAGAATCCGAGACAACAAGGTGCAGGGCTGGATGAACACAGCAGGCCAAGCAGCATCATAGGAGCTGGTTTAGTGTGTGTGTGTGTTGGGTAAGTATATGTGTATGTGTGCTGGTTTAGTGTGTGTGTGTGTGCGCTGGTTAAGTGTATGTAAGTGCGTGCTGGGTAAGTGTACGTGAGTGTGCACCCTTTTCTCTGTACAGTGGTCTGACAATGCACTAAAGCAGATGCCGATATGGAGGGGAGCAGGTGCCTGTGTCACTCCAATGGAATTAAAGCTCCAGGTGAAGCAGTGAGAAAACTGATGGGAAAAAACCCATGAATCACACTGGAATGAACACAAAGGAAAGGCAGTCAGGCTCTGATGCAACACAAAGCTTGGAGCAAATCTGTTCAAAGATTGATGATGGCTGCCATCTGGTGGTGTCTGGAAACATTACCCTGACATATAAAATCTTTGATAGTAGGAACTGCAGATGCTGGAGAATCCGAAACAACAAGGTGCAGGGCTGGATGAACACAGCAGGCCAAGCAGCATCATAGGAGCAGAAAGGCTGACGTTTCGGGCCTAGACCCTTCATCAGAAAAGGGGGAGGGGAAGGGGGTTCTGAAATAAATAGGGAGAGAGTGGGAGGCGGATAGAAGATGGATAGAGGAGAGGATAGGTGGAGAGGAAACAAACAGGTCGAAGAGGCGGGGATGGAGCCAGTAAAGGTGAGTGTAGGTGGGGAGTTAGGGAGGGGATAGGTCAGTCCAGGGAGGA
>NC_063338.1:10435633-10438829 GCF_021869965.1 Rhincodon typus
TTTTCAGCTGGTCACAATTAGATACTCCACAATCCGAGAGACAGAACTAACTTGGCTTCATTGTCTCAGCCACTAATTTTTGAACAAATTCTACAAATTTACAACTGAGAAGCTGCTTTTGAAGTTACTACAGTTAGAGATACTTGGTGCCTCCACCATGCAGGTAGTTGTGTTTGAGGCCAAGTAATGTATCAAAGCTGAAGAAATCTGAAGCCTTTCAAATCTGTATTTTTGAATTCAAGAGTACTTGAAGACAAAAGTTACCAAAGTTTTCGTAAGACTACAGAGTAAAAAGCATCCTTGACCTTTATCTCAACTCAGGCCAGGAGGGTTTAAGCAAGTACAAACAGCTGCACTGAACCTACCTCTTCATCATCAGATCCAAAGAGATCAATGTCATTGTCGTCATCGTCATCATCCACAGCTTTTGCTGTTGTTGTATCTGCTACATTTTGTGGACCATATTTACTAAGGGGCTGCTTAACACCTGGAAGGCTAAGAATGGCTTACAGTCAGAAATGCAAATAAGTAAGCAAACATCAGTATTTAGAACTTCAGAATTGACAGGATTTCCCATTTCTGCAGCCCAGCAAATTAATGCTGAAACACATGAACAGTACAAATCTTGAAACTGCTTTTGATACAAAATCTGCTCCATTACCACCCCCATGATCTTGTCTTATCTACAACAGTAACAGGTTGGTTTTGGAGTTGCAATCATTCTGCCTCAGGTTAAATCTCAATGAAGCCTTCAGAAATGAAACTGCTTTCCGGGTCAAGGGATTGCTGCCAATTTTCTGGAATTGGAATTCTCCAACTGGAAAATGAAATTGGTATCTAACTCAAGCCTGCACTACAAACCAAGACATTTGGAAAACAATTAAATAGAAATAATCGCTACACAAAAAAGCATAATCCACATACTTTACATAGAGCTCTGATGCAATGACTGGTACATTATAATCACTGGTTTGTGGTCTCAAAGTTATGCTCTTCAAAAAGAGATAGAGTTAAGGGTGACCTACTGAGATCCTAAGTTTACACCATGGATCTAGATCAACAACTTGTGTATATTACATAACACCCACTGTCACAGCATATGGAAGGTCAAGCTGATACAGCTAATCTACTGATGGATCTCAATGGCAGCTGCCATGGCAGGGGAACTATAAACCACAAGTCTCTGCTTCAACATATACAGAGGTGCAATATTTGACTAAACAGATCAAAGTTAATTTGAGATAGTAGGAACTGCAGATGCCAGAGAGTCTGAGAATAACAAGGTGTAAAGCTGGATGAACACAGCAGGCCAAGCAGCAGAGCAGGAAGGCTGACGTTTCGGGCCTATACCCTTCTTCAGAAAATTTAAGTTCACTTTTTGTCAAATGACTTGCGAGTCTGGTATAGACTACGCAATGAAACTGCAATCATCCACATACTGCAGGTCATCCACGACGACAGTAATGAGTTTAATTTAGACATAGAAGCAGCCACATAGCATTTGATAATCAGTAATGAAGGGTTTTCCTTGAAGTGACCAAGCATTCAAATGCAAATGCATTAATAACAGTCCTTTCAAATTGTCCCAAGATAAATTCAAGGCAAACTTTGGTAATTAAGTTTTGAAGTAGACAGGGTCAGAACAGGAGAAAGCTGAGAGCACAACCACTCATTTGGACACAGATCTAACCATAGTCAGGGTGGAAGAAATGAGTGGCCTAAGGATGTGGAGGGAGTCGGAGTGCATGAAGAAATTAAGGCTGTTGGGCAATTGATCAACTTAAGCAAGCAACCAGATGGTGAGAAATAAAAACATTAAATGAAGTAAAGACCGCAGATGCTGGAAAGTTGAAACAAAAAAACAAACTGCTGGAGAAACTCAGATCTGGCAGCATCTGTAGAGAAAGCATTGAGTCTAGGGACTGTTCTGCATGTGCATCTCTGAATGATTTCTTTCCACAGATGCTGCCACACCTGTAGCATTTTGCCAACAATTCATTTTTATCTTAAATGGCATCTTCCTTGGCAGGCATCAAGACATCAATGGCAACAAATGCACAAAGAACGGGCACCTATTTGCATACTCAACATTTGGATCTTCAGCAAGCCCCATCTTCAAAAGAAGAAATTGGATATGTACTTGAAAAACTGCAAGAATTAGGAGATAAAGTGAGCCACAGGCTAGCTGAATGTTCTTTGAAAGAGCCAGCACAAGCTTAGACCAAAAGACCTCAAAAATGGTACATTATACGGTTTACGACAATTCAGTATGTTTGACTAGTGAGATGATTAACTCAAGCAAATCATACTCAGCTTGAAAGTGAACAGTGATCATGGGATCATGTGAATTATTAGTTAGAATGAGACATTTCAAGTCCACAAGACATTTAACAGACCTCGTAACAGGAACATTCACCTCCTTGCAGATCAAAGGAAATGACACCCTCAACAGTAAGCCTGCATAAATGACCAAATATACTACTGCACAACTTAAACAGCATTCCCCTGGATGATCTAACAGACATCAAGAAAACAGTCAAGTTATCAACCACACTACAGCAGTAGTATCTTCCCAATGAAATCACTGCCCAACGGTTACTAAGGCTGTTACCATAATTAGTGGGACTCAGTAAATGTCAAGCAGCTCATATCAAACATAACATACCAAGCCTTGGTGCTTTCATAGGATTGGATATGGTTGTACCAGCGAAGTGCATGGTGGAAGTCAGCTGATGGTGGAGCATCAAGAGCTTCAAACACAGCTATATCAGCTTGTGATGGAACATACCTACAACAAATTAGGAATTACTTTACAAAATCAAACAGCATTGCCACACACACAACTACTACTGCAAACAAAGTTAACTATCATGTCAAACAGCTGAAGTTAAAAGAAAACGAGAGAGATAAATAAAAAACCTCATCTGGGGTGCTTGGAATGTGAGAGCTTGGAGAAATAGGGAGTGGGCAGCTGGGATAGGAGTTGTGAGGAAAAAAAGTAGGCGACAGTCCAAGAGTGTGTTAGGAAGTGTCCCAGGGCAGGGAAGAAAAAGTAAGCAAGAGCGGTATATTTTCGGAGGGCATAGAAATAGAAAAAACACAGATGGGGGCATGACAGCCCATGGCACTGAGGTAAAATGGGGGGGGAAGAAGAGAAGCAGGAAGGAAGAAATTTACCCAGAAAAGAAAAAAAAAA
>NC_063338.1:10443829-10467219 GCF_021869965.1 Rhincodon typus
CTTCTTCAGAAATTTCTGAAGAAGGGTCTAGGCCCGAAACGTCAGCCTTCCTGCTCCTCTGATGCTGCTTGGCCTGCTGTGTTCATCCAGCTCTACGCCTTGTTATCTCAGATTCTCCAGCATCTGCAGTTCCTACTATCTCTGAAACAACTCATTAGGTAAACAGTTTTCCCCATTCTAACAAGAAAACATGCCAATGAAAATTAAATTCTTTATTTGTTTTCCGTTTTATGTGATCAATCCATTTGTCTCTTCTGATTACAGGCCTGTGAGAAAGTTGGCATCCAGATCCCTCGGTTTTGTTACCATGACAGATTGTCTGTTGCTGGGAATTGTCGAATGTGCCTGGTGGAAATCGAAAAAGCTCCTAAGGTAATAAGAGTGTTAGTGCTTTATGATGGATTCTCAATTGGGTGAATATGCTGGACGAGATGGGCAATGGAAAGTGATGGATAGGGAAATAAATTCCATTGTCATAAAATTGAATACTTCAGTAAGAGGATTTTTGTGCCTGGGAAGCAATGATTTTTCCACAGGAAAAGAGTAGTGAGTCAACTGAGAAATAGCGTGCAATCAGCATTGTACAAGGCCATTCAACATCTCCCACTGAAGTGACTCTATTTCTGGTCTCTCTATTCCTCCTTACCTCTCATGCCTGAACACTTTCTTTACTTTCCAACACCTAAAATGCAGAATTGTCCCCTCTGTTGATAATGTGCTATTGGAGGTGGGACACTGCACACTTTTGACCAAGAAAAGAGTATCAACTTAAAACATGTTCATATTCCTGAAAAGTAAAAGTTAGTTTTAATTTCTGAAATAAGTTAACTTTCAAAACAGGTCAACAGCAAGACCCGCTTCTTAAAAATGGATTAAATAAAAAATACTACAGGTTTTGAATCTCCCTCATCAAAACCATAAATATTGAAGAGGCACCTCCATATGAGTTACTTTCTGATTTAACGTATTGCTATTATTTTGATAATTTAACTGAGTGCCAATTAGGTTTGCTTTTCTTTTTTAGCCTGTAGCTGCCTGTGCTATGCCTGTGATGAAAGGGTGGAATATTCTTACCAACTCAGAGAAAAGCAAGAAAGCCAGGTATAGTATGTTACCAGCAAAAATGAAAATTGCTGGAGAAACTCAACAGGTCTGACAGCATCTGTGGAGAATCCAGTCCAGTTACCATCTTCCTTTGTGCAAGAATGTCGCCAGGCAGCAGGCAGTTTAGGATTATTGTTTTGAGGTTAGTGATTAATGAGGGGAGCAAAGACATGGTGGCTACATTTGTACCTGATACCAAGGCTAGTTAGAAAGCATGTGATGAAGAAAACAAATAGTCTGATTTGAGTGGGCAAGAGTCTGGCAAATGGAGAAATGTGGGAAAATATGAAGTTGTTCATTTTGGCACCAAAGTGAAAAAGGAAAATATTACTTTAAAGGAGAATGACTGGAATTCCAAGATGCAGAAAAGTTTAGATGTTCTTGGTAAAGGTAAAGTTGCCATATTCTTGCCAGACCACACGGATGCGTTTTAACGTGAGTCATCACGCCTCAGGTGAGGAGAGAGGTTGAGAAGGAGAGTCTTTCATGGTAGCCTCAGCTGGTATTTGAATTGAACACATGCTGTTCTTCAAGCATATTAATAGTAAAAAATTAGTGAAGGATAGAGTCCTTTGAGGAACAAGCTGGGTAAGCTGCTCACAGAAACAAAGGACATGGCAGAGGCACTAAATGAATATTTTGCTTCTAGGACCTAGTCAGAAACTTGTGTGGAACAACTGAAAAGTATAGTGATAGTTAAAGAAGAGGTGCTAAAAAGGCTGGCAGCACTCCACGTAGAGAAGTCGCCAGGCCCAGATGGAATGCATCCTAGATTGGTGAGAGAGTTAAGGGAGAAAATTACAGAGCCCTTGACACCGTTTCCAAGCCTCTCCAGAACACAGGATTGGTCCACGGGGCTGGAGGATTGCAAATGGTACACCATTTACGAAATGGGCAAAGGATGATGTGGAAAACTACAGACCTGTCAGCTCGAGAGATGATAAGAACTGCAGATGCTGGAGTCAGAGACAACACAGTGTGGAGCTAGAGGAACACAGCACACCAGGCAGCATCAAAAGAGCAGGAAAGTTGACGTATCGGGTCGGAACCCTTCAGCTTGACATCAGTAGTAGAAGAGGGATGGTACTGTGGATGTTGTATATTTGGACTTTCAGAAATCATTTGATAAGGTGCCACATGGCATATTGGTTAGCAAATTAGAAATGCTCACGATTGATGTGTCCTTGGCAGCATGGATTAGAAATTGGCTAGAAGATAGGAAACGGGGTAGGTTTAGATGGGCATTTCTCAGATTAGAGATGAGTTGAAAGTGATGTTTCCCAGAGATCAGTGTTGGGACTCTTGCTTCTTCTGATTTTATATAAATGATTTGGAGGTGGGTTTTGAGGGAAAAATTTCTAAATTTGCAGATGGTTTTAAGCTAAGGAGAAATATGAATTATGAAGATGATGCTGAGCAGCTTCAGAGAGACGTTGACAAGTTAGCCAACTGGGAAGACAGCTGGCAAAAATGAATTTTGATGTCGAGAAATGTGAGAATGCATTTTTGTAGAAGAAACATAGAGACAAAACTTGCTCGATGGTACAATTTTGATAGGAGTACAGGAGCAGAGGGACCTCATAGTTTACGTACATGATTCTCTAAAGGTGGCCAGACAAGTTAAAACTGTTATTAAGAAGGCTTATAGGATCCTTGGGTTTATAAATTGAGATGTAGAGTACAAAAGCAAGAAACTGATGCTGCCTCTCTAAAAATCATTGGTCAGACCATATTTGGAGTATTGTGTTCAGTTCTGGGCAGGATGTTAAGGAAGGAGTTCAAAGGAGATTTGCTAGAATTATACCAAGAATGAAGAATTTTCAACACAAGGACAGATTAGAGAGATTGGGCTTACTCTCCTTGTGCAGCGAAGATTAAGAGGTGGATTTATTGAGGATTGGGTTAATTCTGCTTGGAGCAGAGAAGATCAAGGAGTGACCTTATTGAGGTGTTCAAAATTATGAGCAGTTTTGACAGGGTAAAGAAGGATATTCTGTTTCCACTATTTGGTATGTCAGTAACTGGGGATCACAATTTCAAAACTGTCGGCAAGAGAGCTAGGAGTGAGATGATGAGGAACTTATTTGGAATGTGCTGCCTGGGAGAGTGATTGCAAATTCCAAAAGGTTTCAAAAGAGAGCTGGATAAAAATTTGAAAGTGTTGAAATTAGAAGCTTCAGAGAAAAGGCTGGAGAGTGGGACTCGCTGGGTCGCTCTTTCAGGGGTCGGTACAGATATGATGGGTCGAATGGCCTCATTCTGTACTTTAAAATTCTATGAATCTCTATTGGTGTCACTCTGCATCAAAAACCAACCACCTGAGCTAACTGACTCCCCACTCTGGGCTAACCATGCTTTTTTCTACTCATGTTCAGAGAGTGAGAGGCTGACTTGATTGAAATCTATAAGTTCTGGAATGATCTTGACGTTGCGGAATAAAATAAAACCAAGAACGGATGTTGGAGTTCTGAAACAAATGAGAACAGAAATTGCTGGAGATTCAGCATCACTGGACTTGAAATGTTAACTCTGTTTTCTCCGCACAGATACTGCCAGATCTGCTGAACTTCTTCAGCAATTTCTGCTTTTGTTTTTTGACATGGTGGATATGGAAAGAATGTATTCGCTTGTGGGTCAGTCCAGAACAAGGGGACACGATTATAGAATTAGGGGAGACACTTTTTGGTTCAAGATAAATTTTTCACAGTGGGTTATGCAATGGTGGGACATTCTGCCCCAGAACGTGGTAGAGACAGGGTCATTAAACGTTTTGAGAGAGATGCAGATTGCTTCTTAGTAGGCAGGGGAATCAAATATTGTTGGGGGCAAATGGGAATGAAGACTGCTCATATGGGATCTTAATGGATGGCACAGCAGGCCTGGGCTTGGGGGGAGGATGCGAATGATCAACTTCTGCTCCTATTTGCTATGTTAGTATTATCGTCAGTTGGTGGAAATATTAATTGGGTTTATTGTTGATAGCAATTTGGGTCAATGTTTAGAAGTTTAGCAAGATCTTTCCTTTCATGAGGGGATCAAGAAGTCGGAGGCACAGCTTTAAAAATAAAAGGTCTCTCCTTAATGACAGAAATGAGGTGGAATATTCCCCAGTCTCTGTATCTGTACCCTCACCACATGTAACATACAGCCTATACTCCCCACCAATATTTTCTCAGCTTGTGTACATCTGTGCTACATTTCAGTGGTAGCGAGTCAGATGTGGATAAGAGGCAGGAGTCATTTTCTATGCTTAGTGGTGAGGTTTAGGGGTTAACTTTAGGGATTACTAGGTTTAGCAGGTTAGGAGATATGGTTACGCTCATTGATTAAGATTAGGATTTCGGGTCAGCGATCGTGGTTGTATACATGGGTTAAGGTTAAGTCTTAGTGTTCAGAGTTAAAGGTTAATGGTTATTCTTAAGATAAGGATAGAATTAAGGATGCAAAACTGAGAAAACGGAGTATGTGGTGGAGTGAATGTAGATTGGATATTTCTCCTGGCTGTAGAGTCCAGAACCTTGGGGCAAATAATTTCAGAATAAGGTGTAAGGAGATGTAGACAAATTTCTTCACGCAGAGACTGGTGAATCTTTGGAACCATCTACCCCAGAGGGCTGCTGAAGCCCATGTCATTCAGCATATTCAAGCCATAAATTGATAGATTTCTGGAAACTAATGACATCAAGGGATATAGAGATAGCATGGAAAAGTGGTTTTGAGGCAGATGATCAGCCCCATTTAATAGCAGAGTACGTTTGATGGTTTGAATGGCAGACTCCCATTCTTACGTATGAAGGCCCTTTGCAGATTACTATGTGTATATGCGTTTAAAATGAACTGAAAGCACTATTTTCTGTACTGCTCAATTGCAACCTGTACCAGTTATTAATGAAGGAAACTATTAAACTGATGTTTTTGATGTAACCTGCCAAGTTTTGTGAAGAATTGAGAAGCTCTTGTGGTGGGGGGGAAGGGACAGGGAAAATAACTTGCAAGAAGGAGAAAGACTGTGGGAATGCTCTCCAATAGACTAAAATGTCAGGTTTTTGGATTGGATTGAGCAGTATTGGTAAAATACATACAGTGTACCCAGGAGACCCACCAAGTTCCACCGATGCACTGTGTCTTCGTGGGCATCGACTATTCAGTGTACAACAAAAATTGTGCTTCACTATCCTGTGTATAATTGTATCTAACTATTGTGCTTCATTTTTGCTTTGCCTTAATAGGGAAGGTGTGATGGAGTTTCTGCTGGCTAATCACCCATTGGATTGTCCCATTTGTGATCAAGGAGGGGAATGTGATCTCCAGGTATCACTGCTATTGATAGTAATGAATGTAAAAAGACTTTGCTTACATGAGTGAAGATATAATAGGATGAAGATGTTATAATCCTGGTGGCTTCCATCAGTTTTACTTGTGTTCCATGCCTATAAATGAGTTTCATTCTCCTATAAACTGTAGTATATCTGGCAGTGCCATACTGCCTAGGTATCAGACCAAAGCTGTTTTACTGAAAGATATTCGCTGCTAAACTTTCTTGTTACCATACTACTTTGAACAAACCCTGTGGACAGTGAGACTCATGCTATGAATCAGGTTTATTAAAACTTAAGATGAAATGGGAGCAAAAAATTAATACAGATGAACTTGTAAGTTGGACCTCCTGAATAACAAAGTGGAGTACTTCACAGCCAATAATATTGAATCCTAGGTAACTTCATTTATAAGCCACATAATGAAGATTTCGGCTGTGGGTTCCTCAGGTGCTCACTTAAACACGAACTGCAATGTAATATGCAGGATGAAGATCTGATACTGGCTGATGTGGAAGTTATTTCCCTTCCTCAAAGCTGATGGCTAGTGGCCTAGGAATTGCCTGCTACCTTAGAACACATTTGATGGCAAGTCACCACCTTTAAAGTGATAACAGTTAACTTTGTTCAGATAAAAGTTTCCACCACCTGTTTGCTTTGTGAGATCGTCTTCCAGCCCTGTGTGTAGTATATTCAGAATATGGTTTAAGCTCCAAAAAGAAAGAAATTACACCCAAGGACATATACTTTGAAGCTTCCATTGAATGTTTGTGCTGAGGAATGGAGGTTACCCTGTTTTGTGGCAATAGTGTTAATTTATCTATTGTTGATGGGATGCATGCAATAATGTTCAGTCATCAGGTATGCATCTGATTTAAATGAATTATACCAGTTTCAAAACTATGTCAAATCATGATGGATTACATTCCTATGGGTATAGAAGATAAAGGTAGAGGGTTGCAGCTGATTAAAGGATTTGAGATTGTAAGATCTATTCTGTTCTGATGGCAACATCCAGAAGAACTTGGGGTACAACCTTAACATTGGAGCTGGGTCATTTCAGGGATGATATCAGAAGGTGCTTCTTCATACAAACAGGGATGGAATTCTGGAACTCTCCCTCCACAAAAGTTCTTGAGGTTGTGAGGCATTTGAATGTTTGAAACCGAAAATAAGTTGTGTTTTGTTGAGTAAGGATGATACAACCAAGATGTCTGTATATGGAGTTAGTGTACGACTCTGCTATTAGCTAACTAGGTAGTGTAATTGGCTTGAGGGGCTCAATATTGCTCCAAGCAGCAATTGAAAGAAGAACTTCAGGATGCAGGGGAAAGGTGCAGAGTGTTTGAAGAGAAGAGCTGAAGCACGAGGGAAAGAGGAAAAAGAGAGTCAAAAATTCGTACTGAGTGAAATTGTAAAATCTTTATATGAATACCATAGATAAATGTTGTTTCTATAATGAAACTAATGAAGAATGACAAGACAAAGGTATAGGCCAAGGAACACCTGGAGAGTTCACAGAATCACAGAATTGTTGTAATGCAGAAAGAGGCCATTCAGCCCATCATATTTGCACTTGGTCACCAACTGAGCATGACAATTTAATGCCATTCTCTTGTCTTTTCTCTGTAATTCTGCACATTGTTTTTGAATAGAATCAATCATGTCATACCATTTTGAATATCTCAGTTGAACCTTCATCCACCACACTTCTAGGCAGTGCCTTCCAAATCCTAACTTTTCTCTGTGTGAAAAAGGATTTTTTTCTTGCATCATATTTGCTGCTTGTACAAATTACTTAATATCTGTTCCCTCTCATTCTTGATTCTTTTCTGAGCAAAATGTTCCTCATTGAATTGTTAGGTAAAGCCTAGTTTTATTAAAGGTTCAATGAGATTAATTGTAAGAATATTAAAATTGGCTCGATTGAAGATGAATCTGTCAGAATTCTGTTTGGCGCCCTTGAAGGTAAAATGAGCTTCAAATGAGTGCTCCAGATAGTTTGATAAGTTATAAGATTAAAATTCAATCACTTTACATTTATAAGTCACATGGTTGCATATTGTAGTGCTTCAGAGGTTATATATCTACATATTTATTAAAAGCTTTATGTTTGCATGATTTCCTGTCAACTCTTATTATTTGTTCTGTAAACTTGTCATGCTATAATTACAATTATCCCCCAGTGGAGGTCCTGTACTTACATTTTCTGCCTATCTAAACTTGTTATAATTGTATGAAATGGGAAACCCAAGCAGCGCAGACAGCAATTGCATGCAGTTGTGGTATACTTCATTAGATATTTTCTCTCTCAGACGCTGTATGATATAGCCAGCCATTCTTATTTACTGTCTGCATGTCTGTTACTTGATGACTGTTTGTTTGTTTGCCATTCCAATTTTATACTTACTGTGTAATAATTGTAATTGATGTAGGATCAGTCAATGATGTTCGGCAGTGACCGAAGCAGATTTACAGAGGGCAAGAGAGCTGTAGAGGATAAAAACATTGGACCTCTTGTGAAAACAATAATGACGAGGTGTATCCACTGCACACGCTGTATCAGGTAACTGTCCAAATCTACTGTGTTTGTTAAAACAGTTATTTGAGTTCTTCCAGAAACCTAGTTGATGAATTCCCAGCCTGCCTTCGCAAGCATTCATACAGACAAGAAGTTCTATAAAAGTATGGCTGATGTCACCTGTGGAAAGAATTGTATCCCCGAGGTATTGGCTGTGGCTCATTGGGTAGTATGTACTCCTCTGAAGTCCCACTGTATATACTTGAATAAAAATGTCTCTGCTGACACACCAACATAGTACTGAGAGAATGCTGCATTGAGGAAGGTGAAATGCAATATTAAGCTGAAGGCCCATCTACCCTTTGAGGTGGACATAAAAGATTCTGTGGCATTCTTTTTGAAGAAGACCAAGAAAATGTCCTAAACAATATCAATCCCTCAACTAGCATCGTTAAAATAATTTGGTTATTTTCTTTTTGCTGTTTGAGGGAACATGCTACACACAATTTCACTCCCTCACTTCTTAGATTACAATTAAATACTTGGGCTTTAAACTATTTTGGAACATCTTGGAATTGTGAAAGACACAGGTGATTATCAATTCTTTCTTTTACAAAATATTCTGCATTTCCACATCAGAGAGGGGATAAAAATCATCAAAGAATACAACTTATTTTTCTTCACCTATCAGTTGGATTTGGTAATCTTCGGACTCATACCTGCACACTAGCAGAAGAATATAAGAGTAATTTTGCCTCCACAAACAGCACCTTAACTTTTGACATTGCACGTCTTTAGACTTTGTCATGGTACAGCTGTAAATGACAAAACATGTGCTCGGCAATTTGTTGCATTTGAAACCCCTCATTTGGGGAAAATGGAGTAGTGGGAGAGAGGGAGGCCTGGTGGAAGGCAGGGGTGTGGTTTCTACATTCCTAATAGGTGCAAAACACGAAGGTCCTTTTGATACACTTTAAAAATGATGTCTTGCACGTAACGGGGAGATCCATAATTTCCTTTTACTTTGCTGAACACACACACACTCAATTCTGGGAGGGACTTGTAATTCTCCTTCATCTTTACACAGGTTTGCCAGTGAGGTAGCAGGAGTGGATGACCTGGGCACCACAGGAAGAGGAAATGAGATGCAAGTTGGCACATATATCGAGAAAATGTTCATGTCTGAAATGTCAGGAAACATCATTGATCTTTGCCCTGTCGGAGCTTTGACATCTAAACCTTATGCCTTTACATCCAGACCTTGGGAGACCAGGTGTAGTATATCTTCAACTGTTCCTTGCTGCACCCTGTTGCTGTATCTTAGTTTTGCACGCTTGTACATTTCAACTGTGTACTCAGCAATGTGGATTGTTTGAGATGCACTGCACCACGGGTTAGGAGCACATACGTGGCAAAGAACGTAGGACAAAAAGCAAACTTTTCAGCCCTTTAAGCCAGTCCTACCATTCAGTCAGATCATAATTGATCTGCCCCTCGATTCCATTTAGCTGCCTTGGTTCCAGCTTCCTTAAAATCCTTGCCAGATTAAAAAAAAAAACACCTTCTCCCTTATAGCGCCTTTTGGACCATGACCCTACCATGAAACAACAAGTGCTTGTTTCCAGAACAATCACTAACCCCTCTCCTCCAGTAGATAGCTCGTATTTCTTGAATAATTTGTCAGCGGTCTGTGTTCTTATTTCACTCCAGACCTTGACAACCAATTCACACAGGGTTATTCACATCTGAGCCTGATGCTGCCTCCTTTGATGAATGTCTTCTCTTCTCCAATCATCCAGTCCTGTCACTTCTAACTAATGCTATCCTTGAAAGGCCTGTTTCAAGAGACATCCCAGATAAGAGATTTTTCTTTGTGTAATCCTGTTTGAAAATTCCATACATTTTCCTCCGCCACATGTTCAAGCCGCATCCACCCATCCGCATCAAGATGAAGATCACATGTTTTGGGAATTGCTGTTTGGGAGTATTTTCTCTTGAATATCACAGTTGGCTTAAGCTCTGTACCGTAATAGCTCAATGCTGAATCTAATATTTTCTTAGACAGTTGTCTTCATTATCACCAATTTCACTACAACTTTTGCTCACCATTTGACTGGAGTGATGTCAAAATTTACGCAAGTCTCATCCATATTCTAATACAGGCCAATCTGATCCATTCTTTTGTTGATGTTTGATTACAACCTGCTGTAATGCAATAAATCTGTCATCAGGTTCAGCTGAGAAACCGTGTAAAATCTTGATCTGACACAGTGCAAAATTGTTTACCTTCATAATAAACTTGGTGTAGTGTCCAGGTCTGCATTTGAAGTCTGCATTGCCTAAGTTTTTTTTTTTTTTTGCTTATTTTGGGGCGAAGATTCAGGTCAATCCATAAGAAACTGAGAGTTCATTCTGGGGATTTTCATTGATGTATTTTGCAACTTTGTCTTCCAACTATGGCACAAATTTCTGCATGCACGTTCTAAAACAACTACATCAGCTATGTAGAGAATGTCCTCCAATCTCTAAAATTCTTCTCTAATACCTTGAATTCTCTAGCTCTTGTACAATTGTTTGTCTGCTCTTCAATCTAAATTTCTTTTGAGTTTGATCTAGCCGTGTGTAGCTAGTCACCATGCTGCCAAATTCATGTGCAGGATTGACAGGAATGCAGTGGGTACCAACAAGGTTATAACCTGGACTTGTTGACATGTGCAGCTAGGACGTGCTGAAATGGTGTGCTGTTCAGTAATTCAGTCAATACATGGGTCTGCACCAGGACAAGTTTTATTTCGATGGTGAGCATTTGGTAATTTTTTGGAGCTTGAATCTTGGCCAAACGTTAGGGATCAGTTTTTTCACAAGGTCAACCATTACTCGAGTATATATTCAAAGAAATAGTAGCTTTGAAATTGTCATTTAGGTGGCTATTCCCAGCAGCCTCAAGTTTTTGTGGGAAGTTTTCAGATTTCCATCACACTTTACATAATGAATTACTTCCTTGAATCATCATCATTACTCTTGAATGGCCTAACTCCAAGGTCATCACCTTTGTTCTAGAGCAAATACTTTTTGCCACCAGAGCAAATACTTTCTGCCTTTTAAACATCTCATGAAGGTTTTCTGAAGAAGGGTCCCGACCCAAAATGTCAACTTTCTTGCTCCTCTGATGCTGCCTGGCCTGCTGTGCTCCTCTAGCTCCACACTGTTATCTCATGAAGATTGCCCCTTTAACTTTCTAAACTCAAGGAGATACAAGTATAGTCTGTGAAACCTGTCCTCATAATTTAACTATTTTGGACTGTATATCATTCTCGGGATTTAAAATTTCACCTTCACGCATCAGAGTTATACTGCCACCTAAAGTAACTGGAGAGATCTAAAGAGATTTTACCACCGAAGTTCATGCCAAAGATACTTATATCTAAACACTACGTAAGTTTCTTGTGATGTGCTGTGTTCTGGGATTCTGCTCAAGTGTAAATAGGTTTGATGAGTGTAATGCTCAAATCATGTCACAATTCCTCAACTTCTGCCAATTAAATTTAACTTTGTCACAAATGGCATCATGTTTTTTACAAACAGGAAGACAGAGTCCATTGATGTGATGGATGCTATTGGAAGTAATATCGTCGTGAGCACCCGGACTGGAGAAGTGATGAGAATCCTGCCAAGGTTAAATGAGGATGTGAATGAGGAGTGGATCTCTGATAAAACCAGGTGAAGGATTTTAACATGACAATGTGTTTTGTAAAAGTACTGCACTCAAAATCCTCCAGCTGTCTAATAGTTTGGTATGATTTATGAAATGTTATAAAAGTGAGGTGGAAGAGAAATTTCACTCCTTTCATGTAAGAAGCCATGACCCAGTTGAAACATTTTATTTTGGAGTCAGAAGGTTCTAGATCCAGGTGCCTGTTCAGAGACATCGGCACAAAATCTTACCTGATGCTTAAACATAGTACTAAGGGGCCTGTATTGTTAGAGTTGCCATTTTTCAAGTGACATGTGAAACAAAGATCGCACTTTGGGCAAATGTAAAAGATTTCATGGTTTATTTCCAAAGGAGAGTTCTTCCCAGGGTCTTAATCATTGTTCTGTTAACTGCAACTAAAAACAGATAAGCTGGCAACTTCTGCATTGTTCTTTGTGGGAGTTTGATGGGTGCAAATTGACTGTTATGCTTCCTAATTTTATCATAACTAAATTTCAAAGTAACTCATTGGCTGTTAAGGTCTTTCTAGCCCAAGAGGAAGAATATGGCATATACTAGGCTGTTGAAATTACAGTCAGTTCGTTCAAAGAGAATTCCATTCACTGTCCTGCTCACTTAGACTTTCCTGTTGTCCCTGCATTTTTCATTTGAAATATTTATCCTGTTTCCTTTTGAAAGCTACTTTGAATCTTTATCTACAATCTTGCCAGGGGAATTCCAAATCCTGACCATTCATTATGCAATGGTTTTTCCTTTCATCGTCTTTTTAGTTCTTTTCTATACATCACTGGGGTCATGCACTGGAAATTGAGCCCCTTTGTTCTCAAAGTGATCACAAAAGTTGTTTAAAAAAATAAATGCAGAATTCCCCAATTAGCCTGTCCTTTATATTTAGGTTGTTAGAAACACAGACCATTTTTCTGTACTTCATGGGTTACTATTTATTTCAAATAAATACACTGTAAGGACGGATAAAGAATTAGGAACTGTAACTAGTCAAAGTTCTAACCCACTTAAACTCTCCATTTACACACACAGTCAGACAGACATGGACATTACAGTTTAATGGTTTTACACATGACAATTAAACCTTTTGCAGACAATGCACGACTTCAATCCCTCATCCTTGGAACCTCATGGCTCAATGAACAGGATACAAATATTGATAGAATGCAAGAGAATTAGTTCAGTGCAGGGATATGGTCTTTAATGTAGAAAGTTTACTATTCCGTACAGGAAATATAATGTAAATACACAGGAAAGATGTCATGAAACACACCATGTGCAGCAAGCCTTTGTGCTTCTGCTTCTCTGAAATACTGATATGAATTTTTGGGGGGAATTTGTTGATTTATTGATTTTTGAAAGTGGGTGTGATTTTTTTTTTCCCACTTATTTTGCTCTGCAGGTTTGCATATGACGGCCTTAAGCGTCAGCGCTTAATTGTTCCCATGGTTAGGGGTTCGAAGGGGCAGCTGGTGTCTGCATCCTGGGAGGAGGCATTAACACAGATTGCTGAAGTGGTAAGAAACTGCCCTAAGTTGCAATGAGCTGAACATATTCAGCAAACATTGTGGACTCGAAGATAGAGGGCAACTTTATGTGACAGAGCTCACCTACTCATTAATCCAACATAATATCTGTTTATTATCCTTGGAAAGCAAAATCCTCTCTTGGTTCATCCCTTCTTAGCTCTTTAAAGTGCTCTAGCCCCACGGTTCCCTTTCCTCGTATGGAGATTGGTGGATGGTCAGAACCTAGACATTTTCCATGACACCCACAACATAGGGCTGGCTGCTAAGGATGGTGGGCACCTGTCTAGGGTGCCATGATCAAGTGTAACCAAATGTGTGGCTGCTGGATATATGCTGCGTTTCGGCTGTTCCATTGCCCCCCCACTGGTATGCTGAGGGATGAAGAATTTTCCTTATGGCTGTATGAAACCAAAGCTAATCTTAACTGAATGCAAGGTTTAAAAATAAGAGTTAAGTAAACATTTAAATGATTTAAAATTGCCGCAAGTTTTGGTAGAGGAGATGGGGAGAAACTGCTGTCACTGCCAGGAGAATTAGTTATCCGGGGGCTTAGAGAATTGGTAAAAGGGCCAAAGGAAAAGATGAGGACTTTTTCCTTTATGCAGTGAGTTGATCTCATCATGAATGCACTGCCTGTAGGGTGATGGTAACAGAACTACTTGTAACTTTCAAAGGGAATTTAAGATAGACTGTACAAGGCAAGATCACTATATTATGAGGCAAGAGCAGGGAAGAGGTACTAATTTGATCGTTCTTTCAAACATGTGACACAAGTGGGATATGACAAATGGCTCCTGTGCTGTTATATTGCTATGAAATCCAAGATAATTTCCTCCTTCCTAGCCCTCACCATTAACATTAATATTGTGGCTACAGTTGCAGGGAGTACAGGATAAAGGTGTGGCCGCCATTGCTGGAGGAATGGCTGACGCTGAGGCTCTTGTGGCCCTGAAGGACATGATCAACAGGTTAAACAGTGATGCATTGTGCACAGAGGAGATCTTCCCAATGGCTGGAGCTGGGTAAGATTGCCACACTTGTTCATCATTGGAGAATATAGTACAGAATCAGATATTAAACCCAAGACGATGTATAACAAGTTGCAGTGAGACAGTGACACACTGAAGTTGTTTGCTTTTTGAGATGTGTAAGAGTAGCATTCCTGGTTAAATCCCTTGCATCTGTCATTGGAAGCTTCAATTTAACAATAAAACAAGTTCAATTCATATTTAGATAGCACATTTCACAGCTGGTGGATGCCCCACAATTCTTTTATCCTGCCCCTGTAAGGTAGGCACTGTAAGGTAGGAAGCAGATCAGTGGAAAGTTATCGCCCTCTAATGGCAGGAATTTTAAACTATTTTGCTAATTCCCTGCAGTCTTTACGTACCATTGCTTCAGCTTTTCCTTTACAGAGCATAAAGCAAGGTGTAACACAGAGTGTTTTGTTTGACTGTTTCCTGTTTCCAAACAGTACTGATTTGCGCTCCAATTATCTCCTGAATACCAAAATTTCTGGAGTAGAGGAGGCTGACGTTTTGCTGCTGGTCGGCACCAACCCACGCTATGAAGCCCCACTTTTCAATGTTCGAGTCAGAAAAAGGTCAGTACGTGAATGATTGTGAATTTGGAAAAAAAAATTGCATACCCTGGGTGCACAGGGCTTCTGTTCTTTGCTTGTTAATGTTTCCTTTTGCTCACTGACTTTGGTGACACATTCGCTGACAAAACTGCAATAACAATTTGCATTTATATAACATGTTCAACATCACACAATATCTGAGGACCCTTCAAATAATAGTATTCAAACAAAATTTGATGTTGGTTTACAAAGTGTATAGAAAAAGTAGGTGATCAGAGCTTGGTCAAATACATTATATTTTAAAGAGCTTATTAAAGGAGGAAAGAGGCAGGAAGTTGAAGAGTTTTAAGGAGGGAATTTCAGGCTATAGAACTAGCAGCTGAAGACACAATTGCTAATAGTGGAATGACTAAATCAGGGATTGCAAAGGCCAGACATAGAAGGAGGCAGTGACCTTGCAGGTTTGTAAGCCTGGAGAGATCACACATGTGCAAAGATCTTTATTAAAACCTGAAGCTCTGACCAAGCTTTTGGTTACCTGTATTAACACTTTGAAGAACTTTGGATTTTGAGAGAGAACTCTCCTGTAAAGTGTCTTAGAGTTGAATGGTGCTGATTAGATGCAAGTTTATGTATATACGACACCTTGGCTCTGATGGGAGTACATTTGGAACAGAAGGGCTTAAGCTACATAACAGTGCTAATGGCCAACGGATTAGCAGGTCCTTGAACTTGTGCAAATTTGTTGGACCTTGCTGTCTTATAGGTGTACATAATTAGACCCAAATCAACTGTTTTTGCGATGCAGTTTGAGCACGGTTACTCGAGAATTTACTTGAGGCTGCACCTAAGGATACCATAAAAACAAAGTGCTTTTATCTTTGATGTGAACTGTGCTGTTTGATGCTGCACATTGAGAAAATTTGTGACATTGTTTGTATAATGTTATTTAATCTTGGAAACCCCATGGATGTTCTGTACTGAGTTTGCAACTTTGAGCAAGAGTGCATTGTTGCACTTCCATGTTCCTGGATGCCTGCTTCTTCTCACTACATTGTGTGGACATAATCAGACTCCACTATGACCTCTGGTTCTTTGGCTGCTCTTCCTCCTCCACGTGCAGTAATAGAATATTTTGCATACATTGGTTCTCAAATCCCACATGTGAAGAGCAGCAGCTTGGGGCACCTGTGAAAGCGTATTCCTACTCCAAAATGTTATCACCTTTTTGAGAGAGTTGGGAGGGAAGGGCAAATGAGCATTTTTCTTGTCAAGTTAAGCAGTTGCGGATTTGTTTGAAATTCCATTCAATGCCGAAATCAGTAAAGTCATAAAAATGAATGACCAGTTATAACCACAGAACAGGCCATTCAACTCAACCTATTTATCTTATTGATCACCCTCCATGAAAGTAAATAATTCTGACCGCACTTGCTCAGCATGCTCCTGAGATTGCTTTCCACACTTTTCCTTCACTTGCATGTCTAATCCAATATCTATCAGTGCAAAACGTTTGCAAACTCCACACATCAAGCTTTCAGTCTGCAATTGTGCAGACTAGGGGATAGGCAGAGAGAGAACTAACGTGCCCAGCAGTCAGCTATAGATAGGTATTGAGTGAAAAAAGGATTCTAACTGGAGAAGTAGGGTAAAGTTAAAGTCACCATTGTTCCAAAGAACCATAGGGCTGCTCTCATCAGAGAAAGATGAATGTCGGTGGTTTAACCTGACGGTCACCACATCAAAGACAAGAGACAAGGCTGAGAAGATGGGACATTTGTGGTAATCTCAGCTAGTACAGGAAATGAACCCGCACTGTCAAGCCAGCCGTCTAATCAACTGAAATATACATATTATTCTTTCACATGTTACTTAACTGAGCATTTCCAGCAGTATCTGTTGCCATTCATTAATTGAAGCCATTAAGGACTCAGTAATAGGTTGTATTGCATAAAACTTGATTTGCCCCTTCCAAATGTTTGTGCTTATTTACAGCTGGCTGCACAATGATCTCCAAGTGGCTTTAGTTGGGACCAACGTGGATTTGAGCTACAGCTACAATCACCTTGGAGACTCTCCACAGGTGTTACAGGAGATTGCTTCAGGAAAGCACCCTTTCAGCCAGGTACAGCCTATGTCTCCAGGTTATCCTGATTATGTGCCATGTAAATACATACCATGTTGTTATAATTCATCTCTCATTCGCATTTGATTTAATGTTGTTGATGGAGCAGCGGCTATATACTTGGTGCCACTGGCATGGAATTGACTTCCACCAAAGCATAATAAATGTTGACTCATTTGAAAATCTTGAGAATAAATTTGACTCAATCATCAGGGAATAGAGCAGTTTGCCCTCCGGACATGATAAAAGGACAGTTATAATATGGGGACTTCGATTGAGAAAGCTAATGCTCTATAACAATTCTATGTTTTCTTAGAACTATGTGTCTTCTCCATTTCACAATGATTTCTGTAAGTGAATCTGATAATTTGCAAGAGTTGTGAAACTCTGAGGATGAACAATGATCATTTCTTTGGAAGTATATATACAATGTTTTATACAGTATTTTGGTGAATGCTAAAACAGACTTTTTCAAATAGCTGTACTATTTAATGTTAAAGAGGGAGCTGAGTGCAAAAGACTTGACAAAATGATGTCGGATGTAAACCTTCCCGACATGAAAGAAAGTCCTCAATGGGTTGAATTACCTTGAAGTGAAGTTACTTTATGATTTTTAAAAAAAGTAAGCTTCAGATTTCTTTACACATTTATCAAACGAAGTTCTTAATTATTCTTTGTGAAAAGGCAAGTTGGTTTTTTTTTTTTGCATTCGTATCAGTACAGGTTCCCAGCATGGAAAAGTTCATGATCTGTCTTTAACTGTTCAACCTGTTCAAATTGAGAGATGAGGCAAAAACTTGATGTGTTCAAAATTTGTAATGCAAAGCTATCTTAAACACTTCAAATATAGTGATGTAAGTTCAGAGCTCTACAAAAATATACACCATTGGAATTTCCTTTTCTTAGTTGCTAAAAATTAACTCTGATCATAGACTCTTCGGATAATTCCATTTCACTTGCACCCACCTTG
The DNA here is from genome assembly GCF_021869965.1 of Rhincodon typus. Lineage (NCBI taxonomy): Eukaryota > Metazoa > Chordata > Chondrichthyes > Orectolobiformes > Rhincodontidae > Rhincodon > Rhincodon typus. The sequence goes on from NC_063338.1 coordinate 10,461,698, forward strand.
AGAACCAATTCCTCTTTGACAATTTAAAGTTCATTCGATTAAACACCAAAACATCTCTTTGATTCTGTTCAGCAATGGTCACCTGAGCTTTGTTTTAAGCAATAAAAGCTAAATTCACTTTTGTGAAAAGCTCTGTTTGTGCTTGCACAGGCATGTTAGTAGGGTGTGCTGTGTTTCTGTGAGTTACTTGGGTCATTTAGACCCTGGTCTGTGAACTACTTGTAACAGCAATAACATAAACACACAAACTTATTCAGTTTTGTGTCTGAGGAACAATTTAATTGACAGGGGGAAAAAAAAACAATAAATTGGTTGATTCAGTGTCCAGTTACCAGATTAGCATTTGAAATGTTTATTTTGATTAGAGAAATATCTCTATTTGCGATAATTAATTTAAACAGTCAATCAATGTAATTGAGAAACATTCAGAGCAATAGTTTGTAACTGGTATAGTTATAGCTACTGGAGTTACTAGAAAATTGTAAAATCGTTCCTACATTGACTGCAAAGTGGTAAGACCAACCGGTACACTGACCTTGTATTTTTGTTTTTCCTTTTGCACCCTCTTCCAAAAACCAGGTCCTGAGTAAAGCGAAGAAGCCCATGGTGGTGGTGGGCAGTTCAATTCTTCAGCGGAGTGACAGTGCAGCAATACATGCCGCTGTCAGCACCATTGCACAGAATGCCCGAGCAGGCAGTGAAGTTGGAGATGACTGGAAAGTTTTAAACGTCCTTCAGAGGTCAGAAATGTGATCGATGAAGCAGTGAAAGCGTTTTGTAATTTGGATGTGAGCCTTGATGTTTTGGTGGAATACTCCCTAAACTAAACCTCACAGGTTCCAGTTTCAGCACCACCCACTGCACATCTCTTCCCAGTTTTGAATTTAGTCAGATTACAGTACAGAATCTCACCCCTTCTCACCCTTATCCACGTTGTACACTGAAACAACGTGAATTTTTCTAGCACCTATGACAGCCTCAGGAGACCCCAAAGCTCTCAGCAGCAAATTAAATTTTCTTCCTATATACCTGGAAATGTAGTGGAGCAGGTTCACTTGAGGTGTTCAAGAGGCCATGGATGATTTGGTTAGAAATAGTGTGCAAGGGTATGGTTAAAGGAAACTGGAGATTGGCACTAGATAATGATGCTCAGTTGAAGAGCTAGTGCAGGCATGTTGAACCAAATAGTCTCCTATGATGTAATAGCTCTGTGATTTTCCAAGTCTAGTCCCTGTTGTAGTGCAGGAAATGCAGCAGCCACTTGGCGCACAGAAAGCTCCCACAAACAACAATGTGATAATGAGCAGATAATCTGCGTCAGGAATGTTGAGAATGAAAATATTAACAGGACACTAGGGTGAGTTCTCTTGTTCTTTCAAACTGTGCCTTGGGATCTTTTACACTGACTTTAGTGAGCAGACGGGTCCTTGCTTTAACTTTACATCTGAAAAATGGCACTTTCAATATGATGGTATTGCCTCAGCACTGGATTCGCAGCTTATATTTGATGCCCATGTTTCTGGAGTAGGGCCCTCTATCTCTCAGATGAGAGTGCCACACACAAAGTCGCAAATGTAATACAATGTTGAGTCAGTGATTTATGTTTATAGCACTATTTCAGCGATCTATTGATCTTAAAAGATTTTATGCTTGATCTTGGGAACTGCTGAGTTCTATAATACATACCCACAAGCTACAGATCTCCAATGGTACTATTGATGTCACGCAACGTACAGTTTCACGCAAAAATCTAGCAGGAAGTGCATATAATGCTTGTGGAGGTATGAAGTATACATGTGATTTTCAACACATAACGATTAGTGTGTGCAAATATCCCTTGCATCTCATAAACAGAATATATCACCACTCAAAGTATCCCATTTTCTGAAATGAGACAGAATGATCTTCAGACAAAAGGAAACCAGTTTTTTGTTTGACGTTGGACATTCACACATCATTCCAGCTATCTTTGGTGCTTTATAGACTTTAATGCCTTGACTGCCCCTCCACACCTTGCACTTCACAGCCAATGAAACAATTTATGTGAATGCAGATTTGTTCATTCAAATAAAGTTGGCAGGTTTTTAATATCAGCTGACTACTAAGAAGGGATAAATTTAGAATACAGCTTAATATCTGAAGGAAGACAGCTCCCATTCTCAAGAGAAGTCGTTCGCAACTAAAAATGGTAACTTTTTCCACAGATGCAGTCAAACCTGCTGAATTTCTCCAGCATTTTCTGTGTCTGTTTAAGGTTTCAACGTCCATAGTGTTTTGCTTTTATCCCAGCAGTGTAGCACTCCCACAACACTGCACTGAACTGTCAACTTAAATAATGTGCATGTGGCCACTCGACCCTCCAACTAACAAAGCTATGAGAATATCATCAAAAAATAATGCCAATAATTTAGTTGTGGTCTCCAATAAATTCCATAGAATTTTACAGCATAGAAATGGGCCATTCAGCCCAACTGGTGTGTTCTAGAAATCATCCTCCGTACAAGACTCCTCCCATCTAACTTCACTTTTTACAAAACATTGTATTTCTTTCTTTCTCATGTCCTTATCTAGCTTTGTCCTTAAAAGCAGCAATGCTGTTCAGCTGAAATATTCCATGCTGTCATGAGTCCCAAATTTTAACAATTTTTTTGTAGTCACGTTTGGATTTGGCATTGGTGTCATCCTCCCAGCCCTTCAGTTGAATTGTTCTCATTCACTCAAGCAATTTTTAAGAATGATATTAGTGGTGATGTATTTTGGATGTGAGGAGAGTCAAATTAAGTTAGGATGGTTCTCCTTTGCACAGCGAATGTTAATAGGATGTTTTTACAGAGATGATTAAAATTCTAAAGAGATTTGAGGTAAGGAGAAACTGTTTCCACTGTCAGGACACATTTCGTATAACAAAAAAAAAACTGTGGGTGCTGGAAATCAGAAACTAAAACAAATTGCTGGAAAAACTTAGCTGATTTGGCAGCACCTGTGGAGAGAAAGTAGAGTTAACCTTTCGAGCCCAGTGACCCTTATTCAGAATGTTGTTTTTGTTGTGTTTATTGCACAGATTTCATTTAATTGGCAAAAGAACAGAAGGGTGCATGAGATTTTCTTCCCATCAATGAATTAAGTTTCAGAATTCATTGCCAAAGAAGGCTAATGAAAACCGGTTTAACAATAATTTTGGAATAGGAGTTCCATATGTACTCAAAAGAATTTGTAGGAATGCAGCTGAATGAGTGAGGGGGTAATTTGATAATTCTTTCAAAAGGTCAGCACAATGAACTGCATGGCCTTCTCCTGAAGGGTATGTTTGTATGAAATTAGAGATTTAAACTCAAAAACCTTTTACTGAGGCAGCATGACAAGTTATGTCCTGATTTCTGGCCTATGTTGTAATCAGTTTGTAGTTGTTTATTTGATGTGAAGTAACAAAGACACATGTGTTCATGCAGGGTAGCCAGCCAAGTAGCCGCTCTGGATTTGGGATACAAAGCTGGTGTTGACTTTATCCGGAAAAATCCCCCCAAAGTACTATTCCTTCTTGGAGCAGACAGTGGCTGCATCACAAGACAGGACCTTCCAAAGGACTGCTTCATCATTTATCAGGGTAAGTATCAGGTCAACTGTCTACATTATGCTGTTGAACCTCCTGACATAATGCGTGTATAGTGGCTGCTGACTCTCCATTCAACTGTAAACAGTTCTTGACTGGGGCAGAGATTGAATCCTATGTCTGAAGGAGTAGTTGAGTCTGCAGTCTTTTGACTGAGAGTGCTCCTGTTGGATAGTGGCCTCACAATGCAGGGCCACGGTTTTAAAAGCTAGTCATGATTGGAGACCTTCTTTGGGCATCTTGCCTCACAGGCGACGAGCAACATGTTTAGAAATATTGTAGAAGAAGAATAAATTACACCCTTTTGAATTTGAGGTTAAATCCTATGAGGTAGAACAAATGGAACTGTCCTGTATTATGCAACCAGCTGCAAGATACCAGATCTGAAATTGCCTGTTGCTGACTGTGTTGCCAACTTTAATTGCTTTGTCTTGATATCCCTGAACTTGACAAATGGAAAATTTAAAAAAATAAATTTGCACACTGCAGTGTCAAATGACCATTGACTTTCCGTGTTCCCCTTTTAGGACATCATGGAGATGTTGGAGCCCCCATGGCAGATGTTGTTCTACCTGGAGCTGCTTACACAGAGAAGAAAGCAACATATGTCAACACAGAGGGCCGTGCCCAGCAGACCAGAGTGGCAGTAACAGCACCTGGCCTGGCCAGGGAGGATTGGCAAATTATACGTGCACTTTCTGAGGTATAGTAAAGCTTCCATGAAATAGAAACAGTGACAGGAGGAGTCAGTTCAGCCCTTGAGTCTATTTCCTCATTTAATTAGTGAAATGGAGGCTGACCTCCAGCTGCTGCGTTTGGTCACCTTCTTTTTTTTTTTTTCTTGCCTGGCTCCATTTGCTACTGTGGAGGACCATGAAAATCCAACCTCCCAAAGATAAAGCAAGACAAAAAGTTTCAAGTGCAGTTCCATGAGAAAGCATGGCAATTTGAGTAATTCAGAAATTTTCTGTTGGAGTATACAAAATAATGACTAAGCCTTCTTATATTCTCAAATGTTATTCCTTTTAGAAATTAAATATCCACGTGTTTATAGTGATCCACATGCCAGGGGACAGAGCCTATCAAAGTGTTTTTAATATAACTATTTTTACACTGTTGCTGTTTAGCATCCATCAGCCCTTTCTCAAGTTGGTGATAGATGTCATGCTCCTCAGAGCACAGTTGTGTAATCTAGAACAATTCCTTAATCCACCACTTTCTGGTCTGGCTCAGTCAAGCTCACATGAATCCCGAATAAAACACATTGTTGTCTCTGGTGCGCTTATCATTGAAAGAAAGAAATACTTGGATTGATAGAGTATCTTTCACAACTTCTGACATCCCAAAGGACTTTGCAACTGATTGAAGTAATATTGAAGTGTTGTGATATAGGAAGTACGGCAGCCAGTTTATGCACAGCAAGATCTCACCGTGATGTGATAATGATCAAATAGCCAGTTTTCTAACGTTGGCTTTGAGGTACTAGTAATGACAAGGACACCTGCAAAAAGTCCTTCATGTTTTTGTTTGAAATAGTACAGTATCTTCTGTTTTAACATTCACTAAGTGTGGATGCAGGGCCTTGATTTAACACCACATTTAGAAGAGAGTGGCTGTGATGCTCCAGTGCAGTACCAAGGGAGTGTTGGCCAATCAGAGTAGATTTTGAGCTTAAATCTCTCAACTAGGGCTTAATCATCTGAGCCTCGGTTGAGTATCAGGATCGAGTCTACAGTTTATTTTCCTAAACTGTATGGTTCTGTACAACACTGTACAGTATACCTATTCTACAGAATTGGAAAGAAAATCTGCATGAAAGCTCTTAGACAACAAGGTGCAGGGCTGGATGAACACAGCAGGCCAAGCAGCATCATAGGAGCAGAGAGGCTGACGTTTCGGGCCTAGACCCTTC